>NC_133125.1:153996322-154340822 GCF_048418815.1 Hemitrygon akajei
CATAACCCTTAGTAACTCTGCATTAGTATTCCCTAGTCCCTGTGCATCTCTAATTACTGAATTTGCTACGAATCGATATAATAGTTGCTGCAAAGATGTGCTTTTGTATTAAAAAAAATGAACATCCAAGGAATTTAAAAGCTGATTAATCAGGTCAAACCCAGTTCTATGACAGAGAAGAGGGCATTTGATTGGGGCAGCAAATATTAGATCAGACGTCTTTTTATAACCATATAACCATATAACAATTAAAGCACGGAAACAGGCCATCTCGGCCCTTCCAGTTCGTGCCAAACGTTTAATATCACTAAGTCCCACTTACCTGCACTCAGCCCACAACCCTCCAATCGTTTCCTGTCCATATACCTATCTAATTTTACGTTAAATGACAATATCGAACCTGCCTCTACCAATTCTACTAGAAGCTCGTTCCACACAGCTACCACTCTATGAGTAAAGAAGTTCACCCTCGTGTTATCCCTAAACTTTTGCCCCCTGACTCTCAACTCATGTCCTTTTGTTTGAATCTCCCCTACTCTCAATGGAAAAAGCCTATCCACATCAACTTTATCTATCCCCCTTATAATTTTAAATACCTCTATCAAGTGCCCTCTCAACCTTCTACGCTCCAACAAATAAAGACCTAACTTGATCAACCTTTCTCTGTAACTTAGGTGCTGAAACCCAGGTAAAATTCTAGTAAATATCATCTGTACTCTTTCTACCTTGTTGATATCTTTCCTATCATTCGGTGACCTGAACTGTACATAATACTCCAAATTTGGCCTCACCAATACCTTGTACAATTTTAACATTACATCCCAACTCCTATACTCAATGCTCTGATTTATAAAGGTCAGCATCCCAAAAGCTTTCTTCACCACCCTATCCACGTGAGGTTCCACCTTCAGGGAACTATGCACCATTATCCCTAGACCACTCTGTTCTACAGCATTCCTCGATGCCCTACCGGTTACCATGTATGCCCCATTTTGATTATTCCTACCAAAATGTAGGACCTCACACTTATCAGCATTAAACTCCATCTGTCATCTTTCAGCCCACTCTTCTAACTGGCCTAAATCTCTCTGCAAGCTTTGAAAACCTACTTCATTATCCACAACGCCACCTATCTTAGTATCATCCGCATACTTACTAATCCAATTCACCACCCCATCATCCAGATCATTAATGTATATGACAAACAACATTGGACCCAGTACAGATTACTGAGGCACACGACTAGTCACTGGTCGCCAACCTGACCATATAACCATATAACCATATAACAATCACAGCACGGAAACAGGCCATTCCGGCCCTCCTAGTCCGTGCCGAACTCTTAATCTCACCTAGTCCCACCTACCCGCACTCAGCCCATAACCCTCCACTCCTTTCCTGTCCATATACCTATCCAATTTTACCTTAAATGACACAACTGAACTGGCCTCTAGTACTTCTACAGGAAGCTCATTCCACACAGCTATCACTATCTGAGTAAAGAAATACCCCCTCGTGTTTCCCTTAAACCTTTGCCCCCTAACTCTCAAATCATGTCCTCATGTCCTCTCGTTTGACAGTTATCCACCACTACTCTCTGGTATCTCCCATCTATCCACTGATGAATCCATTTTACTACTTCAATATCAATACCTAACGATCGAACCTCCCTAACATTCCGTGTGGAACCTTGTCAAAGGCCTTATTTAAATCCATATAGACAACATCCAATGCTTTACCCTCGTCAACTTTCCTAGTAACCTCTTCAAAAATTCAATAAGATTTGTCAAACATGACCTTCCATGTACAAATCCATTTTGTCTGTTCCTAATCAGACCCTGTCTATCCAGATAATTATATATACCATGTCTGACAATACTTTCCATTAATTTACCCACCACTGACGTCAAACTTACAGGCCGATAACTGCTAGGTTTACTCTTAGAACCCTTATTAAACAATGGAACCACATATGCGATACGTCAGTCCTCCAGCACCATCCCCGTTTCTAATGACATTTGAAATATTTCTGTCAAAGCCCTGCTATTTCTACACTAACTTCCCTCAAGGTCCTTGGGAATATCCTGTCAGGACACGGAGACTTAACCACTTTTATATTCTTTAAAAGCGCCAATGCTTCCTCTTCATTAATCATCATAGTCTCCATAACGACCCTACTTGTTTCCCTTACCTTACACAATTCAATATCCTTCTCCTTAGTGAATACCGAAGAAAAGAAATTGTTCAAAATCTCCCCCATCTCTTTTGGCTCCTCACATAGCTGTCAACTCTGATTCTCTAAGGGACAAATTTTATCCCTCACTATCCTTTCGCTATTAATATAACAGTAGAAACCCTTTGGATTTATTTTCACCTTTCTTGTCAAAACAATCTCATCTCTTATTTTAGCTTTTCTTATTTATTTCTTAAGATTCTTTTTACTTTCTTTATGCTCCTTGATCACCTCATTTACTCCATGCTGCCAATATTTATTGTAGATCTCTCTCTTTTTTCGAACCAAGTTTCCAATATCCCTTGAAAACCATAGCTCCCTCAAACTTTTAACCTTTCCTTTCAACCTAACAGGAATATAAAGATTCTGTACCCTCAGAAATTTACCTTTAAATGAACTCCGTTTCTCTATTACATCCTTCACATAAAACAAATTGTCCCAATCCACTCCTAAATTCTTCCGCATCTTCTCAAAGTTTTCCAATCATAAATCTCAAACCTGGGTCCAGAATTCTCCTTCTGCATACTTATCTTGAAACTAATGGCATTGCGATCACTGGACCCGAAGTGCTCCCCAACACATACGTCCGTCACCTGACCTATCTCATTCCCTAACAGGAGATCCAACACTGCCCCTTCTCTAGTTGGTACGTCTATGAATTGCTGCAAAAAACTATCCTGCACACATTTTACAAGCTCCAAACCGTCCAGCCCTTTTACAGAATGGGCTTCCCAGTCTATGTGTGGAAAATTAAAATCTCCCACAGTCAGAACCTTGTGCTTACTACAAATATCTGCTATCTCCTTACAAATTTGCTCCTCCAATTCTCGCTCCCCATTAGCTGGTCTATCATATACTCCCATAAGTGCTACTACACCTTTCCCATTCCTCAATTCCATCCAAATAGTCTCCCTAGACGAGACATCTAATCTATCCTGCCAAAGATCCGCTGTAATATTTTCTCTGACAAGCAATGCAACACCTCCCCCTCTTTCCCATCCGATTCTTTCACACCTGAAGCAATGAAATCCAGGAATATTTAGTTGCTAATCACACCCCTCCGGCAACCATTTTTCACTAATAGCTACAACATCATATTTTTAGGTATCATCAATGCGCTAAGCTCATCCACCTTTCTTACAATGCTCCTAGCATTAAAATAAATGCATTCAAGAAATTCTCCACCTCTTACTCTCCGTTTAATCTCTAACGGTGCAAGCAACTTTACTATATTCTTTTTCTTCCTTCTCCCCTACATCTTCGGTCCGAGCGCTCCGCTGCTTTATTGCCTGCCTGGCCTCCCTCCACATTGTCTACAAGTTTTCCCTATTTGTGAACTAACCTCCTCTCTCCTAGTTTCTTTAATTTGATTCCCAACCCCTAACCAGTCTAGTTTAAAGTCTCCTCAGTAGCCTTAGCAAATCTCCCTGCCAGGATATTGGTCCCCCTAAGATTCAAGTGCAACCCCTCCTTTTTGTACAGGTCACACCTGCACCAAAAGAGGTCCCAATGATCCAGAAGCATGAATCCCTGCCCCTTGCTCCAATCCCTCAGCCACGCATTTATCCTCCACCTCATTCCATTTCTACTCTCACTGTCGCGTGGTACAGGCAGTAGTCCCGAGATTACTACCTTTGCGGTCCTTCTTCTCAACTCCCTTCCCAAATCCCTATATTCTCCTTTCAGTACTTTTTCCCTGTTCCTACCTATGTCATTCGTAACTATATGTACCGCGGCCTCTGGCTTCTCACCCTCCCACTTCAGGATATCTTGGACGTCATCAGAAACATCCCGGACCCTGGCACCAGGGAAGCAAGCTACCATCCGGGTCTCCTGACTGCTTCCTGACCCCCTAGCTATATAGTCCCCTATTACTACCGCTTTCCTCACCCTTTCCCTACATTTCTGAGTAACAAGGCCAGAATGTGTGCCGGAAACATGGCCACTGCCGCTTCCCCCAGGTAGGATTCCACCTCCCCCCCCCCCCCAGCAACTAACAATACTCAAACAGAAGAACTTATTGTCAAGGGGTACAGCCACTGGGGTACTCTCTAGTACCTGACTCTTCCCCTTCCCTCTCCTAGCTGTGACCCACTTGTCTGCCTCCCGTGGCCCTGGTGTGACCACCTGCCTGTAACTCCTCCTTGTCAACCCCTCACTCTCCCTGATCAGACGAAGATCTTCGAGCTGCAGCTCCAGTTCCCTAATGCGATCCCTTAGGTGCTGCAGCTCGGTGCACCTGGCGCAGATATGGACGTCCTGGAGGCTAGGGGAGACCATGACCTCCCACATCCGACACCAAGAACAACAGCTGCCCTCACACTCATAATTCCCCCTTCCCGCAGGGAAAACGGAAAACTAAACCTACCTTGCCTTGTCCATTGAACCAAAGCCCTTAAGCCTTCACTCTGCTCCCGGCTCACTCCGTTGCCTGCTGTATAAGGCTGTGTTCCTTTTAAATCTACCGCGCTTCACTGCCTGATGTCACACGTCTGCGCAGTCCCGCCTCTCTTAACCCCGATGAGAAGAAAAAATAAAAATGGTTCCCGCAGCTCTCCCGTTCTGATTCCCAGACTTCCATCTCCAAATTTTAAAGGAATATCCCAAAGAAACGGGTGATGACCTTAAAGAAATTTGGAAGGCAGAATGGTGAAGTCATGTTCCCCAGTTGAGTGAAGGAAAGAGGTGTTGGACATGAGTCCTCCGTAAAAATGTTGAATCATACTATTCCATTGTCATTATGTACCGCGGATTTGTTAGAAAGCTGGAACCTGAGCGTGTGTAGGGTGGTAGACCCAGCCGGTGCATTGAACAAACATGGTTTCATCACAAGGATTACAAAGATAATTCTGTGTGTTCAACCGGCTGGAAATATAAATCAGACTAATCGTGGACTCACTACTACCCTGCAATAATTTTTTCTCTTCCAGTCTCCTCTGCGTCCTACTCCTCAGGCTTCTACTGTCCCAGCTGCACACCTGCCTAATTGGTAGTTACATCGTCGACTCTTAATTGTCACTGGATCTAAATGCGGAAACGCCCTCCCCAACAGCACTTTCAAAAGCCTTTTACCTCTTCCTGTCCATGTCAACCCGATCATCTGCGTAAGCCCTTCTACTTGCACCCAGACACTCCCACCAAACTCTTAAATATTCCAGAGGATCGTGAGGGATAATTTCTTCACTCAGAGTGAACGGTGTCAAACGAACTGCCTTCGGATGTGATGGATGTGTGTTTCATTTTAACACTTAAGAGAGGTTGGATAAGTATATGGACAAGATTGGTATTGAGGGCCATGTTCCAGGTACAGAGCAACGGACGAAGCAAGACAAGGCAGATTCGTGCTTCTGTGCTCTACAACTTTATGATTCTAATGTCACAATTGAAACCCCTCCAACACTTCCACTTGTTGTACCATTTAAATTCCTAAATTCCTTCTGTCTGTATGTTATTGCCATCAAATACCCCGATGCGCAGAATGCAGAGCGAAATTATATCCTTTTGAACGTCAGATAACGGATAGAATTAATAACTAATTTCTAATAGAAGAGGACATGCATTTAATGTGAGCGAGGGCAAGTTCAAGATTGGAGGGAGCAAGGTTGTTTTTACTGAGAATGGTGGGTGACTGAAATGCTTTCCTAGAAGTGGTAAATCTAATAAAAGCTTTTAACAAGCTCTTGGATAGGGATATGGATGCGCAGAGAATCGAGGGACATGGATACTGTGTAGGTAGAATAATTTGGTTCTGCTAGGTGCGTAACAACTAATTTGATATGTTTCAAGATCAAGATACAATTTTGTTTATTGACATTCAGCGGTACACTACTGCAAAGAGGAACAAAACAATAGTTACTCCAGGACGGAACACAATAAGCATAAAGAACATATTAAAAATAGAATAAACACATAAGATTAACTTATCTACATAGGCTAATACTATGTTAATAAAGCGACACGAGTTATAGGAGTATCTCTACATAAAGTAACTCTGAAAGGAAATAATAAATTAGTGGTGGTGAGATGTGTGGCGGAGTTGGTTAATGAGTGGAGTTGTTGATCAACGTGACAGCTTGGGAGAAAGCAAATCTTTTTGTCAAGTAAAGTTATGGTCCGAAAGTCTTGCTCCTGTGCAGGACTATTCTATTTTTATGTCCTCAAGGACAGTTGAGAATGATGACCAGATAAAGTCAATAAAAAAAACCCTGCTTAAATGTCGAGGATTCCCGTTCCATTCCACCACATCCTCAACATTCCCACAATCACCAGGGCTACTCGCAGCATTCTATTTCTGTCATTATTCCCCTTCAGCAGCAACCTGTATCCTTGCAAAAAGACAATAAAGCCATTAGATATAGGAGCAGAATTCGGCCACTTGGCCCATCACATCTGCGCCACCATATCATCATGTCTGATCCAATTTTACTCTCAGACCAAATCTGCTGCCTTAGACCACAAGACCATAAGACAGATGGGCAGAATCAGGCCATTCAGTCCATCAAGTCCATTCTATCTTGGCCGATACCGGATCCAACTCAAACACACACCACTGCCTTCCCGCCCTGTCTTGACCGATCCCGACGGATGAGGAGTCTATCAACGTCTACCTTAAATATACACACCGACTTGGCCTCCACCAGAGTCCTTGGCGCTGCAATCCACAGATTCTTTACTCACTGGCTAAAAAAAAAACAAAAATCCTCCTTTACCTCTGTTTGAAATAGTTTCCTCAGTTTCTGAACATGCCTACGATAGGAAGCATCCTCTTTAAATCCACGCTATATTTTTGTTTCAACCTTAGATCGATTTCATTGAGATCCCCCTGCATTCTTCTATATTCCAGTGAGTACAGGCGCAGAAACTGCCAAACGCCCCTGATATGTTAAACCCTTCACTCCTGGAATTATGGTTGTGAACCTTCTCTGGACTCTGTCCAATGACAACACATCCTTTATGAAATGTGTTATACAAAACTGTTGAAAATACTCTAAGTGCGGCTTGACTTGTGTCTTCTCAAGCCTCAGCATTAAATGTTTGTTTTCTTATATCCTATTCCCCTTGAAATAAATACCAACATTGCATTTGCCTTCTTTACCTCAGACTCAACTTGTAAAGTAACCTTCTGGGAGTCCCGCACGAGGACTCCTAGGTCCTTCTGCACCTCTGATGTTTGAACCTTCTCCCTATTTAGATCATGCTCCGCACTATTGTTCCTTTTACAAAAATGCATTATTATACATTTCCCAACATTGCATTACATCTGCCACTTTTTGACCATTTTTCCAATATACCTACGTCCTGCTTCAACCACACTTCTTCCTCAGCACTACCTACCTATCCCTCCACCCATCTTTGTAACATTCGCAGACATTGCCACAAAGCCATTAATTTCATTATCCAAATCATTGACAAACAATGTGAAACGTAGCAGTCACAATACTGGCCCCAGAGGCTCGCTACTAATCACCGGCAGGCATCCTGAAAAGGCCACGTTTCTTTTCAGTTGCTGCCTCCTGCCTATCAGCAATTCCTTTACCTATGCCAGTGTTCTATTACAATTATGAATTTACCACGACTACATGCCTTTTCCAGCTCCTCTTGCAATCTCAAGCCCACATCGTATCTTATCACCAATCCGCACAGATGTGGTCGTCCGGTTAAAAAATAGAGGATCCAATTGCAGAGACCCAGGTTCTGTAACTTATCATTCATGTTTGTGTGAATGGTTGTGTTAAATGCTAGGATATAGTCGATGAACATCACCCTGTGAGTCCAGGTCCTTGCTGAGGGAGGAGTTCAGTCTATTCATGAACAACCTCTCAAAGCATTTCGTGTGTAGATGTGAGTGCTACTGGACGTTTTTCATTGCTCACTTTATTCTTCTTAGGCACTGGTATAATGATCGCCTTTTTGAGGCAAGTGGGAACTTCCGCCCGTAACACTGACAGATTAAAATGTCCTTGAATACTCCGGCCAGTTGGTTGACACAAATTTTCAAACCCTTACCTTACGAGGTAAGGTACCTTACGTTCTGCCTTGCGAGGGTTCAACCGCATTAAAGACAACTTAATATCGGCCTACAAGACAGAGATCACAGGGTCCTCGGGTGTGGCAGGGATCTTCACTGCTGTAGTTATAGTCTCCCTTCACAAAGTGGGCTTTGGGTTCATCTGATAGTGGAGCATCGCTGCTATTTTGCTACTGGGTTTCACTTTGTATGAAGTAATGTCTTCCAAACCCTGTAAGAGTAGTCGTACATCCGATGTCGCCGCCAACATCCAATCTAGTTTCGTGGTACAGACCTAGGTGGCCAGAATTGAATGGCACAGATCTAGCCTTCAGCAGACTATGTACCTCTTGGTTCATCCACGGCTTTTGGCTTGGGAATGTACAGCAAGTCTTTGTAGGTACGCACTTATTTACACAGATTTTAATGAAGCCGGTGACAACTGCAGCATTCGATGATCCAGATTTGAAGATGGATCCCTGAATACGGCCCATACCACCGATTCAAAGCAGTCCTGTAAGCGTCCTTGTGCTTCCAATACCCAGACCTTCATGGTCCTTACTACTGGTGCTGCAATCTTCAGTCTCCGCCGATACCAAGGGAGTAGAACTACAGCCAGGTGATCAGACTTCAAGAAGTGAGGAAATAGCACGGCAGGCATTCTTGCTGGTTGTGTAAGAATGGTCAGTTCTGTTGTTTCCTCGTGTATTGCAAATTATCTTTTGATGGTAACTGTTTATTTTTTTTTTCAGACTGGCCTGGTTAAAATCTCCAAAACGATGGGGAAGGTACTTGGTTGCGCTGCTTCTTGCCTGTTGATGCCATTGCTCAGATCACCTGAAGCCTTGCTGCTATACCGTCATCCCTGCCAGTGTTCTATTCCAATCAATTCTGGCCAACTCGTCTCTCATGCCTCTGTAATTCCCTTTACTCCACTGTAATGCTGATACATCTGACTTTAACCTCTACTTCTCAAAATGTAAAGGAGAGGCAAGATTTTCCTGATGTTCCCAATATATCTGCATATTGAAGGTCCGGATGACTATTGAAACATTGCCTTTTGGTGATGCATGTTCTATCTCCCATGGTAATTTGACGGCCACATCCATACAACTGTTTGGGGTTCTCTATACAAGCTCCTATCAGGTTTTTTTTTAACTCTTGCAGTTCCTTAGATGTATCCACGGTGATTCAACACCACCTGACTACACCACCTGTTACAATGTTCGGATATGGCTCAATTGCGGAATGAGAGACATTGAAGCAGGTCGATAGCTCACAGACTTTCATACGAACAGTGTTAAACGGGAAAAATAAACAATAAATGCTAAGCCAAATAGGGCCGTTAACTGAAGTCTCAGACAGAAAGCAAAGCCTACGCTGCGACTGAAAAGAATTTCAAAAACATTAAACGAGTTAGTTGACTCGACAGTCCAGTTTCTCAGCGAAGGCCGAATCAAACAGGCAGCAAAGGGTTGCCATATTCTGTCCAAGTCTCGACAAGCACCATGACGACAAGTATGGAGTTAAATACTATTCAAATGAAATAATAATTAGTTGACACGTACATATTCACAAGCACAATTGCCATACCTACTGCACTGCCGAATCCGCGGTTGTGACAACCTTTTACTGATAATTTGATTTCATTTCAACAACAGAGCAACGCCACCACTCTGCCCTCCAGCCTATCCTTTCGATACAATGTGTATCCTTCGACATTAATTTCCCAGCTATAATCCTTGAGCCATGCTTCAGTGATGACTTCAACATCATGCTTACCTATCTGCAACTGTGCTGCAAGTTCATCTACCTTATTCCATATACTGCACTCTTTCACATACAACACCTTCATTCCTGTATTCACCCTTTTCGATTCTGTTCCATTATGCTCAGCCTTTTGATTCCTAACTTTGTCTAAGGTGTTTCCAAGAACCGCCACCACAGTTTCTCCACTGACTGCCTGGCACTCTGGTTCCCAACACCCTACAACTCTCGTTTAAAATTCACAGTGCAACATCAAAAAGACTTGCCGCTACGATTTTAGTTCCCCTCCAGTTCAGGTGCAAACCGTCCGTTCTGTACAGGACTGGAAGAGACCCCAATGATGCAAAATATTATACCCTCCCTCCTGCATCAATTCCTTCGCCACGTATTAAAGTTTATACTCTTCCTAGCTCAAGCCTCACCAACATCTGGTACATGTATCAATCCTGAGATCACAACCCTTTAGGACCTGCCCTTTAACATAACACCTAACTCCCTGAACTCCTCGTGCAGAACCTCGTCTCTCATCTTACCTATTTCATTGGGAAGACAACGACTTCTGGCTGTTCACCCTCCTACTGAGAATGCCAAATTATCCCTGGCCGCCAGGAGGCAACATACCATCCGAATATGGCGTTCTCGCACACAGAAGCTCCTGACCGTCCCCATAACTAATGAATCCCCTGTCATCACAGCGTGCCTTTTTTCCGACCGCTGTGACTTTCCTTTGTTAGGTCGTATCGAGCCAACAACAGGATGCAAAGTGATATACCCGTTGTTGAGGAGATGGTCACAAGGGTAATCTGCGCTGGATAATTAACCACTTTCCCATTCCTGACTATTGCGCTACCCTGCCTGACACCTCTAATCACTGAGCTGAGCACATATAAAGAAGAGAAGGAAACAAAAATGCTTGTGCTTTTAGAACCATAGACACATAGAAAATTACAGCACAGAAACAGACCTTTTGGCCCTTCCTGGCTGTGCCGAACCATTTTTCTGCCTAATCCCACAAACCTGCACCTGGACCATATCCCTCCATACCCCTCTCATCCATGTACCTGTCTAAGTTTTTCTTAAATATTAAAAGTGCACCCGCATTTACCACTTCATCTGGCAGCTCATTCCACAGTCCCACCACTCTCTGTGCGAAGTAGCCCCCTCTAATGTTCCGTTTAAACTTTCCCCCCTTCACCCTTAACCAATGTCATGTTTATTTCTCCCCTAACATCAGTGGAAAAAAAGCCTGCTTGCATTCACTCTATCTATACCCATCATAATTTTATATACCTCTATCAAATCTCCCCTCATTCTTCTACGCTCCAGGGAATAAAGTTTCTTTCCCCTGCTCTCTCTGAGAGAAGCCTCTCTTCACTAAAGCCTCGAAGAGCTAAAATCCAAATACCACTACGCTTACTATGTCCACTCCGACGACTGCCGCTCTGCTTCCTTTAATTTACTCTTGCTAATCAATCCCAAACGCCGACTGGCCGCTGGTTAAAGCTCTATTCCGTTACCGCGAAAATGCTCCTGCCTTTTATACTGCCGAAGTGGACATGTTTGAAGTCTTCTCCTCCCCAGTCTTCGGATGACAGATTGGCCACTGGATAAAACTCGATTGCTATCCTGCTTCTCTCACCAGTTTCTTTACATCTTGACCTTTGTTCTTCAGCATTCTTCCTCCTGTGTCTCAATCCCCTACTCCCCTCCCTTCCCCCTTCTGTGATACGCTGATACGTTTGCCTTGTACTTCTCCATTGCAGCCTTCGCAGTGATCACGCTGTGAGTCTGGTGTTGTGGGTTCCAGCAGTCTCACAGATCATCTCCAGTTCCTCTGCGCAGAAAGGTTTCAGCTTCACGACATTGTCCTGGCAGAACAACTCCTCTTCCCACTGCCTCCCCTTCATGCTCAACCACTGGAGTCTTTCTGCGACATTGCCCACGGTTCGGAAGCGTCTTCTGTCCTTCTTGGTGAATACCTACTGACACTAGAGGTAGGAGACATCTCGCAGGATCTTCTTCCAAACCTGGGAAATATCGGATCCACCGAAGCAGTGGTAACACTCAAGGGAGACTGGGTCGGTGAACAATTTCAAACAGATGGCACATATTAGCTCCTGGCATAATCCCGCGATCTGTTTATCGGGAACACCAAATACAGTTGATGATCCCGACTCACAGGGGAAGTGTAACTGCACTTATTTGGTATTCTGAATGGTGGAGAGGAAGAAGGTTTAAGGGTAGATGTAATACTTGTCCCGCTTACAGGGATAAATGCCAGGTGACAGATCACTGGGTAAAGACGAGACGATAAACTTGTACATTATCTGCTCTCCTGCTTTCAGTTCTGATTTCGGGAAATATTTGCTCTTTTCCGAAGTATCACCACATTACAAAATCTAAAGCATTTACATGTTTCCGCTGTGAGTCACTACAGAACTCAGACCAGACAGAACAGGAGAGGGAAGAGCAGGAGTCCAATGATAGAGAGTAATTCCGTGTCTGTCTGCCTTAACAATAATTTCACTTGTTTGAGTGCTGCTGGGGAGTGGGGACGGCCTACATGGGGGAAGCAACAGTGGCCACGCCTCTTGCACAGAGTCTGGCCCTGTGGCTCAGAAGGGTAGGGAAACGAAGAGTAAGGCAATAATAATAGGTGACTCTACAGTTAGGGAGTCAGACAGAGGATTCTGTGGACCCAGGAATGAAAGTAAACTATCCAGGTGCCAGGGTCCGGGATGCTTCTGACTGCGTCCACGATATCCTGAAGTGGAAAGGAGAACAGCCAGAGATCGTGGTACATCTTGTTACCAACGATATAGGTACGAAAAGGGCCGAGGTCCTAAAAATAGACTACAAGGAGTTAGGAAGAAAGTTGAGAACCAGGACCTCAGAGGTAATAATCTCTGTATTACTGACTGTGTCACGCGACAGTGAGTTCAGGAATAGAGTGAAGTGGAGGATAAATGCGCCGCTGAGGAATTGGCACAGCGGGCAGTGATTCAGATTTCTGGATCATTGGGACCTCCTTTTGGGGCAGGCATGACCAAAAAGGATGGATTGCACTTGAATCCGAGTGGGGCCAATATACTTTCAGGGAAGTTTGCTAGGGCTGTTGGGGAGAATTTAAACTAGAATTGGTGGGGGGGGTGGGAAACGAACTGAAGAGATTAAGGAAGGGCCAGTTGACTCACATATAGATAAAGATTGGAGAGAGTGCGACAGGGAGGATAAGCAGTTAATGGAGAAGGAATAGGCTGAGACAGATAGTTTGAGATGTGTCCATTTTAATGCAAGAAGAATATCATGAACAATGTAGATGAGCTTAGAGCCTGGATCAGTACTTGGAGCAATGATGTTGTGGTCATTGCAGAGTTTTGGATGGCACAGGTTAGAGAGCCAGTCTTTAAATGTTTCAGAAAGGACAGGAGGGAGCAAAGGAGGTGGGGGCGTAGCACTGCTGATTAGAGATAGCGTCACTGATGAAGAATAGGAGGAAGTCATGGAGGTATGGTCTACTGAGTCTCTGTCGGTGGAAGTTCGAAACTGGAAGGGGTCAGTAGTTCTACTGGGTGTTTTCTATAGACTACTCAACGGTAACCGGGACATCGATGATCAGATAGTGAGACAGATTCTGGAAAGGTGTACAGGGTTGTCGTGGTGGTAGATTTTAATTTCCCAAATATTGTTTGGCATCTCCCAAGAGCAAGGGCTTTAGAACGGCGGGAATTTGTTAGGTGTGATCAGAACTGTTTCCTGGCACAGTACGTAGATAAGCGTACAAGAGGAGAGACTTTTCCTGATCTGGGTTTGGGAAATGATCCTGGTTAGGTGACAGGTCTCATCTGTGGGAGAGCATTTTGGTGATAGTGATCAGAATTCTATCTCCTTTACCATAGCATTGGAGAGGGATAAGAACAGACAAGTTAGGAAAGTGTTTAATTGGAGTAAGGGGAAATATGAAGCATGAACTTGGAAGTATAAGTTGGGAATAAATGCCCTCAGGGAAATGTACGGCAGAAATGTGGCAAATGTTCAGGGGAGATTTGCGTGCAGTTCTGCATAGGTACGTACTAATGAGACAGGGAAAGGATGGTAGTGTACCGGTACCATGGTGCACAAAGGCTGCTGAAAACCCAGTCAAGAGCAAAAGAAAAGCTTACGAAACGTTAAAAAACTAGCTAATGATAGGTATCTAGAAGATTCTAAGCCCAGCAGGAAGGAGCTGAAGACTGAATTTAGGAGAGGCAGAAGGGGACGTGAGAAGGCCTTGGCGTGGAAGATTAAAGAAAACCCTAAGACTTTCTATAAGTATGCGAAGTGCAAAGGATAAGACGTGAGAGACTAGGACCAATCAAGTGTGACAGTGGTAAATTCTGTATGGAACCGCAGGAGATAGATGAGGTACTTAATGAATGTTTTGTTTCAGTATTGACTACGGAAAAGGATCTTGGCGATTGCAGGGGTGACTTACAGGGGATTTAAAACATTGAATATATAGGCATTAAGAAGGAGGGTGTGCTGGAGCTTTTGGAAAGTACCAAATTGGATAATTCTCAAGCACAAAGATCGGGGGGAAAAAAGCAGATGGCAGTTATTGTTGATGGTATCAAATCTCTTTCCCTTGAGGAATTTCGACCATGTAGGGGAGCACGTACAAAAGAAAATGGGTGAGAAAATGCCATGAAATATCCTTTCAGGTGCGTTGATGGAGATCTCTCTCGTTCTGTGATATAACGGGAACAAAACGGTGGCTTGGTAGTAATAGAAAGGCAGCCGAGATAGCTTGTGTTCATTCGAAACCAAAGATGTAAAAAAGATGTTGGAACAACATGATCTCAGAGACATTTGGAAATTAAAGCATTTTCTCTGTATTCACCAAGGAAAAGGGCTTTGAGTAAAGTGAGTTCTGGAGAGAAACGCTGGCTGTATGGAGAATGTCATTTTTTTTTTTAAGTGCGGTTGTTATATGTGTTGGAACATATATCCCCATGGCACCATGCCATTTTCCAATAATGTTAGGAGAAATAAACTGAGAGATTGCTGGTCTGCTGATGGAGGAATTTTAACCAGAAATGAGGAGCCAGAAGACTGGAGGATAATTAATCTTACTCGTCCACTCAAGAAGGGATCATATAGTCAACAAGTCCTGGAGTCATATGACATTGAAATGCTGGATTTAAATCAATGTCCAGAAAATTACTTGAGAAAATAAGTAGGAATAGGATTGATATTCGTTCGGAAAGGCATGTTTGATGAGGAATAGTCAGCATGGTCTTGTGAGGTGGGCAATCCTTTCCTATTAATTTAAAAATTCTGAGATATCCAAGGGTTCTGTTTGTGATGCATATTAACGACTTGCAAGTACATATAGGAAGAACGATTACGAAGATTGACACGAAATTTCGGTAATTTGCAGATAACGAGGAAGTCTACGAAGCAGTAGGAATGCCGCATAGAGCACTGACAGTTGGTATCTTATCCTGAGGAGTGCATGGTGATGGATTTTGGGAAATCAAATATAGGTAGATTAAATACAGTAAATAGAAGGATATTAGAGACTCTTGACGACTATAGAGAGCTAACCTTTAAATCTATGTTTCCATGTAAGTAGCAATATTGGTGCGTAGGCTGGTGATGTTATATTCTGGACATAGTTCACAAGTGTGGGAACATTTATACAGCAACTTTACGGAACACCAGTTTGGACACATTTCTATATCTAGAAACAGCATCTCCTTGTACTGCAGAATTTGCAGACGTATTCACCAGAATGTTGACTGAATGACAAATATTCAGTGATGGGGTGAGATTAGAAAGGCTGGGTGTGTTTTGTGTGGAGTGCAGGAAGCTGCAGAGTGACCTTGTGGGCAGCTTATCCTTCGCTTGTGCTGGTTGTTGATGCAAACTGTATATTGCACTATATGCTTCCATGTTTCGATGTACACATGGCAACTGCGACTAATCCCTTAAAAATCTCTTATAATCCATTATTTAATATTCCAAGAGGCATAGTTGAGGTAGGGAGTATTTTGTTCATGACGTTCTATCAAAAATAAAATTGTCCGTGTTTCAATTGGGAAGTAAAAATATGAAAGGTGATATGAGATGTAATTTACGTTTATTCACAGAGAATGGTTGATCATCTGTGGAGTGAGAAGTACTTGACATTTCTTCAACATTGTGCTTAGAGCGTCTGTTTCGTTGCACTAAGTTATCGATATTGGATCACATTCTCGTTCCACACCACAGAGTTGAAAGGAAGCACAAAAGGCTCTGCCGTACATCGGAATTGGTATTGATTTGAAGTCCCTTCAGTGACACTGACGGTCTTGATTTTTAAAGAATCCCTGCTTCGATCCATTTCATGTTTAGTCCTATAGCTGGGCAATAAATACACCCGGGCTAAGAATGTCTGGTGGGTGGGAGTGTTAAGCGAAATATATTGAAATTGGAATCTTGACACATTGCAGTTTCCTGTCTCACTAGCGAATTCTACAACTTTAGTGAAGCAGATTTCTTCGTGTTTATCACAACTGCCTGTTTCTACTGCCGCTCGTCCACCTGTCCCAGTTTCCACCTCTCGCGAAAACCACGGAATGACCGACTGGGCACATCCATCAGCGCCTGCATGCCGTACATGTTCCACTTTCTAATTTTTTATAGGGCGTACCCATAACATTTCACGTTTTGACCAATCTAGATCAACGGTCTTGAACGGAAAAGCCATCTGTTCACTTCCCTCCGCAGATGTTGTCTGACCAGCCGAGCTCCTACAGCATTCACGCTACAACCTAGGCCACGGAGTTGTATCCGCCGTCTGTTTCCCCAATAAACAAGAGAAACTCATATGCTGATTTGCCATCAGGATCTTCCCAATCAGGGAACCTTCGCTCCTCTTCATTGCAACTTAGAACTAAATTGCTTTTACTTCCTTCACTGTATTGAAAAACAATCTTCAAATTGAGATGTTATCGTTTATTTGCAGAAAAACGGCCCGATCAGCTGAATACCTCCAGCTTTTTCATTGTCATTTTAAATAATAATAATAATAATAATTATTATTATTATTATTATTATTATTATTATTATTATTATTATTATTATTATTATTATTATTATCAGGTGAATAATTATAACACAGGAATAGTACAAGGACGTGACCTGCTGCAGATGTTGTGTGCTCTTCCTTCCTCTGCTGACCTTTCAAACAAACAAGAAGGAGAACTCTACCACATTCTGAGGAGTGGTATTCAACAAATTTCGCAACTGTGGTCAATTCTCCTCGACAGGCTAATGTCGGGTAGAACAGACTGAGTAACAGAACCATTAGTACAAAGACGGTGGCGTGTATTGCAGTCACCCGGTCTCTGTTTTTCCTTTCTTACTGCTCGTTCAGTACCTTTTGTTCGTTCCCAGATATTGTTCTGTTTCAGTAAGCAGTGCGTATCAAGATAAAGCATCGGGCCCGAAGCATCACTGTCTTTCCAGATAATTCTGCTACCAATGGAATCGGAAAATTCCTCTGTTATACTAACGGGTTGATCTGTGTTTTCCTAACAGTTCTGCCAGGGCAATACCGTTTCTTCCCTGCGATCTCTCCTCATTAGATGCAGCTTGAAGTTGATATTGTTTCTACAAGCAGAAACAATATCAAGTTTCTTATCATTGACGTTAAAGACGTTGAATTTATCGTTTAGTGGCAGGTTCAGTGAAAATAAATGAAATGTCAGCGAAATAAAAAAAATTAACCAAGAGTGCAAAATAAAAATGATTAGAAAGTTTGTATTCATCGATTAATTGGAGATTCAGGAATCTGATGGCAGAAACGAAAATCGTGTCCCTAAATTGTCGAGTATGGTAGCCAGTTGCTACACCGACTCCTGAGAGTCTTGACGCTATATTTGAGGAGTTTGAGGAGATTTAGCATGCTACAAATGTCTCCAGGAAATTTCTCCAGATGTATGATAGAGAGCAAGCTGAAACTGCATCACCTCGTACGGCTGTAACCTGTAGGGTCGTAAAAAGCTACAAGGATTTGCAGACACAACCTGCTCCACTGGAGGTGCAACCCTCCTGATCATTGACGATATATTCCAAATTAGTATCTCATAAATGGAGCATATATTATTGTGGAATATCGGCATTCCACACATACACGCTTCACACCACTATCATCACGTGTGAGGTACAGGAGCCTAAAAGTCCAAATTCCACGATTTGGAAACTGCTCCTGCACTCCAGATATTGAATGGTCAATGAACCTCTGAACACAACCTCATCATTCCTCTTTTGCACTATCTGTCAATCTACAGCAGTGCTGGAAAATTTGTGAACCCTGGAGAATCTTCTCTTTTTCTGCATTAATGTGATCTAAAATGGGATCAGTTCTTCACATAAGTCCTAAAGCTAGATAAAGAGAAATTTGCAGCACCATTCTATCTAACTATCTATCTATCTATCTATCTATCTATCTATCTATCTATCTCTGTCTGTCTGTCTGTCTATCTATACAACTACCTATCTACCTATCAGTCTATTTGATTATTTATTTACTTATTTATTTATTACAGCGTATGTAATTTTTTCTCAAATCCTGTGCTCTATGCTACCTCAAAACAACATGATAATAAATTAAATTCGGCTTGATTTTAATTCTGATTCTGACTCAAGATGCACAAAGGCTCAAGCGCAGAGTCGCGTTTTGTCGCTTATGTTAATCAGTCTTGCGACCACCTGCTTTTCTGCCAGTTACTGAGTTTTGTCGCCATACTCAGTCATCTTTTTTGGGGAAAAAAAATCGTTAAAAAACGCAGCCGAAACATATCAACGAATTTTAGTCCCCAACATGGCTGGAACAACAGTCCTGGTGAAAGAAGCTTCAGCTTTTTAACCAACTCTTCACGTAGGAATCACGGTGCATTGAGTCCAGCTGGATGCTAACTAGAGATATGAGTGATTAGTTATTAGATGTTCAAAGCTCAGCTTTTTGAGATCGAATCTAAAGCTACAAGTCAGGTTGATTGTCTTTTAGTTGATTGAGCATTCTAAGCCCCAAACGGTATAAACACGGAAATGCAATGGGGTGAGAATGCGGAAGTAGCAGCAAAGGGGAAAAAAAAGGAGGCGTTGACTGGGGAAATCCAGTTAGAATAAGATTACCTACCACGAACCTTAGTAGCTTTGATGTGGAGCCGGAACTTGTGATGCAAGAATATAGCTCCCTGAAAGAGAAAATCCCTTTGCTTTCGTTAGCTGTAGCAATCAGATGCAGTGATAAAATAACATTGGTTGGACCGCAACCCACACAAAAAGCTGGAGGAACTCAACGGCCAGGCAGCGTCTACAGAAAAGAGCATAGTCGAAGTTTCGAGCCGAGAAACTTCAGGAGGACAGGAGAGAGAGAAAAAAAGAAGAGGCGGAGTTCGAGTTAAAAGTCACAAGCTCGTGGGTGAAACCAGGAGGGGGTTGGCGAAGTTGTTTAGTGAAAGAGATACAGGGCTGCGGGAGGGAGAATCTAATAGGGGAGGAGAAAATGCCACGGGAGAAAGTGCGTAGGCCTTCCTGCTGGAATCTAAACCATCGCTTCCCCCACCACTATTCTGCAATCCCCTCTCTCAGGTCCCACTTTTAGCCCCTGGATCCAGTTCCTATACACAACCACCCTCACCAGGAAAGCTCAAAGCTCTCCGCTTCTTTCTGAACAGCAAACCCAACCGCTTCCCTTCCAACATCACTTTCTTCATCCTAGCTGTACCTGCCTTTTTGTTGGTTTGCTAGAACAGTCAATGTTTACCGTTGACTGTAAACGTCCCCCACCTTTCCTACGCTCCATTCACGACTGCATTGGTGTTACTTCCTGCACGCATGCTGAGCTCCGAGACTTCTTAAACTTTGCCTCCAACTTTCACCCTAGCCTCAAATTTATATGGTCCATTTCCGACACCCCTCCCCTTTCTGTATCTCTCTGTCTTTATCTCTGTCTTTATCAGTTATCTATTAATGTATACGATAAACCCACGGACTACTGCAGCTAGCTGGAGTACACATCTTTCCACCCGGTAACTTGTGAAAACACCATCCCTAATTCCTTCACACCTCTCCCACTTCAGCCGCGTTCGTTCTCAGGCTTTTCATTGCAGGACGAAGGAGATGTCCTCATTCGTACATCTCTAACCAGACGATCAATGTTGTCTTCAACCGCATCTTGTCCATTTCGCCCACGCCTGCTCTTAGCCCATCCTCCCTCCACCCTACCAGGGATAGGATTTTTCTTGCCGTCATCTACCACCTCACGAGCTTCTGAGTCCAGCACATAATTCTCCCTAACTTTCAACATCACCAACGGAATCGTACCACCACGTACACCTTTCCCTCCCCTACAACCCATATTCTGCTTTCCACAGGGATTGCTCCCTACGCGACACCCTTGTCCATTCGTCCTTCCACACTGATCTTCAACATCAATGTAATGTTGAAGCAGGTTCACGGGTCTACCAACTGAGACAAGAGATGCACTGACTTTGAATATGTATATTAATAATTTATTTAGAACCAGTATCAATCCGACCAAACATTCTTGTTCCTCAAGTTACAGTCAGTACAGTCTCTCACGAACACTCAACTAAGTTATACATAAAACACAAGAGTAAAATACCCAGTACTGTAAATCCAATAATCACACGCAGTGTACTGTAGTAGTCCACCAGCCTCCTTCTGCCCCAAAAGGCAACCAGTCCCACCTTGGAGTGTAATAGCCAACGAACTGGTCCTTCGCTTATTTTTTTACACTGATTCTGAACTATGATTAACCAGGTGCGTGATGTTACCCGCACCGTCAGAATGTAGGCGCAGCATTCTTGAAAGATAACAGGACGTGTCACCTTCCTTGTGAGTAGGTAACCCAAGGACTTCGCAATCAGTTCCCGAGACAGTCTGGACGTACTATACTGAGAACGGCTATCATTGAAAACACCCTTCCTTTGAAACAGCCATCTTACCAACCAGCATGGGCAAAGAGTTCATTCAGGGCATTGAATTGGCATGTCATATATCAACAGCGTCTTCCTGTCGGAATAACGGGTAGGCCTAGGACTGAATATCCAGGAAGTGCCATTCGGCTTCCAACAAGTGCCCAGCCTCACAACACCATTTGGAATAGACACAGCCGTCTTAGGGTGCTGTTCCTGCTCACACTTGCCATCCACCTTGCACCTTGCACCTGCGCTCAACATGCCAACATATGCTGTCAGGTGGGGAAATCACTTTAAGAGTCAGGACTTTCGAATTAAAGGAGGTGTATGTAAGGAAATACCAGCCCTTAAAACACGTACCTCATCAGGGCTACCAAGGCTCAAAACCCTTAAGGTTGCGATCATACTTTGGGTACAGGTTGGTTGAAATAGACTACTATCTACTAGCTCACCCAAAACAGAAATCCAAAACCCAAGAAGCCAGATAATATCTCCCAGCAGTCTTTCCTTTTTCGTCAAAGGGATCGATATCAGTGGCAATTCATACAAATTCAGCAGTCTGACCCGTTAGCAGTGTGCAAATTTAAACGCCATCCACAGGTTCTCCCACCACAAATTATCACCCACCACTTAGTCATTTTGTAGTGCATTTCATTTACTCTTGATTAGTCACTGGGTATTTACAATACACAAAGCAATAGAACTACAAGATTTGCTCCCCCGATGTTATATTTCCTCTGAAATGCGGGCGTCTCATATCGGGAATAAAGCTTCTCAAATCTCTATCAAGTTTCAACTCAAATTTTATGTGGCCGCTATTGAAAATAAGCCATCCCTAAAATCAATTACAAAAAAAACATGGCGAAACAAGTAGCAATGTAACGGATTAAGTCACAATAAAAACCGAACAGATTAAAAAAGATTAAACAAATTCACTGACGAAACAAACACAAGGAACAAAGTAACTGATTAGAACTGAAAACACAAAGCAGAAAGACTAGTATGTACTCTTCCTTCGTTTAAGGCAAGACCTGTGGGAACGGTTGTTGAGCATTCGGCTTTGTAATGTCTGTAACGGGGAACATGAACATTTGGTCGAAATTTAACTGATGTAAATACATGATTAATATACCGACTCGAAGTCAGTGCATTTCCTGCCTCACCTGCCAGTCCCGCGAACCTGATTCAACATTCCTGGCACTTGTAAGCAGAAAAAGTGCTACAGCTGTCCCCTACACTTCCGCCTTCACTACTATTCACACTTCACCTGTGAGTTTTTTCCGGTCATGTACTGTATCCGGTGATTCTGGTGTGGCCTGTTTATCGATGATACCACAGAGAAATTGGGAGAATATGTAGAATCTCCAGTGGTTACCCATTTTAATTCTACTTCCCATTTTCCATTCCAACATGTCAATCCGTGGCCTCCTGTACTATCGCGATGAGGACACGCTCAGGTTGCAGGAGCTGCACCTTATAGCCCGTCTGGGTAAATTCCAACTTTCACCCCTACCGTACCCCCACCTTTTAACTTCGACTACTCATCTTTTGTCTCCAAAGCCACTCGGCCCAAAACGTCGACTGTACTTATTTCCATAGATGCTGCCTGGCCTGGGGAGTTCCTTCAACATTTTATGTGTGTGGCTTGGATTTCCAACACTTTCAGAATTTCCCTAACCGTAATGCAAGGATTTAAGAAAAGAGGCTAGGAAATTATTTAAAAATCAGATACACTGAAGAGAAACGAAAGAAAATATAGGAACCATGGATCATCCTACTTTGAGAAGATGTAATCCAAACCCAGAGCCTCGTCTTTTCTCAGAAAATGAGGTGCAGAGATGGCGTGCCCAGGAGAGGCGGATAGACTGATGACATGACATGAGCTATCAAAGTAGGGAAACATTATACCTGCCCTGAGAGGAATGGTCAGTTGAAAGGATCGCAATCAAAGAACAAACATGACTGGTCTAGAAAAAATAACTAATTAGGATGTTTGCAGAATCCAGTCTGACAATTTTACAACGACATCCCTGTGTGTTGATGTGCCACCTGCCCAGTACAACAGGGTGGGTCTGAAATGATGGAGCTACAAGTTAAAGCTCTCTAGGGAGATTAAGTGGTCAATCCCCCTCCCCTCCTGACAGGAAAGATTAATGCAAGTGTAAACAGCTGCCTCTTCTGTTTGTTTAAAGGAGCGTAACTAATGTCAGTCATTGTGGAACTTAATGATCTCACTAGACATTTGTCTCAGATATAATAAGGAACTGTAAAGAAGATTCCTTATCTGTTTATGTTCTGCCTCCAGCAGAACCGCGTGAGAGATGAATCGACCGATCCTCGCCCAGATCGAAGCCATTTACTACCCAATTCTTGCGGCATTTGGGGTTCCCGGTGAGTGGTTATCATCGCTATCAACGACACGAGTTGCAAAGGGATTTTACTGTTGCTGTTCCTACCGCGGTATCTTTGCTTTGACAGGATTATCTACACAGCCGGATTGCTGTCGTCGGTTAACCATGCAGGTACTTGCGGGACAATTCGTTTTTGCAGATATCAATCATTCGCTTCTAATGTTAAGAATTATATTGCCCTTGACAACAACAAACCGGAGGATGATTTATGGTGACTTCGATATTATTTAAGCGTACAATATAACATGCTAGGTTTACAAAACATAGAGACCACTGCAAACAACTGTTGACTCTTTTGTGTGTCTGTCATAATCCAATCTCACGTAGGTGCCTGAATTCTCGCCACTATTCCACCATGCTCCAACCCGCTTGTCCCAACAACTCCCATAGCTGGAATTATAGATCAATAGAAAAGCGGAATTGTTTCATGCCTTACAGTGTAAAGCCGATCATGAGAGACATTCAGGAATTGATTCCGCTGAGAGGCAGAATGCTCACTTTTACTGCATGAACGTTATGAGGAAATGTTGACCGACGCACTGCTTGTTTGAACTTCCATTCGATTTCGGCTTCATTCAAGTGAATGACAAGAAGGGGCGTGATATAAGAAAGAGGGAACAGGGCTCAGGTTGGGAATGACGCTGGTTGGAGTGTAGAAACAGAGAGGAAGATAGTGAGAGAGAGAGAAAGAATGTGAGTGTGAGTCAGTGAAAGATAGAGAGAGTGAGAGACAGAGAGAGCACGCGCGGGGGGCGGTGGGAGGAGAGAGAGATTTAGAATAAAAAGCAGGAGGTAATCAACAACACCAAAATGATCTGTAGGATTTCATCAACACCTGACGATAGACGATTGTCCTTCTTTTCCATTGCATAGGATCACAGAGTTATCTGATCTCAGATGTCAAGTTCGTAACTGTTCGTAAAATCACTGGCTTCGACGGATTCCCCAGATAATAAAGATTCCGTATAGTAGATGTCCGTGTGTTCCAGATGGCGTTTGCCCTTGAAGCGTCCGGAAAAGCCGTCGGTCAAACCTTGAGACAAATTACTCGTAGAATCTGGACTGAGTGTACAGGAAGTGCGAGAGAAAATGCTGTTTCGGATTTCTTAGAATGTTTGTGTAGTTAAGTGTGTTTATTTATTTTCCTATAATGAAGGAATTTAAAACGCTGAACCTTACTATCCCTAATACACACAGGAGTTGTTAAAAGCTGAAGCCAAAGCCTTCAGTTCTCCCGTCACTACTTCACTTAGTGCCCCAATGAAGATGGACCTTTAACAGTTTATAATCGCAAAAAGGCAAGCCATTCACTTGTATTTGCCCAGCTAGGGTTCAGGCAAGTCCAAGCAAACGGATCGCAGATAAGTCCCGCAATATTTGAGAGTCGCTGAGCATTTCAGTCAGACAGAGGTGCGGGTGTGAAACGAGCTGCCAGCGGCAGTGGTGGAGGCGGTGCGCTTGCAATATAAAACTGAGGTTTGGAGAAGGACATGGATGGGAAGAGTATAGGTACGGGTACAGTCCAACGAGATCACTCAGAAAATATTCGATAGGCTGATGGGCTCCATCATTGAAAATGCACGGCCAAATGAGGCACGCTTAATAAGTCCGTCATGTAGATTCCACCCCCACCCCCAACTCCTCAGTATCGACTTAGATGTCTAGACTCTCAGCATTACTTCCTGCCTGCTGACAACGTCCATAGCAAAAACCTCTTGAAGCATGCTTGGTGGAAACATGAACAATAAATAGAGATAGACGAGAAAGTAATCGGATTAGAATCATACCCGCATAAAAAGCGACATTCGCTGATATAAATACAGAGACAGGGAATCAGGTGTAAAGGAAGGTACAGTGATAGATAAAAGGGGAAACAAAAGGAGTTGTTGACGAAATGCAGATCAACTATAACTTCATTCTTTCTCGGCTTTGTTTCCATAACCTATGGACTCACTTCCTAGGACTATTCATCTACTTTTATTGGTATTCATCGATTATTTATTATTATTCATCGCTTATTATTATTATTATTATTATTATTATTATTATTATTATTATTATTATTATTATTATTATTATTATTATTATTATTATGTTTCTCAGCTCAAACTGGTAAATCCTGATGTATAGAGATAGCCAGACATGCATTTGTCAATTACAAGGGACATTCAGACTACAGTGTTCTATTGGTTATGTATCTTTCCAAAGATGTACATAAATATTGCTCTGTAAATTGCCTAATACTATTGTGTAGTGTCTTTGCGATTATACCTATTGTAGATATTGCTATTACAATATAGAACATAGAACATAGAAACTCACAGCACATTACAGGCCCTCGGCCCACAATATTGTGCCGACCATGTGACCTACTTTAGAGACTGCCTAGAATTTCCCTAGTGCATTACCCTCAATTTTGCTAAGCTCCATGTACCCATCTAAGAGGCTCTTAAAATATCCTATTGTATCTGCTTCCACCACCGCCGCCAGCAATGAATTTAACGCACCCACCACTCTTGGCGTGAAAAACGTACGCCTGACATCTCCTTGCTATCTATTTCCAAGCACATTAAAACTATGCCCACGCGTGTCAGCTATTTCAGCCCTGGGAAAAAGCCTACGGTTTACCACTTGATCAATGCCCCTCATCACCTTATACACCTGTATCAGGTCAACTCTTATCCTCCGTCACTCCAAGGAGAAAGGGCCATGTTCACTCAACCTATTCACATTAGCCACACACTCCAATCCAGGCAACATCCTTGCAAATCTCCTCTACATTCTGTAATATCTACATTCTTCCTGTAGTGAGGTGATCAGAACTGAAAATGGGATCTGACCAAAGTCTTATATAGGTCTAACACTACCTCACAGCTCTTGAACTCAATCCCACGGTTAATGAATGCCAACACACCACACCGGTGCAGCAGCTTTGAGTGTTCTATCGACACGGACCGCAGAATATCTCAGATCCTCCAAAATTCCAAGAAGTTTACCATTTATATTATATTCTGTGTTCAAATTGGACGTACCAAAATGAACCACAGCACACTTATCTGAGTTGAAGGTCATCCGCCACCTCTCAGCCCAGTTCTGCATCCTATCAATGTCCCGCTGTAACCTCTGACTATGCTCCAGACTATCCACAGCACTCCGAACCTTTGTGTCATAAGCAAACTTACTAAACCACCTTTCTAATTCCTCATTGAGGTTATTTATTAAAATCTCACAGAGGAGGGGGTCCAAGAACAGATCACTGCGGAACACCATTGGTCACTGACCTCCATGCAGAATACTAACCATCTATAACCAGCCTGTGCCTTCTGTGGGCAAGCAAACTCTGAATCCACAAAGCAAGGTCTTCTTGGACCCCATAACTACTTGCTTTCTGAAGGAACCTTGTATGTGGAACCTTATCAAATGTTCACTGAAATCCACACCCGCTGCTCTATCTTCATCAATGTTCTTTTTTAACATCCTCAGATAATTCAATCTGGCTTGTAAAGAACGACCTTCCCATAATAGTCTGACAATCCCTAATCAGACTATCGTGACAATGTATTCTCTATTCATGTTCCATCGTCTTTCAATTTCCTGCTTTATTTCTGGTGCTGAAGTTTTCTGGTTCTTATTGATTTCTGTACATTATATGTATATGCAAAGGCTATATCCATTAAGTTAAGTTGTCTTTGCTATTTAACCTGTAATATTGTACAGAATTATTAATATGGATTGATCTATCTGTAATAATGCATGGGCCACAACATAATTTGTTGGAATCTGACACTGAAAATGTATCCGTCCGGTATTATAGTAAGAAATGTTTTCTTTTCTGAGTTGTAATATAATGCAATATTTTAATTAATGATGTATGCCATTATTAATATTATTATTTCTTTTTACGTTTTTGTATTTTCACAGCTGGTCGTATTTCTCATATTGTTTCGGGTAGTATTTAACTGTTTCTGCTGTATTTATTATATTTAATGAGAATACCCGCAAAAAAAATTAATCTCGGATTGCATATTTACGATTAATTTTGAACTGTCTGCCGGTCTGACAGTTTATCATTCTGTCTTTCGTTGTAGCTAATTTACTGGCAATCTTCATTCTGTGCCTGGCAAGATGCGGTCTTTCCAAATGTATAACCCGTTACCTGTTAGCCATGGCAATCGCTGATCTAATGGTCATAATACTGGACATCGTTCTTTATGAGATTAAAGAGATTTACTTCCCAAATACATTTTTGAATTACACCATTGTCTGCAGCATTAATTTCGTTCTGACTTTGAACGCAATTAATTGTTCTGTGTGGTTAACCATTGCGTTCACATTTGATCGCTTCATCAGCATTTGTTGTCAAAAGTTAAAATCAAAGTACTGCACTGGAAAATCTGCAGCATTGGTTATAACGCTTGTGTGTGTGCTGGTCTTCGCATTGAACACCCCAGTTTATTTCATGTTCGAACCTGGCCAAACAATTCATTATGTATCAATGTTCTGCGTCCCTAAGTCTACCGTCTTCACCTTGCCCAGTTGGTTGGCTTATCATTTACTACACGCTATATTCACGCCATTTGCTCCGTTTGTGCTGATTGCACTACTCAACACCCTGACCATCAGACACATCGCCCGGGCCACTGCAGTCAGGAGGGAACTCCTGGGCCGCGGGACTGGAGGACGTCCGTGTGACTCAGAGGTGGAGAACAGACGGAAGTCCATCGTGTTACTGCTCTCCATCTCGGGCAGTTTTATCCTGCTATGGTTGGCAAACTTTCTGTATGAAATTTGTACTAGATTTACAGATATTCAATTACTCCAAAAGGACTATTCAAACCCTTTTACCATCTTGGAAAGGATAGGATACATGTTACAACGACTGAACTCCTGTACGAACACAGTGATTTATGCAGCGGTGCAAACAAAGTTCAGAGCTGAGATAACGGATCTCATAAAGCTTCCGTTTGCCTTGGCGGTTAAGTTAATTAAGCTTTGCCCGTAAGAAGTTCCTATCTTATTCACATCCTCCAGTGTTCAGCAGAATTGGCTTTGGAATCCAGTACCAGTTTTGTAAGTAGAGGGAGATGACGTCACTCTCAAGCAGAGCATCGATTGCTACACTGATTGTTCATCATTTATCAATAAAATTGGCAATGATTCAAATGGCTTCAGGTTTGAATCTGCAAATTAAAATTACATGCACAAATATACTTCATTCCGAAAGACAAATTAATATTCTGAAATAATTTCTCTTCACGATGTAGCCAGAAGAAATGATGTCCATGTGGATCAAAGAACACTGTGCAGTGGGCTTCCGATAGGTTGCCACACACCAGGAAAGAAGTTCAGTGCAGAAACATACATAAAAATGGATAGAGTTAGCAGTGTGATCTGTGGATTAATATCTGGTATCTACCAAAGACAGGATGGAGTTCCAGAAGGAGTAAGTCCAATGTCAAACGGATAAAAGCAAAATTATGTGTAATTATAGTGTAATGGCGTTGCAGTAATGTTTACTGCTGTAGTAATGGTTTCTCTGTAGCAGCAATGATTGGGTTATAACTAGAGATAAAGGGTGGCTATCCAGTGGGAGAAATATTATTCTTTCTTGTGTGTCTGGGAGCCGGGGATTTTCGCGGGCTTTTGTCGAGGAGAGGAGAAGAGGAAGGACGCGTGTGGAGAGCCCTGGTACACCACCGGACGGAGTATATTGGAATCTGATGATCCGATGGTCGGCTACGTTCGGCGGTGATCGATGGTGACGTAATGCCTACTGAGTGAGCTCCAACTGATACTGGGACTTTAATTTTGGGGCCTTTTTATGTTTTGTTTATTTTCATACTAACCCTATATTCAGATAAAGATTCATAAAGTCTATCATTTATTAGCATATGGTGTACTGTCTGATATTTTGCATTGTGGGTTTGTGGGAGTACATTACACAGCATCCACCCAAACTTGAATTCCCTGTTTGTTGGGGCCGAAAGCTGATTCTACGGGCGGACGAGATTGGGGGTTACAGTAGTAATGTGTACAACCTATTTATCGAGAGAAAATAGTCAATTTAGGGACCAACTTGGGTTGCATTTTAGACCGTAAGTTCATAAGACATAGGAGCAGTATTAGTGTATTGGCTCGAGTCAGCTCTGCCATTCAATCATGGTTAGTCCTTTTTTTTCCCTCCCCTCAGTCCCATCCCATGCCTTCTCCATGTAACCTTTCATGCCGTGTCCAATCAAGAACCTGCCACCTACCTTAAATAGACCCAACAATCTGGCCTCCACCACTGTCACCACATGGTAAAAGATATTTCTCCGCATCACTGTTTCTTTTCTTTCTTTATCAATCTTTCAATTAAATTTTTAAAGACAAACTCATAACAGTCATAATAGTGCAAAGGGAGTGGGATTATTTTGTTGGCAATTAACACATGAGTATAAGCTATAAGTAGCACCAATATAATTGACCTCCCAAACCCTTAATATAAACAAGATACAAAAAAAAAGATGGAAAAAACCCCAAATTGAAAAATCAAAAAACAAAATAAACTAAAGTAAACCAAACTGAAACTAAACTAAACAAAGCAGGCTATTCTATTATGTCAAATAAAATCATTAGTGCCATCAACTCCGCTCCTACGCTCAAATCAATGAATGATATAAAGGAATCGGAAATGGTCAAATTACATTCTATGAAAGTATTGAATAAAAGGCCTACAAGTTTCTTCAAATTTAACCGAGGGATCAAATGTACCATTTCTAATTTTTTTCTAAATTTAAGCAGGATATGTTTTGGGAAAACCGTTGAGATGTAGTTGGAGGATTCATCTCTTTCCAATTCAATAAAATAGATCTTCTAGCCATTAAGGTAGCAAATGCAATCATCCGCCGAGCTGCAGAGGGTAGATCAAACATTGGTCAGTCGAAAATTGCAGTAATAGGATGAGGGTATAAATCCATATGCAAAACTGTAGAGAATATATCAAAAATATGAATATACAGCCAGATATATCTAATAAAATTAAACATGAATGGGAGAAGGAACTTCAACTTTCTTTACCTATAGGGAAATGGGAGAAAAATTTACAATTAGTTATTTTTTCTTCTACTTGTGCTAAACATACGTTGGTTCAAATTAAAGTGGTGCATAGGGCTCATATGTCTAAAGATAAATTAGCTCTATTTTATTCTCATATAAATCCGATTTGTGATAGAAGTCACTCTGTAATAGCCTCTCTGACTCAAATGTTTTAGTCCTGCCCTCTTTTGGAAAAATTTTGGAAAGATATTTTTGGCATCACTGTTTCAAATGGATGCCCCTCTTCTTTGAGGTTGTGTCCTTAGTTCTTAGACTCTCCAGCATAGGAAACATCCACTCCACATCCACTCTATCAAAGCCTTTCACCATTCGATAAGCTTCAATTAGGCCACCCCTATTCTTCAGAATTACAGTAACTACAGGCCCAAAAGCATTAAAAGTACTTCATATGAGAAGCCGGCCAATCCTGGGATCCTTTTTGGTGAATTTCCATTGTGCCCGCTCCAGTTTCATCACCTCTTCTCTGAGATAAGTGGCCCAAAGGTGCTTGCAATATTCCAAGTGAGAACTCACTAGTGTTTTGTAAAGGCCCAGCGTTATATCCTTGCTTTTATATTTTAGTCATTCTGACATGAACGCCAAAATCGCCTTTGGCTTCCTCCCCACAGACTGAACTTGTAAATTAATATTCTCCGGGAATCCTGCACAAGGACTCCGAATCACTTTGCACCTCCGCCTTTAGTATTTTCTTTCCATTTGGAAAATAGTCAACCTTTTCATTCCCTCTACCAAAGCGCATGGCCATACACCTCCCGACTCTGCATTCTATCTGTCACTTCTTTGCACATTCTCCTAATCTCTCTAGGTCCTTCTGCAGCCTCAATACATTCTGAAAACTACTTCGTCTCCACCAATCTGCGTATCGTTTGAAAAAACTTTCAACAAAGCCATCAACTTCATTATCCAAATTATCGACACGTAACGTAAAAAATAGGTCCCAACACGGACACCTGTGGAACACTACTAGTTACAGACAGACAACTAGAAAAGGATTCTTTCATTCTCACCCTTTGCCTCCTGCCAATCAGGCACTGCTTTCTCCATTATAGACTTTTTTTTCCTGTAACCCCACGTACTTGTTAAGGAGCCTCAGGTGTTATAACTTGTCAGCGGCCTTCTGACAATCCAAGTGTACAACATCATGCGATTGTCTTTTGTCTATCCTGCTTGCTATTTCTTCAAATAATTCTAACAGATTTTTCCGGTAAGATTTTGCCATGAGGAATCCATACTGCCGGTAACCCGTTTTATCATGTGACCCATTTCCTTAACAATCGACGCCAACATCATCCCAACCGCAGAGGTCAGAAGAGCTGGCGTATAGTTCCATTTCTTCTGTCTCTCTTCCTTCATCAGGAGTGTGTAACGTTTGCAATTTTCAAGTCTTCCGAAACCATTCCAGCGTCCAGTGATTATTGAAAGATCATTCCTAATGTCCTCACGGTGTCTTTAGCTAGGTCTTACAGAAGCCTGGGTTTACCTCATCTGGCCAGGTGACTTACCTACATTCATACCTTTCAGTTTCCCAAGACACCGCTCTCTTCACACACTTTTTTACTGTTGACACCTGGAATTTCCGCCTTTCTGCTAGTGCCTTCCACAGGGAAGAATGCAGGAAATACTTATTCAGTTCGTCCGTAATTTCCTTGTTCCCATTGCTACCTCCCCAGCATCGTTTTCCAGCGGTCCGATATCCTCTCTTGCGTCTCTTTGACATTTCATATATCTGAAAACACTTTTGTTACCGTCTTTACTAATATTGGCTAACATAAGTTCGTATTCCATCTTTACTTTCCAAATTGCTTTTAGTCATTTAATTCGGTTTTTAAAACTTCACGATCATTTTACCTCACCCTAATTTCTACTCTATTATATGCCCTATATTTGGCTTTCATGTTGTCTATACTGAGAAATCTGACTTTAGTCTCTCCGTCTCAAATTTCAGGGGGAATTCGAATAAATTATCCCTACTTTCTCCTTAGGGTTCTTTTACCTTAAAATCTCTATTCAATTCCGGTTCAACGCACAACACTCAGTCTTGGAATCCAGCACTAACCACATTTTCCCAATCTACCTGTATAATGCTCTATGACGATTGTAACATTGCTCTTTTGGCATGCAATGTCAATCTCCCGTTGTGATTTATAGACCACATACGTACGACTGTTTGGGGACTGTATCTCACTCTCATTATTGTGTTTGAAGCCTTGCAGTTCTCCAGCACAATGATTGAACACTTTCTGACATAATACATCGCTTTCTAAAGATTTGAACTCATTTCTATGAAGAGCAACGCACCACCACCCCTCCCCCCGTTTTCCCGCTTGTCTTCTCGATGCAATACGATAAACATCTTTCAGCCATAATTCGGTGATGCCTACAATATCACACTTGAATATGCTGTGTTGCACGTTCATCTACCTTATTCCATATTCTACGAGCATTCCAGTACAAAATTTTCCATCTTCTGTTCAGCCTTTTCGATTTTGTCTGCCTTATAAATTACAGCTAATACTGCCGACTGCAATTTGTCCGATCTTCAGCCTTTCCGTGCTAGGAGTCTCATTGCACATTGCCAGCCATCTCATCAGCACTATCATTCCGATTCCCATCCCCTGTCAAATTAGTTTAAACCCACCCGAGCTACTCTAGCCAGCCTGACGGATATTGGAAACCCTCGGAGTCAGGTACAAACTCTTCCTTTTCCAGACGTCGCATCTTCCCCAGAGGTGATCTCAATATTCTATCTATCTAACCCCCTGCCCCCTAAACCATTTCCTCAGCCACACGCTCACCTGCCAAGTCATCGTATTCTCCTTACTAGCAGTAATCCATAGAGGACTAACTTGGAGATCCCGCTTCTCAACTTTCTACCTAGTTCCCTAAAATCTCTCTTACCTTCCTTACCTATGTGATTACTGTCAGTATGTACCATGATCCCTGGGTACTCACCCTCCACTTGAGAATGCCATGGTCCTGATCCCAGATTTTCCTGACGTTGGTACCGGGGAGGCAACATATCATCCGGGTATCTCTATCGCGCCCATAGTACCTCATCTCCGTTCCTCTGACTAAAGAATCTCATGCTTTTCTGAGTCACATCACCAGATTCACTGCCAGAGACTCGGTCTAAATGGCTCCCCCATTTCAGATCGTCCGCCTAAATAGTATCTAAAGTTGTATAAAAATTATTGTGTAGAACGGCCACAAGTGCTGTCTGTACTGTCTGTGCATTTCCCCTCCTTCTCCTCACAGTCACCTAGTTATCTGCCTCCGGCAATCTAGGGGTGAGTACCTCTCTGAAGCTCCTGTCTATCACCTGTCTGAGTCGAAGGTGATCGAGCTGCAGTTCCAGTTCCTTCGTATAGTCTCGTGGAAGCTGCAACTCGATGAACCTGGTGCATATGTGGGAAACTGGAGAGAAGCCGATCACCAACACCTTAAATGCAACTGCTTCCGGGATCACGGCACAGTCACGTAGAAATGAACGCCTTCTATCAGCTACCCCAGGTTCCTAAATCCACACCATAGCCCGTCTCAATCGCTTTGCAGTACGGAAGTTCGAGGCAGTTTCTAGAGCACGTTATGTGGTCGGAACAACATTTTGGGCCGAATGGCCGGTAATGCGCTTCAGCTTCCTGTCTGATATGGTCAAGGTTGTAAGAACTAGTGAATTATAGAATGGGTCCAGTGGACTCGAAACTTGCAAAATTCACTCCAGTATTTTAGATGGCAGAGTGTAAACGACAGAAGATTATAGGTCAGTTGGCATATTACCACGTCTTTAGTAGTTGTGAAGATGTTTGAATCCATAATTAAGGATGAGATTTCAGTTTACTTTGAAACACATGATAAAATAGGAGGAAATCAATATTGCTTACATGAGGGGAATCTTGTCTGACAAATCTGTTGGAATTCTCTGAGGAAATAACAATCAGGATAGTCAAAGGAAAGTAAGTTCATGTTGTTCATGTAGATTTTCAGAAGGTCTACTATAAGGAAGCATACACGAAGCTGCAAAATTAAAAGCCCGTGGTATTGCAGGAAAACAATACTAGCATGGATAGGCGATTCGCTGATGGCAGGCTGCAAAGTGTGGGAATAAATGGAGTCTATTCAGGTTAGCTGCGGGTGACCAGTGGCGTTCCGTAAGTGTTTCTATTGGCATTGCTTTCCCCACGTTATCTGTCAATAATCTGGAATCGGTCAAAGAGGAATCGGGCATAATTTGCTGAGCTTTGAAGAACAACGCTAGAAATCATTCTGTGAAGTAAAATAAAAAGAATAAAAAATAAAACAAATATTTCACCAGTTTTTCTTTAATAGATTTATATACGTCGTCATATGGCTCTCTGTGAATGGACTAACAGCAGTTTCTGTGCTGCTCCTAGTTTCGTTCTTTTCCCCCTATTTTAAATTTCGAATTTAATATTTTTAGTTGCTGATTCTTGAAGGGGAACAATATGCCTTTGAGGAGTGGGAAGAATTTGTCTGAACCTAGTGATAAAGGCAACGGAAAAGGAAAGATGCAAAAGGAAAGATCTGATAAAATGCCACCGTGCCGAAGATATGGCTCGGACACTGAATTCAATTAAATATCGGAATGGTTCAATTAAAGACCAACTGGAAAAGAATACTAATAAAATGATGGCATTTCTGGGAAAACTTAAAGACCTGGAAACTCAAGTTATTGCACACGAAGGGCAATGAAGATAACTAAGCAAAAATTGCTTGAAACTACAAGTTGTTTGGAAAGATATCGAAATAAGATTATAGACCTGGAAACTACGTCTCGCCGAAGGAATATACGAATTGTTGGGCTGCAAGAAGGAGCCGAAAATGGAGACTTAACTGCTTACTTTGGTAAGCTTTTTTCATACCTTATTTCCTACTATATTATCACAGCCGCCTACGATAGAAAGAGCACACAGAGCTTTTACTTCGAGATCTCAAGAGCCAAATAAACCAAGGTCTGTTCTGGTTTGAATTCATCATTTTAAGATTAAAGATCAAATAATGCGACAGGCAAGAAAACTGATTTTTTAGATTTGAGGAATCTGAGCTCCGTTTTTATGAAGATTATCCGAAGGAGGTAATAGAACAAAGATCAAAATTTGCTCTGGTAATGAAACAGGCATATGATGAGCTGTTTCCTTCCTTGCGTCACCCAACAAGAATTAAAGTTTTTCCTCCTGATTCTCCTCCTCGTATATTCTTGATCCTAAAGTTGCACCGGCGATCGTTCAAACTATACCCGCTGCAAGAGCCGATTGAACTGTCTGGAAGACTGCTTGGTTATCAGCATATTTGCATTTCGGAAAGAAGATTTATGAATGCTACTTGGACATTTCATTGAGAGACTATTAAAAGAAGGTGAGGGGACTTGTTCATTATTGTGTATCATTGCTTTTTTTGGAAGGAAGTTTTATGGGTCAAATATAACTGTTTAAATGATTATTCGGACATTCAACTGAGAAAAAGAAGATAAAGAGACTTCTTCCTTTAACTTAATATCTGGTTTGTTTTTTTTTTGTTTCTTTCTTAGTTAACAAACTGATGGTTTTTCCTACTAATGGGGCAATTTCTTTATATATATACACACACACATTTAGGGGAGGATTCAATTACTTACATAATATTACTAGTTGTTATTTTTGAAAATTTAGTTGGGTTAAATATGCTATTACCCTTTCTTTTAGCTTCTTTTGCTCTGTTTTTTTGAAAAATTGTGTTGATCTGTTATTAAACACTATGCTTGGTCTTACTAGGTAATACATTTTAGATCTTAATAACTGCTTATTTTTAATTTATTTTCAATATATTAGTATGTTTTATATAATAGAATATTATTACGTCTTATAACTGAATTTAAAGCTTTTTTAGGTACTTAATGTTAAATTTAAGATGGCGCTGGTTTTTCTTTTTAACAGATAAATTTTTTTAGGTTTTCTGTTTGTTTAGAAAAAGTTTTTAATATAAACACGGGATAGTTTGCAGATGCTGGAATGTAAGCACTTTCCTTTGTTGAGACTGTCGTTCCTCTCACAAGGTCAGTGAGTTTCATTTTTTTAACTCGGGGGAGGGTTAGAGAACCTTTTTAAACTCTTTTTTGTACAGACTGAGCAGTCCTCGGCTTCGGATTCTATCATAGGGTGCCTGCTTATTTCTGGGTTGTTTGGAGATGGGGGTAGGGTTAGAGTTAGGGGTTTTTTTCCCATTGGTTGGTTCCGGGGCATGTGTGTTTTCTATGTGGTTGTATTCGGCGCCATTTTGATCATACCGTATTAGTATGTGCTCTGCGCATGTGTAAAGTAGAATAAAATTACAGGATGGTATTTAAACGGATTGATGTAGTAAGTTGGAATGTACGTGGTTGGAATCACCCTATCCAACAAAAGGAGACTTTTGAAATCATTAACCGATTCCAACCTGTTATAATTTTTGCCCAAGAGATGCATATCAAGGCGGGAGATCAAAATAGATTTTTGGATGGTGGCAGGATTTGCAATTTCACTCCACTTCTCAAATAAAACTAAGGGAGTGTCTATTTTTATTAAATCCAATATTTCATTCATTCAGGAGGATTTTAAGTCAGATTTTAATGGTAGATTTTTAATTGTTAAAGGAGTAATGTGTAACAGAAAAGTTGTTTTGGTCAATTTGTATGGTCCTAACTTAGATTATATTATTAGATTATGAGGACACTCAGTCCTCGTTTATTGTCATTTAGAAATGCATGCATGCATTAAGAAATGATACAATGTTCCTCCAGAGTGATTTCACAAAAAAAAGAACAAACCAAAGACTCACACTGACAAAACCACATAATTATATCATATAGTTACAGCAGTGCAAAGCAATAACATAATTTGATTAGAGCAGAACTTGGGCACTGTTAAAAAAAAGTCTCAAGTCCCGATCGACTCCAATAGTCCCCGAAATCAGGCAGCAAAAATGGAGAAAACCTGCCTGCTATAAAGTTCCAGGCACCGACAACTGATGCTTTGGAAGCACCCGACCACAGCAGACTCTGAGTCCGTCCGAAAACATCGAGCCTCCGACCAGCCCCTCCGATACCGCCTCCCGAGCGCCATCCTCTGCCGAGCGCCTTCGACTTCGTCCTGGCCGCCGAAACAAGAAAACTGAGGTCTTGGAGGCCTTCTCCTCTGGAGATTCCGGACCACACAGTAACAGCGGCAACGAAGCGGCATTTCAGAAGTTTCTCCAGATGTTCCTCCACGCTCTCACGTCTGTCTCCATCAAGTCAGAATTGTGCACGGATCCCTACTTAACAAGTAACAGATATCATTCACCAGAGAGGTCGCGCGCGCTGTGTCGCGCTGCCATCTTCTCCTCCTCTTTCTTGTTTTTAAAAAAAATGACGATCCCTGTTTTTAAAAAAAAAGTACTTGCTTTATTGCTTGATTTTAATGAATATGTGTTAATAGTGGGCGGGGATTTTAACTGTTGTTTAAATCTTTGATTGACAAGAGCTCAACCAATCAACGACTTCCAAATTGCTTTGCTTCACTTATTAATTCCCTTTCCACCGATTTTGGATTGATTGAACTATGGAAATATTTACACCCTGATGACCGAGAATATTCTTTTTTTCACATATTTATAGAAAATATTCGAGGGTCGATTATATTATAGTCGACCCTCGCTTCTTGCCTAGAGTTAAGAATTGTGAATATGACGTTATTGCTGTATCTGATTATGTGCCTTTGAGTTTGTCCTTCGAGTACGATTATGTTATTCTTGCCCGCCCACCTTGGCCCCTGTCTCAGACATTATTGCAAAACTTTGACTATGTTAGCTTCATTGAAACCCAGAAAAATTTTGTTTTCTTTTCAATGACATAGGGGGTACGTCTAAATTATTTATATGGGATACATTTAAAGCATTTTTATGTGGTCAGATCATTTCTTATTTAGGTAAGCTTTAAAAACAGACTAAAGTAGAATTAAAAGAGCAAACACGAGGAAATCTGACGAAGGGCCTCGGCCCGAAACGTCGACAGCACGTCTCCCTATAGATGCTGCCTGGCCTGCTGTGTTCTGCCAGAATTTTGTGTGTAAAGTAGAATTAGATGAGATTTCAAAACAAATCAAAGATTTAGGTAATATTTCTGCGATCTCCGCTAATACTGACTTATTTAAACAAAGGGTGGAACTTCGATCACAATATAATTTATTAATAACTCATCCTATTGATGTCTACTTGCTTAAGCTAAAGAGTCAATTTTATATGTTTGGAGATAAAATTAACAAACTACTTGCATCTCAATTAAAAACGGCCAGAGATAAAAGGCAAATATTGAAAATTCGTAGGAAAGATGGTACCCTGGCTTGGGACTATGAAGAAATTAATAAGATTTTTCAAGATTTTTGTACTGAACTTTATAAAACTCAATTTCCAGTAGATTCTTCGAAAATGCATGCTCTTTTAAGAAAGATTGCTTTTCCTCACATCTTTGCTGTGGATCAAAAATCTATTGATGCCCAAATTACTGAAGCCGAAATTCATAAATCTATTTTTTCCATGCAATCTGGTAAGGCCCGTGGACTTGATAGCTACATTGTAGAATCTTATAAAAATTTGGAAAACTGGTCTCTCCGTATATGTTGGAAATGTTTAAGGACTCTTTTGTGAAAGGTGATTTACCCTCTACTTTTTATGAGGTATTTCTTTGTCTGACCAACATGTTATTGCGTTTGTTACATTGATAGCTAGGAGGGTCATTCTGTTGAAGTAGGACGATACGTTGGCTCCCACTCTGTCACAATGGTTCTCTCAAGTGATGTTATTGTCTTAGTTTGGAGAAAATTAGAAGTCGAACCTATGTTTGATTTTGAGAAAAGGTGGGATTCATTTGCTCGTTACTACGATTTCAGTTCATTGATAGATTTCCTCCACGATCTAAATGTAATTGTGTTTTTTTTGCTGCCGGTTTGATTTTATCCTTAGAAGTTTTTTGTATGACGCATGGCTCCGGGGATGAACACTTAATTGCTTTTTTCTCACTTTTCTTTGCTTTAGTAGGGTTTTTTTTTCTTTTTTTTTGTGTCACCATTTTTTTCAATCTTTAAAACATTGTTTATTTTTTTCCTTTGAGACATTGTACATTTTACTTACTTCGACGTACTCTTGTTATTTTGGATAATAATAAAAAGATTTGAAAAGACAAAAAGAATGATAATATCTAGGGCAGATACAACGAACTAAAATCGTGCAAATCACAAATGTATTCACGTGGTTTCCTCGAGTTGTCCTCCTTGTACAAGTGGATCTACGATTTCCCCACTTGCAGACCTCAGTCTGATCAAATTATTAACAGCACAATTTCTATTAGCAAAGGAGTACCAAAGGCTACGGGCTTAGCTCCTGCTCTACTCGTATTACACTTATGATTGTGTGGCTAAGCGCATCTCCGATGCCAGGTTTAAGTTTGCTGACGACACTGCTGCCCTACACCGAATCTAAGTTGGTGACGTATCGACCTATTCGAGGGAGAGTGAACATCTGGCTCAGTAGTACCACATTAACTATCTATTGCTCAATGACAGGAAGACCAAGCAGCTGATTATTTACTGCAGAAGGAGGACACCGGAAGTCCGAAAGCCAGTCCTAATCAGAATATCAGAGGTGGAGAGAGTCATCGACTTTAATTTCCTCTGAGTGATAATTTCAGAGGAGATGCCTTGAACCAAACACGCAAGTGCAGGTATGAAGAAATACAATGAAAACACAGCAGATCCCCTAGTTTCTAAGAAGCCTGCGAAGAATTGGCATCTAAAAATTCAATAATTCGGTATATCAATAGGTCATATTGATGTTCTGCATCACAACCAGACATGTGTGTAACAATGCACTTGTGCGGAATATCCAAAAAGAAAAGAAGTGGTCACGGCCCAGTGTGTGACACTACCAGCGAGCTAAATGGAATAGACTTCGAACAGACCTAGCAGTCCATAACTGGACATCTATGAGGCGCTGTGGGCTATCGGGCTAATCTCAGTCAATAGCAAAGTAATGGACGGGGTCATCAAAAGTGCTATCATACAGCACATACTCGGCGTAACCTGCTTACGGATCCCTCTTTGGGTTCCGTCTCCATCGGGCTATTCAGCTCCTTACCTCATCACTTCCATGGACCAGAGGTGAGTTGAGAGTAACAGCCCTCGACATCAAGGCAGCAATGGAACGAGTATGGTATCAAGCTGCCCTAGCTAAAATGGAGTAAATGGGAATTAGCGAGAAAACCCTCCGCTAGTTGGAATTATATCTGACACAAAGGAAGATGGTTGCAATGGATGGAGGTTCATCATCTTATCTTCAGGACATTACTGTAGGAGTTCCTCAGGGAAGTGTGCTAGAACCAACCACCTTCAACTGCTTCATCAATGACCTTGCTTACGTCATAAGGGCAGAAATCTACACCATGTTCTGCAGTATTCCTGACTCCTCAGATACTGAAGCGGTTCATATCCAAATGCAGCAGGACCTGGACAATATCAAGGCCTGGGTTGAGAAGTGGCAAATAAAATTTGAGCCACGCAAGTGACAGGCATTCACCATCTCCAACAGGAGAGGCTCCAGCCGTCATCCCTTGACATTTGGTACAATCATCATTACTGAATACTCGACTACCATTATCCAGGTGGTTACCATTGAAAGAAACTGAACTGGTCTAGCCATTTAAATGGCACGGCTAGGAGCACGTCAAAAGATAGGCATCCTGCTGTGTGGTGTTATGAGTGCTGAACAGACCTGATGGAAATGGGGTGAAGAGTTAACCATTTCCCCACCCCCTTGAGAATTATGAACAATTGGTATTGCTATGCTGCTACTGAGAGAGAGAGAGATGAAGCACAGAGGCAGGGACATCTGCTGCAGATAAGAGAGAGAGAGAGAGAGAGAGAGAGAGAGAGAGCATTTGATTTATGTATTATGGCTTTTTCCTGGATTGTTTGCTTTTCACTGTAAGGACGTTACTTTGCTCGATAACATTCCTAGGGAGACAGCAGGAGTGGCCTGAATTGATGGACATGGTCATTTTGAGTTGCTGGGTGGCTGATACTCCGTCAGTGGGGATAAAAGACAGGTGTCGGAAGACACCCCTCAGACACACCAGTGGACACTGACCGAGTGTTGTGCAAACACAGGAAGGTGGGGGCTTCGAGGACCCAATCAGGAGATCAGTCAAAAAACCCCGCAATGTGACGGCAGGGCCGGTGGGGACTTGTGTGTGAGTCCAATCATGCCAGGCTGACAAGAACGGAAGAACGGTCTGGCCGAGAACGGAGAGTCATACCCAAGTGACCACAACGGTACAACGGAGTCAGAATACAACAGAAAGTTTGCTGGCTGCAGCTGCTTAATCTCTCGCTCGCTCTCTCTCTCTCTCTCCAACAACTTACAATACAACAACCGCAACTACATCAGCACACATGAACTGAACTGAACTCTATATTCTCTTATGACAATTCATTTACCCCTAGACATTGATAGAGCTTGTTTATTATTGTTGATTATTATTCCTACACTTCTATGTTTATTATTGCTAACCTGTTTTATATGTATATTGGCATTTTTGATACTGTATTGTGTAGTTTACTAATAAACACCTTTAGTTTTCGGTACCACCAGACTCCAACGGCTTCTTCTATTTCTGCTGTTCTGTAAACCCAGTTACGGGGTACGTAACAGTGGAACTCATCTGCTGACTCCCCAAAGCCTGTTTACTATCCAAAAGGCCCAGGTGAGAAGGATAAGGGAATACTCGTCAGTCACCTGGAGGAGTACAGCTCTATCAACACTCAAGAAGCTTGACGTCATCCAGTGCAAGGCAGCCCACTTGATTGGTACCGTTTCCACAAGCATCCAATCTTTCTACCATAGACGAACAGTTGCAGTAGTGTATACTATCTACCAGCTATACTACAAGACCACACCAAGGTTTCTATGACAGCACCTTCCAGATCCACGAACACTACCACTTAGAAGGACGAGAGCAGCAGATAACTGGGAACACCAGCACATTGAAATCCTCCTCCAAGTCACTCACGATCCTGACTTGGAAACGTGTCGCCTTTCCTCCTTGTCGCTGTGTCAATATGATGGAATTCCCGTGCAGGTGCAAGAGCTCCCCAGTCGATACTGGTTGTGAAATGGTAACGTTAATATCGTAGTTCAGACACGTGTTACAGTAACTATGCCTTTACGTGCAAAGTTCAAAGTAACTTTATTTTAAAATACATATATGTCACCATTTACGAACTAGAGATTCATTTTCTTGCAGTCACACTCAATACGTCTGTTAACCATGATAGAGCGAATAAAAGACCGTACTAATAGACAGGCCAAACAGCGTGCAAAAGAAAACAAACTGTGAAAATATCTAATCAGCAAATTATTGGCAGAAACTCAATGTATAAAAGTCTGCATACATTGTCAAGATGTTCATTTCTTTATTAAAACAGACATCAGCATGCGGAAGAAATGTGATCTAAATATTTTTGACCGTGGAGTGACTGCTGGTGCCAGGCGGAATGGTTTGAATTTGTCGGAAACTGCTGAGCTGCTGGACTATTCACGCACAGCAATTTCTAGAGTTTACAGAGAATGGTACCGAAATCAATGAAAAAATAATGAATCCAGTCCAGTGAGCTGTCGTTCTGAGGGCGAAAACCCAATGGTACTAAGAGAAGTCGGAGGAGAATGGCCAGACTGTTACAAGCAAAAATTGCAATAAACTCTTAGGGCTTGCGCGTGGGGCCAGAGTGCTTTGAGCTTAGACGTATTAGGAGCACCCGATTGATTAAATGCTGTTTAGCAAGAGCCGTTAATTGGTCAGAATTTTTCCTGCTTTGCTCTTTGATGACTAGCAAATAAAATGTCGCCCCCAGCGTTAGACCAGCGAGACCATTCGACCGAAAGGGCGTTAATATGGTTCCTGCTATACCTTGTTTTAACGAGTAAAGGAGTGGTTTTACACATGCCTGTACTTTTTCCAGTGACTTTGCTCAAGCAATAACATTTGGTTTCAGACGTGGGATACTTTAGTGCGACCCATCGTGTAGCCAGCGATCTTAGCAGTCTAGGTAAGTGAGTATTAGCACTCACACATAGATCTGTTCGGTCCGTTGTACACGGGAACACGAGCATGAAGAACTGAAACGGTCCTTAAGAAAAATTGAGTGCGTGCGTGCATGTGTGTTTATGTAAGAAACGACAGTTTGTGTGTTAATCTGGTGAGTAATCCTGCAGTAAAGGTTTCGGTGGCATGTTGCGCGCGTGTACACTCGTTCCAGGGTGGGGAGGGGGGGGGGTGCATTTTGCATTCACTTATTTTGCGAGTGTGGTGTAAATGAATACAGCAGTCAGCATGATATCCGGCGCTCAACCGCAGCAGAATCAGAGTAAAGATCTGCTGCTTAACGTCTGTGCTGTTTAATTGGTACCCGTCATTTATATTTTTACGTACTGAGGGAATTAGTGCGGCGATATTTCAAGGAGACGTTTTACACAGATAAATCTCTCAGAATGGCAGCTAATCAGGTCAGGCAATGCCGGGTAGGGAATCCTGATGATCCGAGCCAGCCCTTAACTCAGATTGCATTCATAAGCACTTCACTACGTGCATTTTGTCAAGAGTTGCATTCACTTGAACTCGCATGCTCGAGGAAATGGTTGAAATCCATCAAATGAATCCTAAAGATATACACGCGTTGATAAAAGCGAAGTGCCAGAGGAGTATGTGAGATGGTAAGCCGAGACGGTTCGCGGTAGTACATGGGTGACTACCGGGAACTTCAGCAATAAAGAAAGATATCGCTCTCTCAAGGGGAGGTGAGGAAGCGACTGAGGGATGATGAGACTAACTGGGGACCAATAACGGCAGTGATTCAAGGAGCTGATGACACAAGCATGAATTATACAGAACACAAATATCGAGCGTATAAGGAGTATTCAGAGTTGAAAAATTCAGGGATCACCAAACCAGACTTCCTGCAAATGATGTGGGAAGGCTTGAGCTCAGCCCACCAGGAAATTTTAGATTTAGGGATAGCGGTCGGGTTGACCCACTCTGTGATAATTTCGTGGACCAGCGAGATAGATCAAAGAAAGTGCAAGGAAAGAGGTAAAGTGGCTATAATGGATGCAGTTGCTGTGACGTCAGAGAAGGTTTGATGATGTTTGTTGGCAACGGGAATGAAGCAAGGTACTGCTGGAATAGACGTGAGAGGGTAAAGCTGTGGTCGGAACATTGTTTGAGACAGCAGATGAAAAAGAGGAAAGAAAGACAAGTGAACGTCACAGCAAACACGCAATCTCTCACCCGTCCGCAGCCAGTCTGACCATCCGACTGTCCATCAGATTGTAAAGCTGGGGAATGCGGGTTCCAGGTCAGACAGCTGTGGACACGGCCCACACAGGCTGTGCTGGTGACCCGCGGATGTACACACAGCATTGTTAAGAAGCTAACGAAACAGGTATGTTAGTTTAGGCAGGGGTATAGGTATCGATTACTGAACTACCGGACAGGCTATTTATATTACGTGTGTAGGAAGAAAAAAGGGAAATAAAAGAAAGAAGCGCAACGCAGATATCGATCAGCGGGTTGCAGCTTCCGGTGCATTCCTGGGTCTGTCCAAATAATGACGGAGCGAAGACGTTCAACCAACAAAGCACTGCGTAGCTACGCTGAAGGCTGTTCACACATCAGTAACGATATTTAAGGACACTGGAATGTATCCCACGAGCACCATCCCGACAGAGGGTGGTGGGGCCACACGAGTGCCAAATGGAAATTGAGCAGGCAGAAGATATCCGAGTGCCGGAAACACCTCCTGAAGTGGAAGCAGAGGACATTTTTATAGATGGATCTCGGAGGCACATATGCAGGAAGCTACCGACTGGACAGCTCATGGTGAATGCAACAGGTAAGGTTCAGGTGGCGAAACTGATCGCTTTAGTTGAAAGACAGCACTAAGACCATAAGACAAAGGAGTAGAAATCGGCCATTCGGCCCATCGAGTCTGCTCCGCCATTTTATCATGAACTGATCTATTCTCCCATTTAGTCCCATTCCCCCGCCTTCTCACCATAACCTTTGATGTCCTGGCTACTCAGATACCTATCAATCTCTGCCTTAAATACACACATCGACTTGACCTCCATTGCCGCCCGTGTCAGCAAATTCCACAGATTCACCACCCTTCAGCTAAAAAAATTTCTTCGCATCTCTGTTCTGAATGGGCGCCCTTCAATTCTCAAGTAATGCCCTCTCGTACTAGACTCCCCCACCATGGGAAACAACTTTGCCACATCAACTCTATCCATGCCTTTTAAAATTCGTTTCTATGAGGTTTCCCCTCATTCTTCTAAACTCCAAGGAGTGCAGTCCAAGAGCGGTCAAACGTTCCCCAAATGTTAACCCTCTTATTCCCAGAATCATTCTAGCGAATCTTCTCTGAAACCTCTCCAACGTCAGCACATCCTTTCTTAAATAAGGAGCCCAAAACTGCACACAGTTCTCCAAGTGAGGTCTTACCAGTGCCTTACAGAGCTTCAACATCACATCCCTGTTCTTATATTCTATTCCTCTAGAAACGTATACCAACATTGCATTCGCCTTCACCACCGACTCAAACGTAAGGGTTAATTAAGGTTAACCCTAAGGGTATCCTGCACGAGGGCTCCCAAGTCCCGTTGCATCTCAGAACTTTGAAATCTCTCGCCATTTAAATAATAGTCTGCCCATCTATTAATTCTACCAAACTGCATGATCATATACTTTCTAACATTGTATTTCATTTGCCACATCTTTGCCCATTCTCCCAATCTATCCAAGTCTGTCTGCAGACTCTCTGTTTCCTCAGCACTACCGGCCCCTCCACCTACCGCTATAGTAAAAACAGACGAGTGTATATATACGCACACACACACACACACACACACACACACACATGAGGAGTGATTGATAGGTTCGTGGCCTAACTTAAAAGAAGTCAATTTTAGAACATCTAGCACATTTATTTTTCGACATTGTCCTCTCCTAAGGATCCTGACATCCAGCAAGTGTCCACAGATGGGTGATTGATATTTTCGTGGCCTGAGTTAGAAAGAGATGAACTCTCGTTACATGCACGTGCAGATAAACTCTTTGGGTGAATATGCAGAATGTTTGAAGTTAATAACAATCTCATTCTTCCTTAGGCCACAATCTTATCAATCAACCCTCGTATACAGACAGCCGTTAATCCTTTGGGGTGGTGCATGATTATCTGGCGGGTTGGACACGACGAGGTACTGTACAGGTGCAGATATTCAACATGGCCAACTAGTAGAGCACCTAGTTCAGTGAGTTTGCCAACAGACGTGGCAGTAACTTAAGTAAGAGCTCACCAGTAAGATCAGAAAGGAAATAAAGTGAGCAGACTTGGGTGCGAAGAAGACGGTAGAAGAAACGACTGAGCCTGTTTAATAAAATCATATGAAGAGGGGAAGGCAGAAAGAAGGAGGAAGAGAGCAAAGGAGGGACAGATGGACGCTGGACCCGCAGCGAGGAAGGAATCGTAGTGGCACCACCAAGTATTAGACAGATACTACAGAAGTTACAACATAGGGTGCTCCATGGGGGAAGACGGAACATTGTCACGACCTTCTGGCAGGATTGATGGTGGTCAGGGATGAGCAGAGCTGTGGATAAATTCTGTCGTCGTTTTATCATTTCTACCTCGAATAACCCAGTATTGTGCTAAGTGCATAATGCTGCAGCTGGCACAAAAAAGCCACGAGCAAAGGAAGCCTGGGAAAATATCGAAAGGACTTCGGGGGCCCCTTTCTAAAAGGGGAATGCTTTTGTCTGGTGATTATGGATCACTTCATTCGGTGTGAAGAGAATTTCCCAACTGAGACAGCTCCGCCATCATCCAAATCTGGAACTCCTCCCAAGGTGGGGAATCCCAGTGCATAAAATGATAGCTGAAAGCAGCACAATAAGGCGATTGGTCCATCGAGTCTGTTCCGCCTTTGAATCGTGCCTGATCCTATTTTCCCCTCCTAAGTCCCAATAACCAGCCATCTCCCCGTAACCTTTGATGCCGTATCCAATCAGGAAAAGATAAAGCCCTGCCTTAAATACACCGAATGTCCTGGCCTCCACAGCTGCCTGTGGTAATAAATTCCATACATTCTCCACCATCTGGTAAAAGAAATTTCTTTGCATCTTCGTTTTAAATAGACGACCCTCTATCCTGAGGCTTTGACCTCTTGTCCCAGACTCCCCTACCATGTGAAACATCGTTTCCACTTCTTATCATCTAGGCTTTTCAACATTCGAAATGTTTCAATGAGACCCCCCCCCCCACATACACACATCATTTTGACCCAGATCCATCAAACCTTCCTCGTATGATAACCATTTCATTCCCGAAATCATCCTTGTGTACTTCCCCTGAACCCTCCCCAATGCCAGCGCATCCTATCATAGTTGAGCACCCAAAACTGTTCACAATATTCAAGATGAATTCTCACCAATGCCTTATAAAGCCTCATCATCACATCCCTACTCTTGTATTTTAGATCTCTTGAAACGAATGCTAACATGGCATTTGCCTTCCTCACCACCGACTCAAACTGCAAGTTAACCGTCAGGGTGTTCTGCACAAGGGCTCCGAGACCCATCTGTATCTCAGATTCCTGGATTTTCTCCCCGTTTAAAAATAGTCCGCACATTTATTTCTACAATCAAAGTGGATGATCATGCATTTTCCAACATTGTATTTCAATGCTACTTTCTTGCCCATTCTCCTAATCTGACTAAGTCCTTCTGAATCCTGTCTGTTTGCTCAACACTGCCTGGCCCTCCACTAATCTTCGTATCATCTGTAAACTTGGAAACAAATCCGTTAATTCCATCATTTAAATTATTTATATACAGCATAAATAGAAGCGGTCCCAAGACTGAGCCCTGCGGAACACCAATAGACACTGGTAAGCATACAAAATAGCATCCTTTTATCCCCATTCACTACGACAAGCCAATCAGCCAATGCTCTAACCATACCACTAACTTTCCTGTAATGCATCCTCATGTGTGGCACCTTTGTCAAAGGGCTACCAAAAGTCCAATACACAACATCCACTTCATTTTCCTTACGTGTAATCACCTCAATGAATTCCAATAGTTTCGTCAGGCAAGACTTTCCTTTAAGGAAACCGTGCTGACTTTGTCCGATCATGTCCTACGTCAACAGGTACTCCATTACCTCATCCTTAACAACTGACTCAAAATCTTCCCAGCCACAGAGGTAAAGCTAACTGGTCTATCATATCTTCTGTGCTGCCGTCCTTATTTATTTAATACTTGAATGACATTTGCAATTTTTCAGTCATTTTGTATGATGGCAGAGTACAATGATTTTTGAACAGTCATTAATAAACCCTCCACAATCTCTACCGCTACCTCGTTCGGAACATTAGATACAGTTCGTCTTTCCGGGTGTCTTATATACCCTTAGGTATTTTTGCTTTTTGAGCACCTTCTCCCTTGTAATGTAAACTGCACTCACTTATCTGCCCTCACACCATTCAACATCTGGCACTCTGCAGGCGTCTTCCAAAGTGAAGCCTCATGCAAAATACTCCTTTAGTTCATCTGTCATCTCCTTGTTCCCGTTATTTCGTCGACTTCACAGACTAGCATTCCTATATCCACACTCACCTCTTCTTTGTTTCTATATATATTTGATAAATCTTTTACTGTCCACTTTGATACTGTTTGTTAGCTTGCTTTCACATTTAATCTTTTCCCTTCTAATGATTCTTCAGTTGCTCTATGTACAGATTTTAAAGCTTTCAAATACCCTGTCACCCCACTAATTTTGCTTTGTTGAATGCTCCTTCTCTCTCTTTTTTTCTTTTACATTAGCTGTGAACTCCCTTGTCAGCCACGTTTGTACAATTTTGCCATTTGAGCATTTCTTCGTTTTTGGAATACATCTGTCGTTCACCTTCCTTGTTTTCTTTAGGAGCTCACACCATTGCGACCTGCTGTCATTCACGTCAGAATCTACTTCCAATTTACTTTGGCCAACTGCTCTCACATACCACTGTAATTTGCTTTACTCCACTCAAATACTGGTACGTCTGACTTTACTTTCTTCCTATAAAATTTGAAGCTGAACTCGATCATATTATGATCACTGTCTACTGAGGTTTCTTTTACCTTAAGCACCCTAATAATCTTCGGTACATAACACCCAATCCAGTGCAGCTGATGCCTTGGTATGCTCAGCGACGAACGGCTATAAAACTCTATCTCGTAGACATGAAACAAACTTCTCACCTGATTTTTCCAATTGACATCATGATGAGATCTCCATGACTATCATAACATTTCTCTTTTGACAGTGACTTTTCCATTTCCTGTTGCCGTCAATGCTCCATTTCACAGCTACTGTGGGGAAGCCTGTACATAGCTACCATCACGATCCTTTTACAAATTGCAGTCGGATTCAGGTACAACAGGTCACTTTTGAAAAGGTCATACCTCCCCCAGGATAAGTCCCTCTGATCCAAGACTCTGAAGACCTGCCCTTTGCCCCAGCTTCTTAGCCACGCATTAATTTGCCAGATCATCCTATTTCTACCCACACTGGCGCGTGGCACAGAAATTACTACCCCGAAGGTCCTTCTTCTTAGATTTCTACCAAGGTCTCTAAATTCTCTTAATAGGACCTCTTTGCTTTCCCTTCCTATGTCATTGGTATATGTATGTAGCAAGACATCTGGCTGCACTCCGTCCGTCTCCAAAATGTCGTGGACGCGATCGGAGACGTTGCTGACTCTAACACCTGGGACACAACATACCATAGGGGGTTCCCGTTCACGTCCACAGAATCTCCTATCTGTTTCCTTGTGAAATTAGTCCCCTATCACTACCGCTCGCCTCTTCTTCCTCCTTCCCTTCTGCACCACAGACCTAAGCACGGTGCCAGTAATCTGGTCCCCGTTGCATTCCTCTGGAAGATCACCCCCCACAACTATATCCAAAACTGTATACTTATTTCTGTGGTGAATGGCAACAGGGGTACTTTGTGATAACTGCCTGTTCAAATTTCTATTTCTCCGAGCAGTCACCCATCTACTGGTTTCCTGAAACTCCGGGGTAGCTACTTTCCTGTAACCCTAATCGATTATCTCCTCGCCCTCCCGTCCAATCCGAAGGTCATCCAGCTGCTGCTCCAGATCGCTAACACGGACTTCAAGGAGCTGCAGCTGGATGCAATTCACTCACATGTTGTCTCCGGGGAACTCTGGGTCTTCCAGGACACTAACATCCATGAAGAACACACCAATAGCCATTTACTTTACTAGGTACAGTAAGAGAGAGAAAAAAAGAACGTTAACAGAAACTTACCCAGAGCGAACGCCTCTCGCGATCCGAAGCTTGCTTTGACCCGAAGCCTGACACTCTTACTCTCACCACTGGCCGACCTGAATAATGGCCGCGCCGCTTGTGCCTTCTCTACTTTCAAAGAAGCGTCGCCGACCTGTGAGAAACCTCGTCGCTGTGACCTGCTCCGGACGCTGATCGGAATGTCGCAATTATATAGTCCATGTGAACTCCTATCAGCGAGGCTATTTTACAGGGGAAGTAATGAATGAAATTACTGTGAGGGATTCGACTGCGGTTTCACATACACTACCACGCTCAAAGTTCAGGAATGCTAGAAGAAGCATAGAACATTTTAGTCTCCGATTCTACCAAAGGGAGGTTTACAACTGCATCTTGATGCACTCATTCCAACGTTAAAAAATGGGCAAGGAAAAGACACACATCAGCATTATTGTCACTTGACACGTCGAGTCTGGCAAATCTACAACCAACGGTCATCTGATCTACAAATGTGCTGGAATTGATAATAGAAATTGATTCGGAGCAGAGGGTAAAAGAAAGGCAAGATGCGCAGACGCCTGACGTCAGACAGCAGAGCGCGTGAGGTATAAATATTGACCGCCATATCCAACGGACAGTGTTCGGGGCGGGCAGCGTAATGAGAGGCATCAGAATAGTAGGGCTTTAGCTCAACCGGCTTAAGCGGTAACGGGACGAGGCGAGGTAGGTTTACCAGTGTTATTTGTGAAAAAGAGGAAGTAATGTATGTGAGGCCAGTTTTCTGTGCTCGGTGTCAGATGTGGGAGGTCCTGGAATCTCCCAGCCTCCTGGACGGCCATGTCTGCACCAGGTGTGTCGAGCTGCATCTCCTAAGAGACCGAGTTAGGGAACCGGAGATGCAGTTCGATGTCCTTCGTCTGGTCAGGGAAAGCGATGTGATAGAAGGGAGTTAAAGGCAGGTAGTCATACCAGGGACAGAAAAGTGCGTTACAGTTAGGAGCGGAAAGGGGAAGAGTCAGGTACTAGACAGTACACCTGTGACTGTAGCCCATGGCAGTAGATAGATAGATAGATAGATAGATAGATAGATAGATAGATAGATAGATAGATTGATAGATAGATAGATAGATAGATAGATAGATAGATAGATAGATAGATAGATAGATAGATAGATAGATAGATAGATAGATAGATAGATAGATAGATAGATAGATAGATGGATACCTTATTCATCCCCATGGGGAAATTCAACTTTTTTCCAATGTCCCATACACTTGTTGTAGCAAAACTAATTACATACAATACTTAACTCAGTAAAAAATATGATATGCATCTAAATCACTATCTCAAAAAGCATTAATAATAGCTTTTAAAAAGTTCTTAAGTCCTGGCGGTTGAATTGTAAAGCCTAATGGCATTGGGGAGTATTGACCTCTTCATCCTGTCTGAGGAGCATTGCATCGATAGTAACCTATCGCTGAAACTGCTTCTCTGTCTCTGGATGGTGCTATGTAGAGGAGCAAGTACTCCTGTTTGAGTACTGTTGGTGGGGGGTGGGGGGGGGGGGGACAGCTTCCCTGAGGGAAGCAGCAGTGACCGTGCCTCTGGCACAGAGTCTGGCCCTGTGGCTCAGAAGTGTAGGGAAAGGAAGAGGAAGGCAATGGTGATAGTGGACTATAGTTTTTGGGTCAGACGGACGATTCCGTGGACGCAGGCAAGAAACTCGGATGGTAGTTTGCCTCCCAGCTGCCAGCGTCCAAGATATCCTGCCGTGGGAGGGAGAACAACCAGAGAACAGCCAGAGGACGTGGTACATATTGGTACCAATACAATAGGTAGGAAAAGGGAAGAGGTCCTGGAAAAAGACGACAGGAAGTTAGGAAGGAAATTGAGAAGCAGGACCACAAATGAATCAATCTCGAGATTACTGCCTGTGCCACGCGCTAGTGAGAATAGGAATAGGATGAGGTGGAGGACAAATACGCGGCTGAGCGATTGAAGAAGGGAGCAGGGATTGAGATTTATGAACACTGTGACCTCTTTTGGAGCAGGTTTGACCTGTACGAAAAGGACGGTTGCACTTGAATCCCAGGGGTCCAATATCCTGGCGGCGTGGTTTGCTAAGGGAACTGGGAAGAATTTCAACTAGAATTGTTGGGGGGTGGGAACCGAACTGAAAACCGGGAAAAAGGAAGATGGCTCACAAATAGTGAAAGCTTTCGACAGTGCGAGAGGGAGGATAGGCAGGTGATAGAGAAGCGACGTGCTGAGAGCTAAGGTTTGAGATATGTCTCAATTATAACTACCGCCAAAAGGGCTTGATAAATCAATTTACTCCAACAAATAAAGCATGGATCAAAATTAAATCTTCCTAAAACCTGAAATAAATAGGGCCATTCTACCCTATCAAAGGCTTTCTCTGCATTAAGAGAAAGAACACATTCAAATTCTTTAGATGGAGCGGAATGAATGATATTCAGTAATCTCCGAATATTAAAATATAAATATCTATTCTTAATAAATCCAGTTTGATACTTAGAAATAACCGAGGTAAAACTTTCGCAAGCCTGTTAGCAAAAAGCTTAGAAAGAATTTTGGAATCGACATTTAAAAAGAAATTGGTCTGGAAGTGGCGCATTCAAATAAATCTTTTCCTTTTTTAGGAATTAATGAAACTGATATCTCGTAAAAAGTTTCCGGATGGTTCCTAGAAGATATAGATTCAGTGAAAATTTGGCATAGATGAGGCGCAAGAATATCCATAAATGTCTTAAAAAATTGTACCATAAATCCATCAGGTCTCGGACTTTTACGTGATTAAAAAGAAGATATAACTCTTAGCATTACCTCTCAATTAATGGGTGCATATAAAATATTCATATCTTGTGTAGAAATTTTGGGTACATTCAATCTTTGCAGAAATTCATTCATAGAAGTAGCGTTGTCAGGAAAATCAGATTCATAAAGCTTAGAGTAAAAGTCCAAAAAAACCTTATTAATTTCCTGAAAATCAAATGTTTCATTTCTGTCAGATCTTCATACTTTCAAAACTTGCCTTCTAGCCATAGTTCCTTTGAGTTGAACAGATAACAGTTTACCAGATTTATCTCCATTAATAAAAAATTGACCTTCCAATTTCAAAAGTTGCTGCTCAATGGGATAAGTCAATAGTAAGTCAGGTGTGTTTGAAGTTTCACACTTTCTTTAAATATATATTCGATAGGTAATACTGAATAAAATTTATCTATTTCTTTAATCCTGTTAGTAATCACTGAAAGCTACGATTTAGTTTTCTTTCTTACAACTGCTGAATGTGAAATTATATGTCCGCTAAGAAAAGGTTTCAATGTATCCCAACTGACATCTCCTCAGTTGTATTTAATTGAAAAAATAAAGAGATTTGCTCTGTTATAAAACTTAGAAATGTTGAATCATCGAGCAATGCAACATTAAATCTCCACTGAGCTGCACTCCGTGAGTTATCAGAAAGCTTCAGTGTAAGTCTCATGGGCGCATGACCCAACAGCGCAATAACGTCATACACACAATCAGCAACAACGGATACAAATCGCGTATCTAACAAAAAAATAATCAAATCTTGAATATTTATGATGGACATGTGAAAAAAAAGAAAAATCTTTATCTTTAGGATGGTGAAATCCCCAAATGTCTAACACACAGTATTCTAGTAAAAAGGAGTTAATGCAGGACGCAGCCGTATTTGGAATGGAATTGGTTGATGACCTATCAATCGAGGGATTGAGACAGCAGTTAAAATCACCGACCATAATCAACTTATATTCATTTAACTTCGGCGGTGCAGGAAAAAACCTCTTCAAAAATTCAGAAGTATCTACATTAGGTGTGTACACACACACACACCAAAGCCACCTTTTGACACCTTAACAAACTAGTAACAATTAAGTATCCTCCAATTGAATCATGAACAGTATTAAAATGTACAAAACAGACTTTAAAATTTATAAAAATACACACACCTCTATTTTTGAAATTGACAAAGAGTGATACTGAGAATCCTTCCAAAATAAAAAAAACGATTTACATCTTTCCTACGGATGTGGGTCTCTTGAAGAAAAATAATATTGGCTTGAAATGTTATATTAATGTTATTAGCATTCATACTGAGTCTTTAATTTATGGATTTATAAAATGAATTAGTGCGCCGAGACTAACCAAACCCGCAGGGAGGAACACAATGGATCCGATCAGAATGAACATAAAAAACAACATGATTGACAAGAAAACCTCTCAGGACTGCCCAATCGAAAAAACCTTAACCAATAGCCCCACACCCTCCCACCAAAGCCAGAAAAAAAAACATCCAATTGGCGGATAGCGTGCTAACTACACACCCAAACACTTTGTTTCTAATAGGCAGACTCTCTTTTTAAAAACAGAGTTATATACTAGCAGCACTGACTCAAAACACAACATCGAATGCGTAGGAAAAAAAATGGAAAAATTCCAAATATTATAATATTCTGTCTAACAGAGGTTAAAACGTAGTTAAGAGCGGCCATCTTAAATTCGTTTAATCAACCTTGATCATATATTCAAAAAAGAAAATTCTAACCAAGTAATATGATACAACTGATATTAAACTCTTACAGATCCTAAAAGAAAGCAAGGAGGGGGGGGAGAAACCGCCATACGAAGTCTGGACCAACAAAAAACGTAAATTGAACTTTCAACGATTCAGCTGTAGATAACGCTCAGCTAAAGATTGAATTCAGTATTATGTCTAGTAGATGTTACCACGCAATTAACAGCAGCCATCTCAAATTAATTTGGCAAAAATTGAACATATTTTCAGAAAAAAAATAGATTCAAGCAAACAATATGTCATACAAATCTGAAAAAAAGGAAAAAATGCAAGAATCAAAGCAATGGCTATACAGACATAGAACAAATATTAAACTTTAAATGATTCAACTACACACGATTGTCAGCTAAGGATTAAAGGCTGGAGTTGCTTGCAGAACGGCAATGTAGGATTTGCTTACGCGACCGACTTAAACTCGTTGAGAAACTTCCAAGCCTCCTCAGGAGAATCAAGACTTTTAGGACAAGCGTTAGGCGGAAAAATGATCAACCGGGCAGGATAGCTCAAAGATGGACATCAGTTTTTCTTATACAATTCTACCATCATTTCGCAATATTTAATTCTTTCTGCATAAACTTCAGGGGCAAAATCTTCAACTATACGAAACTCCACACCGTTGTAAGTTAAATTCCCCCGCTTCCTGGCATCTTGAAGAATTGCTTCTTTAGTAGCAAAATAATGTAAACACAGAATCACCGCTCCTTGTTTCATCTCAACCAATGGCTCGTTGCGGGGGATTCAGTGAGCCCTGTCTATTAACGGAGAGGTTTCAAGTATCTCACTAAAAAGTGAGTATAACATACTCGTAAAAAACTTTAATGGCTCACCGGTTTCCATATTTTCAGGCAAACCCACTATACGTAAATTCATCCTTCGGCTTCAAATTTCGAGATCGATGGTTTTCTTCTTACTTCTTGATAATTCCGATGAAACCTCAGTAATTTTATTTTCCATGGCAGAGATCTTTAATTCCTGCTCTTTAATCAGTTGATGTATTGTCTCCTGTTGTCTTTCGATTTTATGAGTATCAATTTTATGCGTTTGATATTGAGATTCCAGATTCCTCAAATATTCTTGGATGGCAGATACAGTTTCTTCAAGCTTTTCATTAGCATTCGTCAGTTTATCAAATTTAGAATCAACCATTCCAATTGTGGTTTTCGTAACTTGCATCAATAAGAACATTCTTTCAGGAGTATAGGTTTCTTCTAGCTCCCTTGTAAATTCGGGTTTGTTCAGTTTCATTAACAATTTAGCCACGTCTTAACTCATTTCCTGTTCGGGTTCCAGCCATCATAATTAAATCGTAAATCCTTCATTAAAGGTAACGAATCTTTAAAGTTTAAACAAAAGCAACAGTGGAATGTAGGTTGTAAAGGATGGAGAAGAGCAAACAAGGGTCTTACACCAGGAGCTGCCAAGAAGAGACTGAAGTTTTATTTTATTGAGCGTTCTGGAGGCTGAACGCTGTCGCGGGCTTCAACCAATGTGGTACCAGAGAGGTTTTTATTTTTCCTGGTAATTGACCAACGTTTGAACCAGCCCATAGTCTGACATTGTTCTAGCATGTTGTCACCATTCCAACAAGAGATGCGAAAACTGCTGTAGTTGCTGGGTTTTAGCCGATCTTCTTAATGTATGTGCTGAATTCCTTCGTGATTGCATTGTATCTTGCTTCACTGTATGCGGTTTCAGTGGAGTCCATTTTGTTGATACCAAAAATGAGCTGCTTGACACCCAAGGTGTAGGCAAGCAGAGCGTGTTCCATTGTCTGTCCATTCTTTGCGATACCATCCTCGCCCACGCCAGATGTAACTATCAGCACAGCACAGTAAGGCTGTGAGGTTCCAGTAATCATGTTCTTGATGAAGTCTCTGTGTCCTGGGGCATCAATGATGGTTATGTAGTACTTTGAAGTTTCAAACTTCCAAAGAGAGATGTCAATAGTATTACCACACTCACGTTCAGCCTTCAGTTTATCTAAAATCCAGGCATACTTGAAGGTTCATTTGCCCATCTCAGCAGCATCCTTCTCAAATGTTTCGATTGTTTTAGAAACATAAAAACATAGAAACCCAACAGCACAGTACAGACCCTTCGGCCCACAAAGTTGTGCCGAACATGTCTCTACTTTTGAAATTACGAGGCTTACATATAGCCCTCTATTCATCTAAGCTCCATGTACCTACCCAAAAGAATATTAAAAGACCCTATCATATCCGCCTCCACATATCCTGACATATCCTCTGTACCTACACCCCAGCACCTTAAACCTGTGACATCTTGTGGCAACGATTTCAGTATTTTGAAAAAAACCTCTGACTATCCACACGATTAATGCCTCTCATAATCTTATACACCTCTATCAAGTCACCTCTCATTCTCCGCCGCTCCAAGGAGAAAAGGCCGAGTTCACTCAACCTATTCTCATAAGGCATGCTCCCCAATCCAAGCAACATCCTTGCAAATCTCCTCTGCACACTTTCTATGGCTTCCACATCCTTCCTGTAGTGCGGCGACCAGGGACTGAGCACAGAATTCCAAGTGGGGTCTGACCAGGGTCCTATATAGCTGCAACATTACCTCTCGGCTCCTAGTCATACTCCGCAGCTGTTTTGATCCTCCTACGGACTCGGACCCCAAGATCCCTCTGATCCTCCACACTGCCGTGTTTTACCATTAATACTATATTCTGCCATCATACTTGACCTACCAAAATGAAGAATTCATACTTATCTGGATTGAAATCGATCTGCCACTTCTCAACCCAGTTTTGCAGCCTATCAATGTTCCGCTGTAACCTCTGACAGCCTCCCACACTATCCACAACACACCCAACCTTTGTGTCATCAGCAAACTTACTAACCCATCCCTCCACTTCTTCATCAGGTCATTTATGAAAATCACGAAGAGTAAGGGTCCCAGAACAAATCCCCGAGGCACACCACTGGTAACCTACCTCCGTGCAGAATATGACCCGTCTGAAACACAGCCTTCTGTGGGCAAGCCAGTTTTGGATGCACAAAGCAATGTCCCTTAAAAGAAGCAGAACAATACCAATAATTCAAATATACATATAATACAGGTTAGCAATAATATACCTAAAAGTGCAGGAATAATACTAAGCAATAATAAACAAACTCTATCAATGTCTAGGGATAAATGAATTGTCATTGAAGAATATAAAGTTCAGTTCGGTTCAAGTGTGCTGAGGTAGTTGCGGTTGCTGTATTGTGAGTTGTTGGAGAGAGAGAGAGAGAGAGAGAGAGAGAGAGAGAGAGAGAGAGAGAGAGAGAGAGAGAGAGAGAGAGAGAGAGAGAGAGAGAGAGAGAGAGAGAGAGAGAGAGAGAGAGAGAGAGAGAGAGAGAGAGAGAGAGAGAGAGAGAGATATTGAGCAGCTGCAGCCAGCAAACCTACTGCTGTATTCTGATTCCGTCGTACCGTTGTGGTCATTCGGTATTGTCCCTCCTTCCTTGGCCAGACCGTTCTTCTGTGGTGGACTCGTCACTCTGGCATGAGTGGACACACACACGTCCCCACCGGTCCAACCGTCACACTACGAGCTTTATTGATCGTTCTCCTGATTCGGTCCTTGAAGCCCCCACCTTCCTGTGGGTGCCCAACACTCGGTCAGTGTCCATTGGTTGTGTCTAAGGGGGTGTCTCCCCCACACTTGTCTTTTATCCCTATTGACGGGGAATCAACCATCCATCAACTCTAAATGACTATGTCCATCAAATCAGGCCACTCCTGCTGTCTCTTTAGGAATGTTAACGAGCAAAGTAACGTCCTTGCCGTGAAAGGTAAACAATCCAGGAAGAGCCAAAGTACCTAAATCAATCAACTGTGTGTGTCTCTCTCTCTTATCTCCAGCAGATGTTCCTGCCTCTGTGCTTCATCTCTCTCTCTCTCTTTAGCAGCATAGCAATAGCAATAGTTCATAGTTCTCGGGGGGGGGGGGGATTGGTTAACTCTGCACCCCATTTCCATCAGGTCTGTTCAGTACTCATAACACCCCCATCCATCCAGGAATTTTCATCAGGGTGAAAATTATCTAGTAAAGCATACTGCAAAGTCTAATATGATACAAAAGTGAATTTAACTATAAGAATAATACAGATATACTTTCAAATTAACACCTGGATAAACAATCAGCAATTACATTATCACCCCCCTTTACATGTTGTATTTTAATATTGGATTATTGTAACAACAGACTCCAACAATAACAGTCTACTTTTATTCTTCATATTAGTCAAAAGTACCAATGGGTTGTGATGTTAGCTTAGGTGTATATTACAAAGTATGAACCAATACATGTGTGATTATAATGTAGTACATTACAGAAGTTTGTGTAAATATTAATCTCTATTTTACGTTTAAACTTAACATTCAGCTAATCTGCTATGATATTGTCTTTATTATTCACATGCTTTGTTACAAAAAAAAAGTCAAATTCCCGCGAAACCAGATCCTGTTATGCAAAGTGGCATTTGGTCAACCTTGGCCTCTTTTCCACTTAACTCTCACGTGGTTAGCTTGCTCACCAGCCCAGAATAGGCCTCCACAGACTCCTTTCGCAGGAGCTAGCTTATCACTAATGTTTTCCAAACTAAGCCCATTTGTTGCACTTCCGCGCACTCATTAATTTTAAGCAGGTCATTAATTTTATCTTCAGGGTCTTTAATTCTGTTAGTTTCCAAATTAACATCTGCAGGTGATCCCTCTTGATCAAAACAACACTTCAGGTTTTGCCTCTCCAAATCACATACGTGAACAACATCAAGTTGTTTATCCTTAAATTTCAAAACAAACTGTAATTGATCCGCATGCACCTTGTTAACAAGCCATTGTTTAGTTAAGGGTCCCTTCCCTTTCGGCAATAGTTCTGAAACCAAACCCGACTTTAAATTTTCTTTATTCAAAAGTCCAGTAACACTTTTCCCCTCAACATCTTCAATAATATCCATCTCACCGACTTTCATCTCATCACTAACTTTTAACCCAAGTGACTGAGAATCACTTTCCACTGGTGGCAAGGTTAACCCCCTCTTCACTGAACTGTCCATCTGACCCAAAAGTACTGCATTCCATTTTAACCCAGTCAGATACCTCAGACTTTTCCTGAACTTCAAAACAAGGTTCAGTACCCTATGCATCCACATTCTTCATATCCTGAACACAAGCAAATGGGACATCTGCCTCTTCTAGGCTTTCATTACCAGTCCCCATTTCAAATTACAAGTTCCCCTGATCCTCCCAGTTACTCTCTGGGCAACTCCCCTTCGGAGTATACTCAACCTTACGGGTTAAAACAACTTCGTCTGCTAACCCAGCAGACTCCCTCAAGGTAGCGGCATCTTTTTCATCTAGGACTGCCGTTATATCATCGGGAACACACTTAAATTCTTCAACTCAACCAGCCCTATCAAGCTTCATAAATCACCAGTGTCCAACCCTGGACCTTCTAACTGCCCCATCTGTTTCTCATCTTGGCTCTGTGCTTCCATAACCTCCTTCCTCACTCCAAAATGTCCACCTAGGGGTATCTTATGGGCCAGGTCAAAATTTCGTTCCTTGACAACACTAAATCTGCTTCGTCTCCCTTACTTTCCTTAGCTCCACTATTCTCCGTTTTACCATCCTCTAACCCCTCTTGGTACAAGATCGATAAAAACGTCTCAGCTAAATCAACACTGGACTTATTTAAACTGGTTCCTGTCTCAGCCGCCTTTCTAGACATGCTGTGAGTTATTGCGCATGCGGGATAAATCTTGGAATCTATGGGCGGGTCCTCAACACTTACAGGCTTGCTTGTCAGCTTCACTGCTGTATACACATCCCCAGTATCTCCCCAGATCTGCACTGGAACTGGGTTTCCCCTTCCTTCACAGATACCATCGCTTCCAAAATAAACCTCTCACGTCCCTCTTGCACTATATCTAACTTCGCCTTCCTTATCGATCTGTTGACCGGCTCAATGCAACCAGTCGGAGTTTCTGTTTTCCCTTTTCCTGTCTTTTTCTTCGGAGCAAAGTGCTTAGATGCTATGTGGCCCGCTTTCCCATAATTATATCACGTAAAGTTGGGAACCTTCCTGCCAGCCTGCTTTTCCTCCTCCTTGCCTTTTCCGGTAGTCCCCGGCTTCTCAGATTTAGCCGGTGGACTTTCTCTACCGTCCCTACTATTCCTGTGGTAGCTCTTATTTGGGGAAAATTTTACCTTATGGGTTAAGGCATACTCGTCTGCTAACTTGGCAGTCGCAGACAGAGTCGCTGTCTCCTCGGCCAAGTACGTCTTCATGCCTTCAGGGATACAACCTTTGAATTGCTTAATCAGCATTAACTGTAGCAGTTTGCCATAATCTCCAATAACCCCTTTTGAGGCGCACCAACGTTCACAATACATTTGCATCTCACGGACAAACTCTAAATACGTGCGGTCCCATGGCTTTCTCAAGTTTCGGAACTTCTGCCGATATGCCTCTGGAACCAACTCGTAACTCCTCAGTATAGCCCTTTTTACTTCATCATAATCTTTAGACTCAACCATAGACAATGCCGAATACGCTTGCTGAGCCTTTCCCCTAAGTACGCTCTGTAACAGTACAGCCCATTTCTCCTTAGGCCAGTTCTGATTCAAAGCCACTTTCTCAAAATAGAGGAAGTATCTATCGACATCCATCTCCTCGAATGGAGGTACCAACTTAATCTCCTGGCCAATCTTGAACCCCTTGTTCGGGTCTATTACCTGGCCTCCTTCATGCAATGCCTTAAGCTTTTACAGCTCAAACTCCCTCTCTTCCCGTTCCTTCTCGGCCTGCAGCTTCCTTACCGAAGCTCATGCTCCCTTTTCTCATCCTCCTCAGCCAACCTTAATTTTTTCCAACTGTAACTGAACCTCACGCTCGGATGGTTTCCTCTCAGGAAACAGCTCCAGTACATCCCGCGAGAACACCTCTCTGGATACATAATACACAGCTATTGATCTCTGTATTTCCAACTTTTTCATCGCCGGTTTCACCGCCGAGAGATTCAATTGTTTTGCAATACCCAACAATTCCACCTTTCTGGCATCCACTAAGCCCCCATAGTTGAATCCTCTAAAAAATTGTCAATATCCATCTCTGCTAGTGTCCCGTCTGGATAGCCACACAACCAGATCGATAAGGGACTTCTCTCACGATTCACTGGCCCCCCAATTACAAATAAAATCCCGGACGAGCCCCTAATTTGTGACGTACCCCGTAACTGGGTTTACGGACCAGCAGAGATAGAAGAATCCGTTGGAGTCTGGTGGCACTATAACCAAAGGTGTTTATTAGTAAAAGAAGCAGAACAATACCAATAATACAAATATACATATAATACAGGTTAGCAATAATATACCTAAAAGTGCAGGAATAATACTAAGCAATAATAAACAAACTCTATCAATGTCCAGGGGTAAATGAATTGTCATTGAAGAATATAAAGTTCAGTTCAGTTCAAGTGTGCTGAGGTAGTTGCAGTTGCTGTATTGTGAGTTGTTGGAGAGCGAGAGAGCGAGCGAGAGATTGAGCAGCTGCAGCCAGCAAACTTTCTGTTGTATTCTGATTACGTCGTACCGTTGTGGTCATTCGGTTATGACCCTCCGTTCTCGGCCAGACCGTTCTTCTGTGGTGGACTCATCACTCTGGCATGAGTGGACACACACACAAGTCCACACTGGTCCTACCGTCACACTGTGAGCTTTGTTGACCGTTCTCCTGATTCGGTCCTCCAAGCCCCCACCTTCCTGTGGGTGCCCAACACTCGGTCAATGTCCACTGGTGCCCGAGGGGTGTCTCCCCACTCCCGTCTTTTATCCCTATTGACGGGGTATCAACCATCCATCAACTCTAAATGACTGTGTCCATCAAATCAGGCCACTCCTGCAGTCTCCTTAGGAATGTTAACGAGCAAAGTAACGTCCTTGCAGTGAAAGGTAAACAATCCAGGAAGAGCCAAAGTACATAAATCAACTGTGCGTGTCTCTCTCTCTTATCTGTAGCAGATGTTCCTGCCTCTGTGCTTCATCTCTCTCTCTCTCTTTAGCAGCATAGCAATAGCAATAGTTCATAGTTCTCGGGGTGGGGGGGGATTGGTTAACTCTGCACCCCATTTCCATCTGGTCTGTTCAGCACTCATAACATTCCTTAACTGTTTTTGATAGAATAAACGCTAAAATTGTATCTTTTATTTGGAATAATAAAAATCTTAGATTGAGTAAACCTTTATTGAAGAAATTTATAAACTATGGTGCTATGGCTTTGCCAAACATTAGATTGTACTACTGGACAATTAACACTCGTTATAACTGTTTTGAATTATTTTTTCAGATATACACAATCGTCCCTTATAGGTGGATTTGGAGGAAAAACTCGGTGAAGGGGTATTCTTAAGCCTCCTTCTTGTGAGCTCCTCTTCCCTTTTTTGCTTTTTAAGATCAATAGTCGAGATTTTAATCGTATTTTTAAACATACATTAAGAATTTTGTTTCAATTACGTAGATCCTTTGACTTTAATGACTTTGTTCTTTCTAGTAAAATCTTTAAACCTTCAATTTTTGATCAGAACTTTTCAATTTGGAAAACCAAAGGAGTAGTAGCATTTTTTTAGATTTCTTCGTCGGTAATTGTCTAAAGTTTTTCACTCAGTTAGTTGATAAATATGACCTAACTAACGTACACCTTTTTAAATATTTACAAATTAAGAAGTTTCTACGTAATTTACTGTCAGATTTTCCCTTGGCCTATTCATCCAATATTATTGATACTCTTTTCCAGGTCAAATCATTTCAAAAAGGACTGATAGCTATAATTTATAAGCGATTATTGAATTTGCATATGTCATCTAATGATAAAATTAAATCTGCGTGGGAATTGGAGTTTTGAACGTCACTTTCAGATTACCAATCGGATATTTTTTTTTTCATTTGGTAAATACTTCTTCTATTTGTGCCCGTCATTCCTTGACATAGTTCGAGGTAGAGCATTGGGTGAATATGTCAAAGGACAAATTAGTCCGATTTTTTCTAATATTAATCCTATTTGTGATAGATGTAATATTGAGGTGGCTAATTTAACACATATGTTCCGGTCTTGTATCAAGTTAGATAATTTTTGGAAAGAAGTCTTTAAAACTTTATCAAAGGTTCTACAACCGAATTTACTTACAGCAATTTTTGGGATCATTCCATCGGAAGCAGGAGATATTCCTGTTTCCGTTCAACGGATGACAGCTTTTACAACTTTATTGACTAGGAAAGCCATTTTGGTTAAATAGAGTATTCAAATCCACCTGCTGTTATTTATTGGCTTTCCTCCATTGTGTCCTGTTTAAGTTCAGAGAAAATAAGAAGTCGGACAATTGATACATCCTCTAAATTTCAGGGAACTTGGCGACCCTTTATTCAATGTTTTCATATGCTCTAACTTATGACCCTTCCAGTTACCTTTTTGAAGTTTTGGATTTTTTTCACTCTCAGTTTGTGCTGCCTAGTTCCTTTTTCTTTTTTGTTTGTGTGTTTGCTTTTTTTCTGTACATTTCAATTATAGAAGTATCTTTCTCTTTTTTCTTTTTATGAATAATAGGAGAATCAATTACCTTTCTCTTTATTATATATTATTAGACTAATACTATGTTTGATCTTGGTAATGTTTATTTTTCCTTTTATTTGAACTGTTATTGGTATAGATATTTGTGATCATTCTCCTCTTGTTAGCTTAAATGAACAATAGGTTCCTGAAAGCCTTGAATCACAAACCAGGCAACGTAGATTAAAGTTTATTCAGATGTCTCTGGTTTGGGAGCGAAACAGTTGGTTTGAAGTTTGTTTGCATTTTCATAGAAGGTATTGTAAATATGGGATTGTCCTTTGATGTTTAGCAGATAAAATATCGAGTCCCAAATTTCAGCCTACTCTGGTATCTCTGATGTGTGGCTTTTTTCCACTCAAATGTGAGATTTCTTTTTCTCTGGTCCATCATACTTTTACTAGAACTGATTATTTTAAATTGATAACCTGTTGACTCTTGTTCACTTGTCCATCTGTTCACTCTTGTGACTATCAGTGTATATTGATTTCGGATCATGCCTCAGTTCCCATCTCTAAAGTCTTTACTGGTCTCCCTCAGATGAATAAACATTGACGCGATAATCCGACCTTGTTGTCGCTTAATGATTTTGTAAAATTTATGAAGGACGAGATAACTTTTTTTTTAAACACGAATATGTTATTTAAAATCTCATCTCTGATTGTTTGGGTTGCTATGAATGCATTTCATGAGGGGTTAAATAATTTCATATACTGTGAATTTGAAAAGAAACACCTACTCAGAGCAATTAGATTTGGTCACTCAAATTAAAGTAACAGATCAACTATATGCCCAGACCAAAAATCCGGAACTGTACAAGAGGCGATTGGAACTCCAAACTAAACTTGACCTTATTTCCACTCACCCAGTTGACCGCCAGCTTCTCGAAAGTAAGAGCCGGTTTTATATTCACGGTGATAAATCCAGTAAATTTTTAGTTAACCAACTAAGACGCTCTAAAACTAAACAACAAATTACAAAAATTCGAATAGGAAATTGAAATATTACTTTCATATATAATGGGCCGATTTCTTTGTTACATGTTGATCGTAAAATTTTGGTTAAAGTTTTGGCTCGTAGATTGGAGAACTTTATACCTTCAATTATTTCTGAAGATCAAACTGGTTTTATTTCCTTATATCCCTTATTTCAATATAAGGTGTCCATTTAATATCTTATATTTATCCTCCACTGGGATTCCTGAATGTGTCGTTTCTCTTGACGTGGAGAAAGTGTTTGATCGTGTGGAGATAAATTATCTTTTTGCGGTCTTAGAAAAATTTGGTTTTGGACAAAGTTTAATCACACATGGATTAAATTGTTATATTCATGTTCCACTGCTTCTGATTTGACAAATTCTCAGCAATCCCAGCCTTTTAGTCTTAAACGTGGCACCCAACAAGGGTGCCCTTTAAGTCCCTTACTTTTTGATCTGGCCATTGAGCCATTGGCGATTACATTTCATAGCTGTGCTCAAGTGACGGGGATTTGGAGGTGGTATGTTGAGCATAACGTTTCTCTTTATGCTGAGGATCTTTTACGTTTTATATGAAATCTGACTACTTCCTTACCCCCTATGTTTTTAGTTCTTAATAAATTTAGTCTGCTTTCTGGATATAGATTTAATTTGCATAAGAGCGAACTCTTCCCAATTAACAGAGAAGCACAATTAATAGAATTTCAAGACCGCCCTTTTTAAGTAGTAAGTAATAAATTTTCTTACCTCGGCATTACAGTAACAAGGGGTTTTAAAAATCATTTTCGAGAGAATGTTACTACTCTTTTAAACTCTACAAAACAGAGTTTGGCACTGTGGTCACCTCTGTCCTTGTCTCTGGTATGTCGAATTAATGTTAAAATGTATAGCCTTCCTAATTTTTTAATATTTATTTCAATCTTTACCAATTTTTATTTCTAATGTTTTTTTGATTCGTTAGATTATATTATTTCGTCCTAGCTATGGAAGGGCGACCGTTCCAGACTTAATAAAGTTCACCTTCAAAAACCTAAAAGGGAAGGTGGAATGGCCTTGCCCAATTTCCGTTCATATTATTGGGCAGCTAATATACAGCACGATGTTTTAATTGTTGTTCCTTTTTTCGTAATCAGTCTGACTGCCCGAAATGGGTGTCAATGGAGTTGAATTCTTACTAAGGATTTCTCCATTTCTGCACTTCTTGGATCTGCACTTCCTTGCCATTTGCCTAGACGGATTGTTAATCATCTTATTAGACATACTTTGAGAATATGGGCTCAGTTCAGAAAATATAATAGTCGTCACCGTTTCTCTCTTTCTAGTCCTATTTTACATAACCATCTTTTCGACCTTCTATGCAAGACTTAACATTTCATCACTAGCACAGAAAGGGCACCAGGCGCTTTGAAGATGGTTTTATTGATAATCGTTTTGCAACTTTTGAACTTTCTGCAAAGTTTAGCCTATCTAATGCTCATTTCTTTAGATATCTTCCATTTGGGAATTTTATCAATCCTTTAATACTAAAATTTCCTAAGATGCCCCAGAAAAATGTTGTGGACTTGTTTCTTTCTACAAACCATTGGGCAAAGGTTTAATATCTACTATCCGTGATAAGCTAGCAATCTTGAGGCGTGCCCCCTCTAATAAAATCAGAACTGTCTGGGAGCATGATTTAAGATAGTGCATAGGGTATTATGTCAAAAGAAAAAGTAGCGCATATTTTAATATAAATTCCACCTGTAATAAATGCAACGCTGAGGTGGCTACCTTATATACATATGTTTTGTTCTTGTATAAAGGAAATAAACTTTGGAGAGATGTTTTCAGAACGTTATCAGAAGTCATAGCTGTGGACCTACAACCTAATTCACTTATGGCAATCTTTGGGATTACTCCAAAGGAAGCAAGAAATGTAATAGTCTTTTCAACTTCATTGGCTAAGAGAGCAATTTTGTTCTTTTGGAAGGATCCCAATCTAGCTACTTTTTTTTTGCCTCTCCTCGATTATGCCTTCTTTAAGCTTGGAGAAAATTAGAAGTCGGACGTTTGATACATCTTTTAAATTTGAGCAAACCTGGCGACATATCACTCAATATTTTCATATGATCTAATTTTTCTTCTTCGTTTTTTCTTTTTTTAGGTACTATTTTTTTCTCTCCAAAATGTTTCAGATTTGACCAGAAGGATGTTTTCTTCATTTTTTTAATATAATGTTATCCTCAAATGGACTACCAAGACCCTTTTTTCCCTTTTTTTCTGTCTTAGGTTAGTTTAGTGGAGTTTTTTTTTTCCTTCTTAATAATGGAAAATTTCCAGTCTTTTTTTTTTGTATGAATTGTCAAGAGGAGTTGTGGTTCTTTGTTTATATATACTAGCCCAATATTATATTATACATGATTTTGACAGTGTATATTCTTTTTTGGTTGTACTTTTATTGTATTATGTATTTGATATAACTTCTCGTCTGATTCGTATCTATTCATATATTTTTACTATTGTTAAATCAATAAAAAATATTGAAAATGAAAATGATTTCAATGAATTGAAAATCAATTCTCAAATCAGATAATTCAACTTCTTTACGTGCTCGTTTTTTTGTGTTATGTTCTTTTTGCCTTTTGCAGTTCAAGTTTGTACATAGAGATCATATGGCTAAAACTAAATTATCGTGGTTCAACTCTGATATTAGTCCCTTATGTGTTAAGTGTAAAAGGGGTGTGGCTTCCCTTATCAATATGTATTGGGCCTGTCCTCGTTTGGAGAAACGTTGGTGCGATGTTTTTTTTTAACTTTATCCCGTATTCTTAATTGCCACTTAGAACCTAACCCTTTGATTGCTCTTTTTGGCACCTTGGGTGACGTTGAAATGAATTTGAGTCCGACCAAGCGTCGAACATTATCTTTTGCATCTCTTTTGGCTGGACGGTTAGTTCTTCTTAGGTGGAGATATGCTGTCCAACCCATTCTTTCTTAATGGGTTAGAGACACTATGTCCTGCTTAGATCCTGAAAAGATTCATTATTCACTTCTTAATTCGGACATAATTTTTCTGAAGATGTGGGGACCTTTTCTTGAATGCTTTCACAATTTATCTTTATAATAAAAGATTGTCCTATTTTTTTACACTACAATCCCTTACTTTCAGCTTTTTTTTTCCGGTTAAGTGTCACTTTTTTATGTGACATATTGTATAGTTTAGGAAGTGGGCATTATATATTTTTTAATATTCACAGCTCTGTGGTGACAAAAGCTCTGATTAACTTTTCTTTAACATTGTAAAGGTTAGCTTGGAGGTTTGTAGTGGGATGATGGGGAGGATACTAATTTTATATGATTTCATTTTGGGTGCTTTTTCTATATTATTATGAATTGTATATTAGGCATGTTTATTTTGCACTGTATATATCTCCATTTTGTTGGTGGTTTTTTTTTTGTAGTGCAGAACATCATAAAACAAATTAATTTTTTAAAAAGAAAGAACGAAATTTCAATTGAATGCGCCTCCATATGATACCAGCTATATCATGCTTGGTGACTAAAGGAGCAGTACTATTCCCTGGTGAGTATATTTCCGTACTCATATTCCAGCTCATCTACATGCGCTACCAGTTTCAGTGATACTGTATATGATTATGTCCTACGGACTTTTCCTCTGTCATTTAGTGTATTTATGTTATCCTGGAGCGTACTTCCGAAATGATGCTACTCACTTGGTTGTTAACTATTTAAAATTTGGCAGAGTTAAATTCAAACTTTATCAAAAGTCTTATGTTGCACTTCAGTCGAGGACAATTTCCCTCGCTGTCTGTGACACCTGTATTTTTCGGAATTTCCACCTATTTGTGCAGCAAACCTAATTACATTTACATCCAAGTCTTTATGCATATCATAAACAAAGCACAGAGCACGGCGTAGATCCTTACGGCACCCCTCTGGTCACAGACTTCCGAACAGAACGACAACTATCACTATCCCCTTACTTTAAACAGCGGCCAATTGGAGTTCGGAAGCCTGAGATAAAAGTATCTCACTCAGGTTCGCCAAGGGGTAGAACAGGCAGTGACGTCCGTCAGTTTGGTTCTTTGAGCAGCGGCTAATCCGTGATCGGGATTACTCCGGACAAGCAAATTAAATTCAGGTACGGGCAAACGGTGTGGCCATTATCCCAGAAGCCATCATTTGAGTAGTCAGAATTAGAGTGCAAGTTTCAGGCTTTAGCTCTTCGATGTTTCTGCAGGGATAGGCTTCCGTTACAGAAAGCAAAAGAAAAAGAAGCTCTAGGTGGAATTTCTCTCATGTCCCACACTACCTCCCCACCCCCCACTATTCCCGGTTTATTGTTATACTTACCCGTAAGGGTCACTAGTGAAATCTCAAGTGTAGGAATTACAGAGATTGCGTCACATTCAAACAAAGAAAAAGACTTATTACAGAAATTAACCAGAAAAAACAGCAAGAACTCAAGCAAACTACACGGAATCTTTAAGAACTGAAATCACTGACGATACCCAGAGGAATTCCGTTTGAGTTTCACCAGACAAGAATCCACAACGACAGAACAAAGAGGGCTTAGCATGATTCCCTGAAATACACTCTGGAACACGTAGGCATTCAAGGCATTGAACACACCATGCTAAATAAATTATGCCAAATTGAAAACAAAATTCATTGCAAAGAGTTAACAAGCAAGACTCCTGCAAAACAAAGTGCAAAGCCGGGGCTATTCTGAACAAACAAAAAAACAATTAGACCGTAAAGATAAACAATCCAGGACACACTGCATACTCACCAGGTGATACTGAGAAAATATAGTCTACATACCAGTCTCCTTTTTCTTTCACAACGACCTGGAAATCGGAATGAATCCGATGAAAATTGATAATCAGATCAGAATACAAAATCTTCCGGACCTATATCCAACTGTTTTCCTCCGGGCCACATTCCTTCCAATTGACTAAATATTGCAACAGTTCCCTAACCTTCCGGCAGTCAAGAAATCTGCAGACCGTGCAACACATGGTACGTCCATGACTCGAGGTGGAAGCACAGCTCATGAACAGAGGCGAAAGGATTCAAGAGTAGGGGTTAAGCTTGCAAACGTGAAAGATGAGATGGATTCGGACTGTTTTCTGTCGGGTGTGCTTAGTAAATCCAAAACTATCAAAAACAGCATTTGGGCGAACAAAGCTTTCATGCGCCTGTCAGAATAACCGATAAATATAACAAGTGTAGGGGACACTGGTATTCAAAAGAACTTGGGGCTGTGCTTAAAAAGAAAACGAGTTGCATAGAGATGATAGGCAGGTAAAAACAAATGAGGTGCTTATAGAACACAAGAATACAAGAGAACACTGAGGAAGAAATCAGGACGGACGAAATAAGGAATGAGGTTGCTTCTGTAGAAAAGTGGACGGAGAATCGTAAGGGTCTCTACAGATATATTGAGAACAAAAAGGATTACAATGGATAGAATTGGTAGACTGGAAGATCGGAATGGTATTCAATGTGTGGAGTCGAAAGAGATGTGGGAGATCTTATAATATTTTTTCTGTTTTTGGATTTGTATCTGGACCCAGAACTGGTTTGCACACCGAAGCAAAGAGTGGTTGTAGACGGGCCTTTTTCCGTATGGAGGTTGGTGACCAGTGATGTGCCTCAGGTATCTGATCTGGGACCCCTTCCCTTTGTGATTTTAATAAACGACATGGATGAGGAAATGGAGGGCTGGGTTAGTAAATTTGTTGATGACACAAAGGTTAGGGGTGTTGTGGATAGTGTGAAGGGCTGTCAGAGGGTATACCGGGCATCTATCAGATGCAAAACTGGGCTGAGAAGTGACAGACAGGGTTCAACCCATTTAAGTCCGAGGTGGTTCATTTTAGTAGGTCAAATATGATGGCAGAAAGTAGTATTAATTGTAAGAATCTTGGCAGTGTGGAGGATCAGAGAGATCTTGAGGTCAGAATCCATAGGGCACTCAAAGCTGCTATGCGGGTTGACTCTGTGGTTAAGAAAGCATACGGTGCATTGGACTTGATCAATCTTGGGATAGGGTTTAGCAGTCGAGTGGTAATGTCCCAGCTATATAGGATCCTGCTCAGATACCACATGGAGTGCTGTGCTCAGTTCTGGTCGCCTCACTGCAGGAAGTATTAGAAACCATTGAAAGGGTGCATAGGAGATTTACAAGGATTTTTCCTGGACTGAGGAGCATATCTTATGAGGTGAGGATGAGTGAATTCGGCCTTTTCTCTTTGAATTCAGCCTTTTCTCCTTGGAGAGACGGAGGATGACAGGTGACCAGATACTAGTGTATAATATGTTGAGAGACATTGATCGTGTGTATCTTCTTTATACCCCTTAACTCCGAGTGGAGTCATCGGGACGCCGTCGTGACGGCGTTTTTTTCAGCCTTTCTTACTTCCACAAGGTCCAGTTCCTAGCTCGACGCTCAACCCAGACTATGCTCCGAAGTCCAGCCCTGATGTCACTACGCCACCAGCAGGCCTGATCGTGTGTATAGTCAGATGATTTTTCCCAGGAATGAAATGACTAACACAAGAGAGCACAGTTTTATGTTGTCCAGAAGCAGGTACAGAAGAGATGTCAGGGATTTTTAACGCCGAGAGCAATGAGTGTGTGGATTGGGCTGCCGGCGACGGTGGTGGAGGCGGATACAATAGGGCCTTTTAAGAGACTCCTGGAGAGGTACATGGAGCTTAGAAAATTAGAGGGCTATGGTAACCCTAGGTAATTTCTAAAGGAAGGACATGTTCGGCACAGCTTTTTGGGACGAAGAGCCTGCATCGTGCTGGAGGCTTTGTCTGTTTCACTGTTTCTGTGTATTTACTCACGGGACGGGCACAGATCCTGTAAAAGTGAGGCAAAGCATCATCAATTTCATGGACCTGAACCAGATTACAAAGGGGGTGGTGTTTGCTGTCCTGCGGCAAATTTGTCTGGATATATCCCCAAATGTTGAGAAGGTGTATTTTCGGACCCTGCAGAAAGCAAGAGTAGAAATTGCAAGCACCCAGAGAGATATTTTAAAAATCCTCAGCGACATGTGAGGAGCGGAGGACAGCTGTTATTGCTCCGCTGTTTAAGAAAGACTCTGCAATCAAAGGAGGAAGTTATAGCGTGGCGAACCTACCATCTGGGGTGGGCAAGTTGCTGGAAAGCCATGGAAGAAACCGATTATTTGAATAATTGGATAAAGATAAGACTATAAGATATAGGAGCAAAATAGGATATTTAGCCAACGAATCTGCTTCGCCGTTCAATTATGGCTCGTCCTGTTCCCCCTCCTCAGCCCCACTCAGGTTCTTTTTCCACGTAGCTTTGATACCATAACCAATCATAAACCTACCAACCACTGCCTTAAAAACACTCAACGAACTACAATCTACAGCTGCCTCTGGTAATAAATTCCACAAATTCACCACCCTCTGTCTAAAGGCATTTCTCCACATCTCTATTTTCTCCATTTTAAATGGGCGCCCCTCTATCGTGAGTCTGTGCCCTCTTGTCCTGATTCCCCCGCCATGGGAAATATCCCTTCCTTCTCTACTCTATCTACGCTTTTCAACATTCGAAACGCTTCCAAGAGATCACCCCACGTTCTTCTAAATTGCAGCGAGAACATTCCCGGCATAATTCTTATGAACGTCCTTCAAACTCTCTCCAAAGGCAAGACATGTTTTCCTAAAGGAGGAGTCCAAAACTATTCACAATACTCAAGGCGAGGCTTCACCAGTGCCTTATAAAGCATCAGCATCACGTCCCTGCTCTCGAATTCTAGACCTCTTGAATTGCATTTGCTATCCTCACCATCGACTCTGCCTGCAAGTTAACCAGTGGGGCGTTCTGCACAACTATTCCCAAGTTCCCTTTCTTCTAGATTTTTGGATTTCCTCTGCGTTTAGAAAGTTGTCTGCAAATTTCTTCCTACTACATATGTGCATGAACATGCATTTTCCAATATTATATTTCATTTGCCATACTATTCCCCATTTTCCTTATCTTTCTAAGTCCTTCGATCGGTTACCTAGTTCTTCAACACGACATGTCTCTCCACTGATCTTCGTATCATCTGAAAACTTAGCAACAAACCACATATTTTGTAATATAATTTATTGGTATACAGCATAAGGAGAAACAGCCCCAACACTGATCCCTTTGGAACAGAGCTAGTCACTGGATGCCAACCAGGAAAGGATCCTCTCGCTACCTCCAACCAATCGGGCAACTTCAAGTGTAGCAACTTGTCAAAGGCTTTCTGAAAGCTCAACTGTACAACATCCACTGCATCCTCTTTATCTACACTACGTGTAATCACCTCAAATAATTCCAAATGGCTTGTCAGGCAAGATTTTCCCTTAAGCACTCCATAACCTCATACTGTACAATTGACTCCAACACCTTCCCAACCACTAAGGTCAGGCTATCTGGTCTATTGAGTAGTTTTTGCTGCCTTCCTTCATTTTCAACTGTCGATTGACATCTGCAATTTTCCTATCCTCCAACACCATGCCAGAGTTCAATCAGTAATGATTTTATATAACCATATAATAATTACAGCACGGAAACAGGCCATCTCGGCCCTTCTAGTCCGTGCCGAACGCTTACTCTCACATAGTCTCACTAAGCCGCACTCGGCCCATAACCCTCTATTCCTTTCCTGCCCGTATACCTATCGAATTTTACTTTAAGTGACAATACCGAACCTGTCTGCACCACTTCTACTGGAAGCTCGTTCTACACAGCTACCACTCTCTGAGTAAATAAGTTCCCAAGAAAAAAGTGAGGTACGAAGGTAAACTAGCCATGAATATAAAGGAGGATAGTAAAAGCTTTTTAGGTATGTGAATAGCAAAAAAAAGTTAAGACCAAAATTGGACCATTGAAGACAGAAACGGGTGAATTTATTACGGGGAACAAGGAAATGGCAGATGAGTTGAACAAGTACTTTGGATCAGTCTTCACTAGGGAAGACACAAACAATCTCCAATATGTAATAGTGGTCAAAGGAACTAGGGTAAAGGATGAACTGAAGGAAATTTATAATAGGCAAGAAACGGAGTTGGATAGACTGTTGAGTCTGAAGGCTGATAAGTCCCCGGGACCTGATGGTCTGCATCCCAGGGTACTTAAAGAGGTGGCTCTAGAAATCGTGGACGCATTGGTAATTATTTTCCAATGTTCTATAGATTCAGGAACAGTTCCTGCTGACTGGTGAGTGGCTAATGTTGTCCCACTTTTCAAGAAAGGAGGGAGAGAGAAAACAGGGAATTATAGTCCGGTTAGCCTGACGTCAGTGGTGGGAAAGATACTGGAGTCAATTATAAAAGATGAAATTAAGACACATTTGGATAGCAGTAGAAGGATCAGTCCGAGTCAGCATGGATTTATGAAGGGAAAATCATGCTTGACTAATCTTCTGGAGTTTTTTGAGGATGTAACTATGAAAATGGACAAGGGAGAGCCAGTGGATGTAGTATACCTGGACTTCCAGAAAGCTTTTGATAAAGTCCCACATAGGAGATTAGTGGGCAAAATTAAGGCACATAGTATTGAGGGCAGAGTACTGACATGGGTTGAAAATTGGCTGGCTGACATGAAACAAAGAGTAGCGATTAACGGGTCCCTTTCGGAATGGCAGGCTGTGACCAGTGGGGTACCGCAAGGTTCGGTGCTGGCACCGCAGCTGTTTACAATATACATTAATGATTTAGATGAAGGGATTAAAAGTAACATTAGCAAATTTGCCGATGACACAAAGCTGGGTGGCAGTGTGAAATGTCAGGAAGATGTTATGAGAACGCAGGGTACCTTGGACAGCTTGGGTGAGTGGGCAAATGTATGGCAGATGCAGTTTAATGTGGATAACTGTGAGGTTATCCACTTTGGTGGCAAGAACAGGAAGGCAGATTACTATCTAAATGGAGTCAAGTTAGGAAAAGGGGAAGTACAACGAGATCTAGGTGTTCTTGTACATCAGTCAATAAAAGCAAGCATGCAGGTACAGCAGGCAGTGAAGAAAGCTAATGGCATGCTGGCCTTTATAACAAGAGGAATTGAGTATATTATAACAAGAGGTCCTTCTGCAGTTGTACAGGGCCCTGTGAGACCCCACCTGGAGTATTGTGTGCAGTTTTGGTTTCCAAATTTGAGGAAGGACATTCTTGCTGTTGAGGGAGTGCAGCGTAGGTTCACAAGGTTAATTCCCGGAATGGCGGGACTGTCATATGTTGAAAGATTGGAGCGTGAGAGGGAATCTGATTGAGACATATAAGATTATTAAGGGATTGGACACGCTGGAGGCAGGAAGCATGTTCCCGCTGATGGGTGAGTCCAGAACTAGAGGCCACAGTTTAAGAATAAGGGGTAGGCCATTTAGAACTGACATGCGGAAAAACTTTTTCACCCAGAGAGTGGTGGATATGTGGAATGCTCTGCCCCAGCAGGCAGTGGAGGCCAAGACTCTGGATGCATTCAAGGGAGAATTAGATAGAGCTGTTATAGATCGCGAGATCAAGGGACATAGGGAGAGGGCAGCAACGGGGTACTGATTGGGTATGATCAGCCATGATCACAGTAAATGGCGGTGCTGGCTAGAAGGGCAGAACGGCCTACTCCGGCACCTATTGTCTATTGTCATTCTTTACATTTTTCCGCTACTCCCCTGAGCGTTCACTCCCCTTTGCATTCCTTCCGTCTGTCTGTCATTTAGCCCATATAACCACAAGACAGAGAAGCAGAAGTACTGCATTCGGCCCTTCGAATATTCTCCTCCATTTCATTATAGATAATTCATTATCCTTCTAAAGTCCATTCTCCTTTTTCAACCCCTCCCTCTGCGCTCCCGTAGCCTTTGCTGTCATGACTAATCATGAAACTATCATCCGCCTCTTTAAGCATATTCAAAGACTTCGTTTCCACAGGCGAGTGTGGCAATGAATTCGACAAACTCAGGCGCCTCTGGATATAGAAATTCCTCCTCATTTCTATCCTGTACCTTCTGGCTCGAGATCGCTCTCCTCACATCCCCTCCTCCCCGATGCCGCTATAGCAAGCAAGCTCTCCTCATACACTCTATGAGTTTCAATATTTGATAACATTAAATGAGATTCACCATTTACTACTCACGTTCCTCCCTACTGGCAGAAGGGTAAACATGAGTGTGAAAAAAGCAGTCTCATGTTTTTGTTTAAAGAACTGTTACTGATGTCAGTGATTGTGAAATCTAATGGGCTCACTGGAGATTACCCTTTTATATAAATAAAGGTTTGAAATTTCGTTATCTCTCTGTCTGCCTGCCTCTCGTCTCCAACAGTATCGTCTACCAGCTGAATAGGCCGATGGATGGACAAATACTTGCCATGATTGAAGCAACTTACTATACAATTCTTGGAGTATTTGGCTTTCCCGGTAAGTCATTGCATTTGATTGTCACTGAGTCTGGAGGTTTCATGATCTTACCGCTCCTTTTCCTTTCTGTGGGTTGGATACACAACTCATAATTGCTGGTATGAGTTTGCTATGCTATTGCACATTAATACGTGTATTCCTGGGGGTTTCAGCACAAATCATTTAAACGATTACATTCCCCGTTTAATGTAACTCGTGATGTATATTGTCTCGTTTAAAAGACGGCAATGGCTTCGACGAGCATCGGCGCTTAGTTTACTAGGTTGCAATATCCTTCTTCGCCAGGACGGAACTGAATGAAGCCTCCTGCACGACAGAAACCTGCTGCTTTCGCTTCCCATTAAAGAACATCTTCCTTCAACAGGCAAGAGTAGGGGATTTAGTCCAATATATTACAGCACAATCCTTCTCCCCTATTGGAGACGCTGCCTCAACGTCTACATCAATTACCCCATTGCCCCTTTCATGTCATATTCTCGCAGTGACCGTAACGCAAGAGATATAGAAGCTTGAGGTCCCTCCCCACCAGGAGACTGGAATAAACAGTCTGATTTATGTTTACTTGATGTGTTTTCTTTTTCACGTTCTTTAGATGATGCTGCTGCAAATAAGACGTCAATTGAGACAATGAAAAGAAGTTACTTGCACGGAGTAAGAAGGGACCAGTATACCTTGTGACATACAGAAAATGCTGGAGGTACTCAGAAGGCCAGGCAGCACCCATGGCAAAAGTACCGTCGAAGTTTCTGGCCTCGACCCTTCGGGAGGACTGGGAAAAAGAAAGGATGACGAGTAGATTTAAAAACTGGGGGAGCAGAGAGAGAAACATATGGTGATAGGTGAAACCAGAGGGGAGGGAATAGCTGGGATGTTGATTGGTGAAAGAGATACCGGGCTGGAGAAGGGGGATTCTGATAGGTGAGGTTAGGCGGCCATAAGAAAAGGAAAGTTGGGAGGGTGGGGGGGGGGAGTGGAGAGCACCAGAAGAAGGCCATAAGCGAGCAAGGAGATAAAGGGAGAAGTGGAATAGGGACGGGAGCTGGTGAAGGAGAGGGCGGGCTAGGGAGGTGGGATATATGACACCAAAAGACTCACAGGTGAAGTGTCGCTTCACCTGGCAAAACTGTTAGGGCCCTGAATGGTAGTAAGGGACGAGGTGTAGAGGCAGAAGTAGTACTTGTTCCGCTTGCAAGAATAATTGCCTGGAAGGAGATCACGTGGAGGAACGAACGGCAATGGAGCCGTCAAAACTGCGTTCCATGTGGAAATCAGGAATTAGCGCTGATGCGGGAGTGGGGGGAGGGGGGTGGTAGATGTGTTGGATGGTGGGATCCCATTGATCCCGTCGGCAAAATTTCCGGAGAATTATATGCTGGACGCAGATGCAGCGGAGTGGTTGGCATATCCGCTTCCAAACCCATCGCCTCTCTCTGGTGCTCCTCCCCAATTTTTATTTCATCCATGGCCTTCTAGCACTACCCATAAGACTCCCCTTGTCTAGCCATGTGTCTCTTTCACCAATCAACTTCCCAGCTATTTACTTCGCCCCTTCCCCTCCCGGTTTCACCTGTCACCTTCTGTTTGTCTCTCCCCTTCCCCACCTCTGCCCCTCATCTTTTATTTTTCTCCAGTCTTGCCGAAGGGTTTCGGCCCGAAACGTCGATTGTACTTCTTTCCATAGATGCTGCCTGGCCTGCTGAGTTCCTCCAACATTTTGTGTCTGTTACTTGGATTTACAGCATCTGCAGTTTCTGTTTTGTGATTTGAATACTCCATGCGGATGTCTTTTGCAACGGATAGGGTCTATTCAGTTCCGTGCAGAACGCAGATACGATGTTGTACAGTTGTTAGCAAATTTTCTGCCTTGCAAAACTATTGACACTCCAGCAAGTCAAGCTCCTATTCAAACTGGCATTTTTAAAGAACTTAATTTTATTTATTGAAAAGAGAATACGTGCCGAAATTTTATTTTCTGGTTGTTCTTTTATTTAGCGATGCGGCACGTAACAGGCACTTTCGGCTCCAGACGACCACGTCGCTCAATTATACCTATCTCTACTTACCCCTACGTCTTTGGAATGTGGGGGGAAAGCCAGTCCCCCCGAAAGTAACCGACGCGGTCACAGGGAAAATGTACAAACTCCTTATAGCAGTTCCCGAAATTGATCTCAGGTCGCAGACGCTATGCTACTTTGCCACGTATATCACACCCCAAGTTTGTTTTTAAAAGACTATACTATTATTTCAGAGACGTGACCGAGATCACCAAGAACGGAAACCAAAGTCAGATTGGTCCCTGAACACAAAATCAGTTTGATACCAACACTTTTTATTGCGAAGATTGAAAATAATGTTCGGTTAGGTTGTCTCATTAGTTATCAAATTATTCTAATAGTGGGGAAGTCCAACAGCAGAGGGAACAGTCTTAGAAAAGAACGCCTTTTCAGAGCAGATATCGGGAAGAATTTCGTTAACTAGATGTCAGTATGCCCTTAACATTTGTTTCATTTATTTTCTCTTACTAATACACACACACACACACACACACACACACACACACACACACACACACACACACACACACACACACACACACACACACACACACACACACACACACACACACACACACACACACACACACCGTCCGTTCTTCCTTAAGTCAGGCACATAATCTTTGTCATCCTCTCGAGCTAACTGCGATAGTAGTCCTTTTGCAGAGCTTACTGCAGATTGTGTGTGATGCGAAAGCCAGGTCAATTACAGCCAAAACAAAGAATAATGAAGATAGAAATGCTTAATAGATAGAGCAATAATGTAGAGACAGTGTAAACAGAATGAGAGGGATTTAGATATCCGGGAGCATTTCGAGATAGAAATTGAGAAAGATGGAGGAGCTCTTTAAGAGAGCGCGTTGAAGAGCTATTTAGATATTGAAATCGATCATTAGAGAGAGCTAATGAAAGACAGAGAAAGAGAGAGTGTGTGTGAGAGAGAGGGAGAGAGAGAGAAATAGAGAGTGATTAAATTGTACAAGTCATCAGTGGGCCATAAATTCATGAGGTGCCTGTTCTCTTATTGCAAAGTGTGATATTCACGCGTTCACATGTTCTCATTTCGTTTTAGCTAATTTACTGACAATATTGATTCTAATCCGGGGCAAGTGTGGTCTCTCCAAGTGTATCTCCCGCTACCTGCTGGCCATGGGTGTTGCCGATCTCATGGTCATAATATTCGACGTCATCTTCTATGAGCTCAAAGAGATATATTTCACAATGTCATTTCTGGATTTTACTCCACTCTGCACTTTCAATTTCATGATGATTGCTCACACCATGGATTGTTCAGTCTGGTTGTCCGTCGCCTTCACCTTTGATCGATTCATTGTCATCTGTTACCAAAAGATGAAAGCAAAATATTGCACTCAGAAAACCGCGACGGTGGCTGTAACATCTATATGCTTGTTGAGTTTATTACTGAACATTCCAGTTTACTTCATTATTGAACCTGGAGAAATAATTGATAATATGCCAGTGTTCTGTGTTGTAAAATCATCCTTCTATTCCTTGTCCGGTTGGCTGGCTTACTACTGGTTTCGCAGCATATTAACTCCATTTACACCGTTTGTCCTCATTGCGCTGCTCAACGCCATGACGATCAGACACATCACCAGGGCCACAAAGGTCCGGAAAAAACTCCTGTGGAATGCGAATGGTGGGACACAGAATGACCCAGAGGTGGAAAACCGACGTAAGTCCATTGTTCTACTCCTCACTGTCTCAGGCAGTTTTATCCTGCTGTGGATGGTAAACTTCATACATGAGATTTGCGTCAAAATTATAGATGTGCAGTTGTATCAAACAGACTACTCAAATCCAATCACCGTCATGGAAAGGATTGGATATATGCTCCAGCGTCTGAGCTCTTGCATCAACACAGTGATTTATGCAGCGGTGCAGACGAAGTTCAGAGCCGAGGTGCTGATTCTGATTAAATCGCCTTTCACTCTGATGGCTGAGGTAATTCAAAAGTTTAGATAGGAATAAACAGAAGAAAATTAAGCGGCTCCCCCAATTAGCTGGTTTAATGGGAATAGTTGAAAACGTATAAAAGGACACACTACAGTTATAATGAGTAACGAATGATGTATTTAAATGAAACACAGAATAAGTTAGAGCACTAACAGTACTTTGAAACGTCGTATTAGTTCCAAATGGCTATTGACGGTGGAATTCAGCGTACATTACCATATTCTTCTGATTATCCGTAAAGAAACAAAATCTGCAGTACATCAGTCAGTGGGCGACCTTCTTACAATGCTATTGACTGCTGCATTATTCACGTCTTCACGTTCATTGTAACATTCAAGATCAATGTCGATACCTTCAAATTCCAACTTGCTAAAGTAGAGAAAATCATTCTATTTAACTCCCGGCCGTTTCTGGTATCTCCAAAGCAGATTGATTGAAACCGCAGTGAGGAACTGATTCGTCTTGCTGCTTACTTCTCTCTATTATCAGTGACAAAAATCACTGCTTTGTGAACACGAACACTCGCAACTGATGCTATCTGATACATCTTCATGCTAATCACTAGAATTAACAGATACATAATGACTCGTGAATGATGTTAATCAAAAATTGTTCAGTAACAGTCTTTTCTCCCAGTTAAGTGGCACTGTGTCCTAAATAAACCAAGGGAATCCAGGCTATTTTCTTGATTCATATTTGTTCTTTAACAATTGTCCCAAGTTGTCCTGATTTATCAGAATAACTTATATTACACAGTACTCCAAATGTGTGTAATGTGACGTTTTAGAGGAATATTCACTCTGTATCTGACCCCGGGTGTGAGTGGTGGGACTGTCGGGATGGAACTTCACATTGTGTCTTACCCCAGGAGTGTGTTATGTTACAGTGTGGAGGGAGCTTCACTCTGTGTCTGATCCAGTGAAAGTCCAACACCACCAGTCCTATAATGCATATTACGAGCCATAGGATCGGATCCGTGAATGACCCCGAAGCAAATCAACTCGGAAATTCCTGAGCACATCCTGCACACCGTCCAGAAGCAGGTCTTCCAAATTTCTGGAATGTTGCGGCTGGTGTGAGACCGAAACCGCAGGAATATTAGAACAACATAAACAGAAGATTAAATTTGTCACGAAGAGACTACAACACAGCAACAGCCTTTCGGTTCATCTAGTCTGTGCCGATCTTCTATTCTGCCTAGACCTATCGAGTCACACCTATATCACAACCTTTCATACCCCTCCATATATGTACTGTGCAAACTTCTCTTTCAGTGTTGAAATCAAACCTGCATCCACCACCTCCACTGGTAGGTCGCTGCACACTAGTATCGCTCTCTAAGTGAAGAGGTTTCCACTTCAAACTCCCTTTAAATATTTTAGCATTCACCCTAAACCTATGACCTCCAGTTGTATTCTCATCCAACCACAGTAAAAAAAAAGCCTCCATGCATTTACTCTATCTAGATCCCTCATTATTTTGTATATCTCTATCAAATTTCTCCTCATTTTTCCACGCTCCTGGAAATAACGTCCTAAACAGTTTAACTTTTCTCAGCGGCCTGTTCAAGAGGTTCAGATGTTGTTCAGACCAAATATCATAAATGGGAAGATATATGATCTAAGTGACATTGATCATGGAACACTTTTTTGCTGCCAGAAGGGGTTGTTTGTGTATCTGTAACTGCTGGTCCCCTGGGATTTTCATACATGCCAGTCTCTAAGTAGTTGAATCGGTTGTAGATCGTGTATCAAAATGCTTATCAGGAATTTATGGTTCAATAGGCGATAAGCTAAATGTTGCTAACAATGGCTAGCAACGGTTGTGTCACGATATCATGAGAAACCAGGGCACCATCTACAGAATCTTACAGAACCCATATTTTGCTAAACAATCAGAATCAAATTTTGCATCCGAACAAGACTAACGGGTGGACACACTATAATTATTTGTTTTCTGTCGCATACTTCTGTGATGTGACCGTTATGGGATGATTTCTGGAACGATATCCTTGCAACCTGATGATTAGTTCTGATCGGTCATTTTAACTTTCATAATATTAACTGTCATCTCTTTAGAGCAAGGGGTTTAGATGGGGTGGAGTTTGTTAGGTGTACTCCGGACGGTTTCTTAAAACAATATGTAGATAAACTAATTAGCGGAGAGGCTGTACTTGATCTGGTACTGGGAAATGAACCTGGTCAACTGTCAGAGCTGTCAGTGGGAGAACATTTTCGAGTTAGTGATCGCATCTATCTCCCTATCTCCTCTATCGTAGCGCTTGAAATGGATAGGAGCAGAGAGTGTGGGAAACATTTAATTGGGATAGGAGAACTATGTAATTAGGCAGAAAGTGGGAAAAATAAACTGGGAGCAGATGTTCTCAGGGAAACGAACGGCAGAAATGTGGCAAATGTTCAGGGAAAATTTGAATGGCGTTCTGCACAGGTATGTTCCCTTGAGGCAAGGAAAGGACGGCATAGTAAAAGAACCGTGGTGTGCAAATGATGTAGAAAATCTAGATAAGAAGAAAACAAAAACTTATGAAAGGTTCAAAAAAATCTAGCTACCATTAGATAGAGCTCTAAAAATTACAAGGGTGAGAGAAAACTACTCATGGATGATGTTAGGAGAGCTAAAAGCGGCCATGAGGAGGCTTTGGCGAGCAGGATTAAAGAAAATCCCAAGGCATTCTAAAAGTATGTGAAGAGTAAAAGGATGAGCTGTGTGAAAGCAGGACCATTCCAGAGTGAGAGTGGAAGCATGTGCATGTTGTTCCCAGATGGTATGTATTGTGTGTGGATGCATGGTTGTCAGTCACCAGTGGTGGTCCGCAAGGATCTGTTCTGGTGCCCCTCCTCTTTGGAATTTTTATAAATGACATGGATGATCGGCTAGTAAGTTTGTTGATGACACAAAGGTCGGGGGTGTTGGGTTAGTCTGGATGGTTGTCAGAGTTTACAGCGCGACATTGATAGGATGCAACACTGGGCTGAGAAGTGCCAGATGGAGTTCAAACCCAATAAGTATGAAATGGTTCATTTCGGTAGATCAAGGTTGAAGATGGAATATAGTATTAATGTTAAGACTCTTGGCAGTGTGGACGATTAGCGAGATTTTGGGGTCCGTGACCACGGGACACTCAAAGCAGCTGCGCAAGTTGGCAGTGTTGTTAATAAGTCGTATAGCGTGTTAGCCTTCATCAACCATGGGAATAAGTTCAAGAGCCATGACGTAATGTTATATCTGATACGACCTTAGTTAGACCACACTTTGAGTACTATGTTCAGTTATGGTCACCTTCTTACAGAAATGATGTGAATACCACGCAGAGAATGCAGAGGAGATTTACAAGGATGTTGTCTGGATTGGAGAGCATACCTTCTGAGAATAGGTTGAGTGAACTTGGCCGTTTTCATCTTGAAGCGCTGGAGGATGAGTGGTGACCTAATAGAAGTGTCTAAGATGATGAGAGGCATTCATTGTTTGGAAGTCCAGAGTCTTTTTTTCCCCTGGGCGGAAATTGATAACACGAGAGAGCATGGTTTTCAGGTTCTTGGTAGTAGGCTCAAGGGAGCTGTCAGAGGTAGGTTTTTCACACACAGAGTAGTTGTGCATGGATTGCACTGCTAGCGAAAGTGGTAGAGGTGGATACAATAGGGTCTTTGGAGAGAATCATGGAGCTTAGAAATGTAGAGGGCCATGTGGTAGGGAAATTCGAGGCTGCTCAAGAAGATGGCACAACATTGCGGGATGAAGAGCCTGCAATGTGCTGTATATTTCTATGTTTCTAATCTTCTACGTAATGCATAGAGTTGTTCATAGATATAGAATACGCTATGCACACTCAGAAAGATTGCTTGACCAACGGAATCCTGAACTCAAATGTAAACTCAAGCTTAGAGATGTAATTCGCTGGATATGTTAGCCGGCAATGCACAGAAAGATAGGGGCTTAACGTGAGCAAGATTAATTGATGGGATGGGCAAATATAGAAGACTGGCAAGGACGTGATCTATATCTCACTATCTGAATATTTTTCATGATTATTATTATTTTATTATTTTTCTTCTTTTTATATTTGCACAATTCGTTCTATTTTACGCACTGTTTTTGTCTATTTTTGTATTTGTTTATTGATTCTATTGTGTTTCTTTCTGTCCAGTGCATATGCGTGCAAGAAATTGAATCTCAGGGTAATACGTACTGACATATATTTACGTTAAACTTCGAACTTTGACTATACGAAAGAAATAGGAACAGAAGAACTAGAATACACAACACATGTCCATACAACAAAACAGGCTTAAACTACAGAGATAGGTGGAGAGGGAACCGACAATAAGTGAAGCATTAGTGAAAGAGAACGAGGAAAACGAAGGAAGAGTTAGAATGTCAATGAGATAACAGAACTATATCTCATCACTGCTCCTGCAACGCAATCTGGGTACTTACCCTGATGGGGCTTCATTTTCCCCAGTTAATTAATTTCCTTCACCGTGGTTGATGGCTTAATTGAACGAGATCCAATCTGACAACTTTCCACACCCTCCATCATGAGTTAGGCAAACAGTTTCCTCTCTTACGGGTGACCGGAACATAATCCACATTTGTCAACCCTTCCCCGTTCAAACCGATGCACATGAGAAATGTCTTGGCTCGAGTCATCCCCATAGGCTGAAGTCTCCGTCCCTGCCACTATGTTTCTGGGCTGCAAGGACTGGGGATTTTCCGGCTCTGATCACTCCTAATTCCGCTGGACGCATATTGAAAGGCAGAGGAGAGAGGAGCGGTTGAATGGCACACTCCTGTAATTTCTTATATTCTCACGAATAAAGGTCTACCTGAGTGCAGATACATTTAGGAGAAGGTACTCCTAAAGGCTAAAGAGCAAGAAGTGGTCACAAAATTTTAACCTTGAAAGAGCCTCCTGTGGAAATCTGAGTTCATGAGATCACAACCCAACTATAGTTCAATGGCTTCTAAAAAGGAATGGTGAATGGTGTGCGGCAAACTTGTGGGGAAAGGGTGTCGGAGATTGTGAGCAAATGGGAAACGATCGAGAGACATTTCCTGATCCGGAGTTCATAGGTAGCTTTGGAAATAGTGAGGTAAACTGTATGACACAGTGAACACTTCCTTCAGTCTGATAAATATGCAGGAAATAATGATTCGGTAAACTTTCGTTGTACATTTACATTGACAACCTCTTGAGCCAATATGCCAATAGATCTGTAAGACTAAAAATACTTTAAAAGAGAACCGACAGGTTAAAGGTAATTTGAGAGTCTAGCTGATGAGCACTTCCACCCTCCCGTCAGTAGAATTTCATGGTAGCATCAAACTCTTGCCTCATCTGTTTGCTTAAATGTCAATAACTAATGTTAGAAGTTGAGCAACTGAATCAGCTCACTGGAGATTTCCCTCAGGTATAAATAAGGAACTGGATAGAATTTTCTTCATCTACTGGTGAATTTGACCCTCGCCTCCAGCGGAACTGAGTCACTCAGTGAGATGAAAGAAACTGTCCTGGGCCAAATTAAAGCGGCGTACTACCCTACTCTCGCTGCGTTTGGGGTTCCTGGTGAGTTATTATCATCTATTGTCAATGACACTTGATATTTTGTAGGTGTCACCGTTATTCTTCATTCCCGGTCTATTTGTATTGCAGGATTGTTACAAGACCGTAATATTAGTATCGATTTGCCAATCTGTTCAACCTTAATAAACGAATTCCCAAGACAGTTACTATTGCCATTCTCTTTCGAGTATTAACAGCAATCGAACCAATTATCAAAGTTTTGCAGTAACAGGATAAAATGTACGTCTAACTTTTGGCGAGTCACCGTCTAATGGAGAGACGGCCCTCTATTCGAACTTGATTCCCTGCTATTTATACGAATCATTACGCGCGTGAACTGTCACAAAACGCATTTTGAAATTTCCAGCTCTCTGTTCATGTTTCTGAATAGACTTAGCGGTATCGAGAATGATATGAAAGATTCCTGGAGAATAGCTTTGCATCCATCTGATAAACATTCAGTCAGTTAAGAAGAGGGTTGAGTTTAATGCTAAGAGAGACAAGGGACGAAAAACTAACTCCAATGAAGTGGGTTTTGATCCGGGCTCGGCCCACTCTCTGCCTGTATCCCAGTCACCTGGCTCCGCTTTTCACGGGTCTGATCAATTAGTAAATGATTCAAGGCGTTGGGAAGATGGGTGGGGTTGGGGGGGGGGGGTGAGCAGCCGCGTTTTCGACTCCACTTTCCATGTGTAATAAAAATCAGACAAATGGAGAAACTGCAGCTGTATTTTCTCAACGAGATACTGCAACCGATGAACTAACGTCGGAGCGGTGCATTTATCTCTACCCACTGTCGGCAAAGAAGTATTATACATCCCATGACGGGCTTTGTTCACAGGCGTTGGAACCTGTAGCATCTCCGACCGTTAAAATCTACAGAGTTCCGATAGAAACCATACAGCGAAAAATCTGTTCGATGTTTAGGGGAATTTCTTAAATCTTTCGATTTATGATTAGGTCAAATGGTTTAACAAACCAGGAGCCTGGACTGAACTCAATGGTCTGAGAGTGAGAATCTGGTTATAAAAATTAGTCAGTGAGAATTATAAACAACTCTCGCCCAGTGTTCGTGAATTCCAACAGTAAGAAATGCTATATTTCCCTTACGGTAATCAGCCAGCCACTGTTATCTATTTGCCCAATAAGAAAAAGTCACTTCAGTTTGAGGTGGAGAAAGAGCATGCATGTGCGTTTCGCACACCGGCCAAGCTAGCTTGCTCTGCGTTGATTTTCCGTCGGACTGGGATTACTTCCAACCATCCCAGGAAGCCTGATATCAAATATTTTTTATGGGACAAATACCAAACTAAAAGGCAGACAGACTCTCCGTGAATTGAGATAAAGTTAAGTGGTGAGTGGTACGCTAAGGAAGGGAAAGGGAATAACACGCATTGCAAAATATTAACAAGGCCTGAATTTTACCTTAATCTATTTATTGCATCATGGAATTTGTATATTCCTTATATTATCTCCCACCCAATTTGCCTTTGAAGGGAACGGTCTGCCACGCAGGAAGTTTAAGACATAATACACACAGTGACATGGTTCAAATGAGCCATTTGGTCTTCAAATGACGTCAGTGAGTCTGAGAATGCTTTACGACAATTCATCAATTGAGATAGTTCAATACTGTTGTTATTAACACCAAATATACCCGTCATTTAATCACAATCAAAAGAATTGCTGGAAATCCAAGAAACACACACAAAATGCTCAACAGGCCAGGCAGCATCTATGACGAAGAGTGCATGTCCTTGCTGCTAATTCACTGACAAAACTGTTAATTCTTTTTCATAGATGATGTCTGGCTTGCTGAGTTCATGCAACATTTGTGTGTTTCTTATCAATTAATCAGAAACATTTGAATCCCAACCACCCCTACCGCCACAACCCTCCCCCAAAGTTATTCAAACACGTCTATCAGGATTGATCCTGTATTTTTCACAATACTATACCGATGGTAGAACTTACTTATTACCGCGTAGTTTGTGTACTGTATGCCAATCCTCTTGTTCTGAGGAGAATAGTTCTCACCTTTGCATTTCTGCCTTGCAGCTAACTTACTGACTATCCTGGCTCTGAACCGGGGAAGATGCGGACTCTCCAAGTGTATCTCCCGCTACCTCTTGGCCATGGTGGTCGCCGATTTAATAGTTCTCATCGCTAACGTCATCTTCACGCTGATCAAAAGCATGCATTTCCCCCCTTCACTCCTGGACTACACTCCAGTCTGCAGCTTCACTTTCTTCCTGAGTGTGCTGTCCATTGACTGTTCTGTCTGGCTAACCGTCGCCTTTACCGTCGATCGGTTTATTGCCGTTTGTTTCCAGAAAGTGAGTGTTAAATATTGCACCGAAAGAATGGCGGCGATGATTATACTGTTAATATGTGTGTGCAGTTTTACACTGAACATTGGGTTCTGTTTTATATTTGAACCTGCGAAAACCATTGATAATAGACCCTTGTTCTGCATTATAAAATCAGTCTTCTACATATCGCCAGTGTGGGTTGCTTACCATTGGCTTCGGATGATATTAACCCCATTTATTCCATTTGTGCTAATTGCGCTGCTGAATGCCCTGACCATCCGACACATCAGCCGTGCAACAAGAATCAGGAGGAAACTCTTGGCTGGCAAGAAGTGCGGCAATCAGAGTGACCCAGAGATAGAAAACCGACGGAAATCTATTGTTTTACTGCTCACCATCTCGGGTAGCTTTATTCTGCTGTGGACGATAAATCTGCTGCATAAAATTATTATCAGTTTTAGCGATGCTATTTTGTTCGACAGGGACTACACCGACCCTTTAACCATCTTAGGTGTAACTGGAGTCATGCTTCAATCTTTGAGCTCGTGCACCAACACGGTGATTTACGCAGTGGCGCAGCGTAAATTCAGAGCTGAGATGATGATTCTGCTTAAATCTCCCTTTGTCCTAACGAAGACATTAACGAAACGCTGCCTATTGAAATAAATCCAAAATGTAACTGTCTCTCTAGCACTATTCTCTGAACAGGAACGCAAAGGGCTGTATTCCCAAATTCTTGCGTTCAGATTCTGCGGAAATGTTCCTGAGATTGTGGAATTTCCGCAACAATTCTGGAATAGAGATTCCCCACGGAGGCTCCAAGAGCAGATCGTACCACAGCCTATGGCATACCTCACCTTACAAACGCACCTCTCCTGCAATACGCCTCCAGTTAATCCTCTGAATAAGCTGTTCCAAGCTCATGACGTCATGTGACCTTTACTCTCTTCCTTTCGCAAATTCTGGCGTATTCTAAATCAATTCCCAACGATGCAGTGAGTTCTTTGTTTTACTTCAGTGAAACTGTATGTTGCATTGGTGCTCTCTAGGTTCACAGCAGGGATCTCGAACAGGCTGGGAAAGGCTACCTCCCACTCTCGCCACTCTGTTCTTTGCCGTGATCTTGGGGTCAAGGGCAAGGTATCAACTTGAAATTAAATAGTTTGGCGACCTTCAATATTGGTTGTTTTAATTAGAAGCCTGTGAACAGTGCTGTACGGCGAGGAATTGGGCGGAAACTTCGTGTTAGCACTGTGTAGATAATGTGCATACAATCAGTGGCTACTGTATTAGACTCGACCTGTACGTAATAGAGTTGCCAATGCTGAAGGCTACCAACTTCAAAGGTCAATGTGTTGAGTTTATAGAGATAAAAGAAACTCTGCAGATGCTGGAAATTGTTGCAAAGACTTGGCTAGGGACGAACTCAGGTGCAGGACATAGGCGCTGAGGCAGAGTCGTTAGGCATCGGCACCACTGCGAATGGAGAGCCAGTATCCAGGAGAGTCTTTATACTGAGAAAAGGTTCACGAAGGGAAACCTGGAGACGCTGCAGAACTTAGAACTGACAGTCCTAAATAACATGAAATGAGGTTACTCATACAAGAGTTGACCAATGAACTGGCAGTTCCTTGTTGTGATTCCAGGGTTTTTATCCCGCATTTACTGATGGGAAGCAGGTTTGTGTAATATGCTGAATTGGGAAGGATTGGAGATCAGGCAAGGGGATTAAGGCTCAATTAAAGAGGTAATGGGGAAATGCCAGACGGGACCATGACAGTAACCCCCACCCCTCAAAGGGAGCCTCTAGGCAATCCTCCAGACTTGCCTGGATGGTCCCGATGAAAGCCCTGGATGAGGAAAGGGTCTAGGATGAAGGAGCGGGGAACCCAGGAAGGCTGTTCTGGACCGTACCCTTCCCAGTTGACTAGGTTTTGGAGGCCCCTGCCCCGACGGCGCACATCCAATAGCCGCCGGACGGTGTAAGCCGGATGGTTGTTGATGATCCGGGCGGGTGGACGGGTTTTGGTCGGAAGACACAAGGGGCTTACGGAAACTCGTTTTACTTGAGCGACGTGAAATGTAGGGTGGATCTGCATAGACTTTGGGAGTTTAAGCCGGATTGCTGTGGGACTGATGAACCTTTCGTCCTTGAACGGTCTCAGGAAGCGAGGGGCGAGTTTCCTAGGCTCGTTTTTTGAGCGGGATGTCCTTGGATGAAAGCCACACCATATGCCCAGGTCGGTACTCATGCGCAGTTTGTTGAACTGAGTAGGACCGTATGTGTCTCCTTCCAAACCTGAAGGCAATTACCAATGTGATCATGAACAGATGGTACCGCAATCTCCTCTTCTTGCGTGGGGAACAGCGGGGGTTGGTACCCCAGGGAGCACTCGAAGAGAGACCTTCCAATGGCAGAACTCACCAGAAAGTTGTGGGCGTTCTCAACCCATGGACGGTGGTCACTCTAGGTAGACGGGTTGTTTGCAAGTTACACAATGTAGCGTCGACTACAAGTCCTGGTTGACCCGTTCTGTTTGCCGGTTCGTCTGGCGTTGGAAGCCAGATGACAGGCTGACAGATGCACTGAAAGCTTGACAGAAGGCCTTCCATACCTACGAGACGAATTGCGGACCTCGATCGGAGACAATGTCCGCACAGATTCCGTGGAGGCGGAAGACGTGGAGGACGAGAAGGTCTGCGGTTTCCTGAGCAGAAGGTAGTTATGTGAAGAACAAAAGGTTGACAGGAGTGAGGATAGGGCCGATTAGAGATAAAGGTGGGAAGATTAGGGGAAAAAGTTCAGGGGTAACACGAGGGGGAATTTCTTTACTCACAGAGTGGTAGCTGTGTGGAACGAGCTTCCAGTAGAAGTGGTAGACGCAGGTTCGATATTGTCATTTAAAGTAAAATTGGATAGGTATATGGACAGGGAAGGAATGGAGGGTTATGGGCTGAGTGCAGGTCGGTGAGACTAGGTGAGAGTAAGCGTTCGGCACGGATTAGAAGGACCGAGATAGCCTGTTTCCGTGCTGTAATTGTTATATGGTTATATATGCCTGGAGGCTGTGGAAGTGAGCCAGGTCCTCAATGAATACTTCTCTTCGGTATTCACCAATGCTAAGGAACTTGATGACAGTGAGGACAATATGAGTGAGGTTGTTGTTCTGGAGCATGTTGATATTAAGGGAGAAGATACGCTGGAGTTGTTAAAGTACATTAGGACGGATAAGTCCCCGGGGCCTGACGGAACAATCCCCAGGCTGCTCCACGAGACGAGGGAAGAGATTGCTGAGACTCTGGCTAGGATCTCTGTGTCCTCGTTGTCCACGGGAATGGTACCGGAGGATTGGAGTGAAGCGAAAGTTGTCCCCTTGTTCAAAAAAGATAGCAGGGATAGTCCGGGTAATTATAGACCAGTGAGTCTTACGTCTGTGGTGGGAAAGCTGTTGGAAAAGATTTTTAGAGATAGGACCTATGGGCATTTAGAGAATCATGGTCTGATCAGGGACAGTCAGCATAGCTTTGTGAAGGGCAGATCGTGTCTAACGAGCCAGGTAGAGTTCGTGGAGGAGGTGACCAGGCATATAGATGAGGGTAGTACAGTGGATGTGATCTACATGGATCTTAGTAAGACATTTGACAAGGTACCACACGGTAGGCTTATTTAGAAAGTCAGCAGGCATGGGATCCAGTGAAATTTGGCCAGGTGGATTCAGAATTGGCTTACCTGCAGAAAGCAGAGCGTCGTGGTGGAGGGAGTACATACAGATTGGAGGGTTGTGACTAGTGGTGTCTCACAAGGATCGGTTCTGGGACATATACTTTTCGTGATTTTTATTAATGACCCGGATTTTGGGCTAGCGGGTTGGTTGGCAAGTTTGCAGACGACACAAACGTTGGTGGTGTTCTGGATAGAGTAGGGGATTGTCAAAGATTGCAGAGAGACATTGATACGATGCAGGAATGGGCTGAGAAGTGGCAGATGGAGTTCAACCCGGAGAAGAGTGAGGTGGTGCACTTTAGAAGGTCCGCTCCAAGGCAGAGTACAAAGTAAATGGCAGGATACTTGGTAGTGTGGAGGAGCAGAGGGATGTGGGAGTACATGTCCACAGATCCCTGAAGGTTGCCTCACAGGTAGATAGGTTAGTTGAGAAAGCTTATGGGGTGTTAGCTTTCATAAGTCGAGGGATATACTTTAAGAGTTCCGAGATAATGATGCAGCTTTATAAAACTCTGGCTAGACCACACTTGGAGTACTGTGTCCAGTCCTGGTCGCCTCACTATAGGAAGGATGTGAAAGCATTGGAAAGGGTGCAGAGGAGATTTACCAGGATGCTGTCTGGTTTAGAGAGTATGCATTATGATCAGAGACTAAGGGAGCTTGGGCTTTACTCTTTGGAGAGGAGGATGAGAGAAGACATGATCGAGGTATACAAGATATCAACAACCATAGATAGAGTGGACAGCCAGTGCCTCTTCCCCAGGGCACCACTGCTCAATACAAGAGAAAATGGCTTTAAGGTAAGTGGTGGGATTTCAAGAGGGATATTAGAGGAAGATTTGTTTACTCAGAGAGTGGTTGTTGCGTGGGATCCACTGCCTAAGTCTGTGGTGGAGGCAGATACACTGGTGAAGTTTAGGAGGATACTAGACAGGTATATAGAGGAATTTAAGGAGGGGAAGTAATATATGGCAGGCTGGGTTTAAGGGTCGGCACAACATTGTGGGCCTGTACTGTGTTGTACTATTCTATGTTCTATATTCTATGTCATTAGATCTTTGCATTAACGACCAGGTGTACGAGTGTACACAAGAAATGTGGCCACAGGGCGTAAAAAAATGGCGCCAGAGTTATGCATCTGAAAAATGGGCTTTTCTCCCATCTCATCAGTACCGATCAGTTTAGCTAACTTAATTATTTATATTTAGTTGTTCTTGGACGATGTGCCTCTAAATATCTCATATCCTTATAAACGGCAAATGCATTTTAGATCAGTTCAAACGTTGTAACTATTCCCGAGGCTACCAATTATCACGATGTTCTGTGTTTGAAATTTGGCGTTCTAGTCGCTATTAAATTTTTCCTCTCTAATTAAATTCATGCCGTCTGGTTTTGGACTGCACTACTCCAGGGAAACCACAGAGACCATACACCCTATCGTTGCCGCTCATGATTCTGTAAGCTTCTATAACGCTCCGGAGAAAAAAGTACTTGCCACTCCAGACTGAACCTCAAGACTGAATAACATCCTCGGTAACTGCAGGCATGGAAGTTTCACTGTTCGTCTCCGCCGGAGGTGCTGCCTGAAATTCTGAGCTCTTCCAGCTTTTTCGTTTTATTCTAGTTATTGCTGACTCTCTTCTATTTAATCTTTTTTCTCCACTCAGATTAATTCGAAACATCTGAAACAATGACCGCGTTGTTGATAGTCATCAACATTCTTCATTGTACGCTGCATGAGTGTGCAGCAGCGTTGAAGCACTGTGCTTCTTCATGGTTACAAACGGTTGAAGAAACGTGCAAGATTTTCTTTACTAATTTGCATTTCGTTATACCAGTTAACCGATAAACAAAACGAAAAGTATGTGAGTTTACAGTTTTTATTCTTAATATCCACAGTATAAAAATTACAAAGAAATTCAGTGCCACGCAGTTTTCATGCCATGTACAAAAAAAAAATCTGCTCAAACCAATGATTGGTCCACGCAGAGCAAACATTGACTAAAGAAGTTAGACTTCAGTCAAGAAAGCTAAATAATCTGGCAAGATATAGCACTGAGTAGTCGAGAGAAATTCGAGGCAATTAATTTTTAGAAGAATAATTGGCCTAGAATACATATAATGACGGGTAGGAGCTTATGAGATGCTGAGAGATAAAGGAAATGATGCGTTTATCTCTAAAGAAGCTGTAGCACCGGTCGATCATCTGTTAAAAAGGTATGCAAAGTTCAAACTGCAATTTTCAAGTACACTTTTTTATGAAAGTACATATATGTCACCCTGGTATTCCTGGTCACTCGGTAGTGTTGTGAAACATTAAAACATAGAAACACAGAACCCCTCAGCACAATACAGGCCTTTTGGTCCACAATCGTTAGAACTACATCGGCTTAGACATAGCCCTCTATTTTGCTAAGCTCCATGTACCTGTCCAGTAGTCTCTTAAAAGACCCGATCGTTTCTGCTTCGACCACTACTGACAGAAGCCTATTCCATGCACTCACCACTCTCTGCGTAAAAAAAAGCTTACCCCTGATATCTCCTCTGTACCTACTTCAAGCACCTTAAAACTATGCCCACTCATGCTAGCAATATCAACCCTGGAAAAAAGTCTCTGATTATCCATACGATCAATGCCTCTCTTTATCTTGTACACGTCTATAAGGTCATCTCCGTCGCTCCAAGGAGAGAAGGGCAAGTTCTCTCAACCTGCTCTTATCAGGCATGCTCCCCAATCCAGGCAACATCCTTTTAAATCTCCTCGGCACCCTTTCTATGGTTTCCACGTCCTTCCTGTAGTGAGGCGACCAGAATTGAGCACAGTACTGCAAGTGGTCTGATCAGGATCCTATAGAGCTGCAACATTACCTCTCGGCTCTTAAAATCAAACCTCCAAATGATTAAGGCCAATGCACCGTATGCCTTCTTAACCACAGAGTCAACCTGCGTCGCATCTTTGAGTGTCTTATCGACTCGGAGCCCAAGAACCATATCATCCTCCACACTGCCAAGAGACTTACCACTAATGCTATATTCTGGCATAATATTTGACCTACCAAATTAAACCACCTCCCAATTATCAGGATTGAACTCCATCTGCCATTTCTCAGCCCAGTTTTACATCCTATCAATGTACCACTGAAACCTTTGAAAGCCCGCCAGACTATCCACAACACCCGCACCATTTTTGTCATCAGCAAAGTTACTAACCCATATTTCCACTTCCATATCCAGGTCATTTATAAAAATTAGGAAGAGCAGGGGGCCCAGAACAGATCTCTGAGGCACACCACTGGTCATCGACCTCCATGCAGAATATGACCCGGCTACAACCACTCTTTCCCTTCTGGGTGCAAGCCAGTTCTGGATTCACAAAGCAATGTCCCTTTGGATCCCATGCCTCCTTACTTTCTCAATTAACGTTGCATGGGGTACCTTATCAAATGCCTTGCTAAAATCCATATAGTCTACATCTATGGTTCTGCCTTCATCAATATGTTTAGTCACATCCTCAAAAAATTCAATCCGGCTCGTAAGGCACGAACCGCCTTTAACAAAGTCACGTTGACGATTCCTAATAATATTATGCCCCTCCAAATGTTCATAAATCCTGCCTTTCAGGATCTTCTCCATTAACGTACCAACTACTGAAGTAACACTCACAGGCCTATTATTTCCTGGGTTATCTCTACTCCCTTTCTTGAATAAGGGAACAACATCTGTAACCGTCCAAACCTCCGGACCTCTCCCGTCCTCAATGATGATGCAAAGATCATTAGTAGAGGCTCAGCAATCTCCTCCCTCGCTTCACACAGTAGCCTGGGGTACATCCTGTCCCGGTGACTTATCCAAATTGATGCTTTCCAACAACTCCAGCACATCCTTTTCCTTAATATCTACATGCTCAAGCTTTTCAGTCCGCTGCAAGTTATCCCTACAATCGCCAATATCTTTTTCCGTAGTGAATACTGAAGCAATGTATTCATTAAGTGCGTTTGCTATCTCCTCCGGTTCCTAACACACTTTTCCACTGTCAAACTTGATTGGTCCTATTCTCTAACGCCTTATAAGAACAAAGAACTATACAGCGCAGTACAGGCCATTCGGCACACAATGTTCTGCCGACCCTTAAAACCTGCCCCCATATAAACTCCACCTTAAATTCATCCATATGCCTGTCTAGTAGTCTCATAAATTTCAATAGTGTATCTGCCTCCACTACTAACTCAGGCAGTGCATTCCACGCACCAACCACTCTCTAAGTGAAAACCCATCCTCTAATTTACCACTTGAACTTCCCTCCCCTTACCTTAAAGCCATGTCCTCTTGTATTGAGCAGTGGTGCCCTCGGGAAGAGGAGCTGGCTGTCCACTCTATCTATTCCTCTTAATATTTGTATACCTCTATCATGTCTCCTCTCATCTTCCTTCTCTACAGAGTTCAAAGCCCTAGCTCCCTTAATCTCTGATCATAATGCATACTCTCAAAACCAGACAGCATCCTGATAAATCTCCTTTGTACCCTTTCCAATGCTTCCACATCCTTCCTATAGTGAGGCGACCAGAACTGGACACAGTACTCTAAGTGTGGCCTAACCAGAGTTTTATAGAGCTGCATCATTACCGGCGACTCTTAAACTCTATCCCTCGACTTATGACAGCAAACACTCCATAAGCTTTCTTAACTATCCTAGTTACCTGTGATGCAAATTTCAGGGATCTGTGGACATGTACCCCCAGATCCCTCTGCTTCTCCACACTACCAAGTATCCGGCCATTTACTTTATATTCTTCCTTGGAGTTTGTCCTTCCAAAGTGTACCACCTCACACTTCTCCAGGTTGAACTCCATCTACCATTTCTCAGCCCACTTTTGCATTCTATCAATGTCTCTCTGCAAACTTCGAAAATCCTTAACACTATCCACAACACCACCAACCTTTGTGTCATCGCCAAAACTTGCCAACCCACCCTTCTATCACCACATTCAGGTCGTTAACAAAAATCACAAAAAGTAGAGGTCCCAGAACCGATCCTTGTGGGACACCACTTGTCACAACCCTCCAATCCGAATGTACTCCCTCCACCACGACCGTCTGCCTTCTGCAGGCAAGCCAATTCTGAATCCACCTGGCCAAACTTCCGTGCATCCCATGCCTTCTGACTTTCTGAATAAGCCTACCGTGTGGTACCTAGTCAAATGCCTTATTAAAATCCATGTAGATTACACCCACTGTACTACTCTCATCTATATGCCTGGTCACCTCCTCCAAGAACTCTATCAGGCTCGTTAGACACGATCCGATCTGCCCTTCACAAAGCTATGCTGACTGTCCCTGATCAGACCATGATTCTCTAAATGCCCATAGATTCTATCTCTAAGAATCTTTTCCAACAGCTTTCCCACTACAGACGTAAGGCTCACTGGTCTATAATTACCCAAACTATCCCTACTACCTTTTTAGAACAAGGGGACAACTTTCGCCTATCTCAAATCCTCCGGTACCATTGCCGTGGACAGCGAGGACATAAAGATCCTAGCCAGAGGCTCAGCAATCTCTTTCCTTGCCTCGTGGAGCAGCCTGGGGAATATTCCGTCAGGCTCCGAGGACCTATCCCTCCTAACGTATTTTAACAACTCCAGCACCTCTTCTCACTTAATATCGACATGCTCCAGAACATCAAACTCACTCATATTGTCCTCATCATCATCAAGTTCCCTCTTATTGGTGAATACCGAAGAGAAGTATTCATTGAAGACCTTGCTCACTTCCAAAGCTGCCATGGACATCTTCCCACCCTTATCTCTAATCGGTCATATCTTCATTCCTGTCAAGCTTTTTGTTCTTCACATAATTGAAGAGTGCCTTTGAGTTTTCCTTTTCCCTACTCGCCAAGGACTTCTCATGCCCCCATCGCGCTCTCCGCAGCCCCTTCTTAAGCTCCTTTCTTGCTACCTTATATTCCTGAATAGACTCCTCTGATCCTTGCTTCCTAAGCCTTACGAATGCTGCCTTCTTCCATCTGATTAGATCCTCCACCTCATTTGTCACCCATGGTTCTTTCACCCTACTATTCTTTATCTTCCTCACCGGGACAATTTTATCCCTAACATCCTGCAAGAGATCTCCAAACATCGACCACATGTCCATAGTACATTTCCCTGCAAAAATATCATCCGAAATTACACCCGCAAGTTCTGCCCTTATAGCCTTATAATTTGCCTTCCCCAATTAAAAATTTTCCTGTCCTCTCTGATTCTATCCTTTGCCGTCATAATGTTAAAGGCGAAGAAGCGGGTGTCAATATCCCCCAGATGCTCACCCACTGAAAGATCTGTGACCCGACCCGGTTCGTTACCTAATACTAGATCTAGTATGGCATTACCCCTAGTCGGCCTGTCATCATACTGTGACAGGAATCCATCCTGGACACACTTAACAAACTCTGCCCCGTCTAAACCATTGGAACTAATCAGGTGCCAATCAATATTAGGGAAGTTAAAGTCACCTATGATAACAACCCTGTTATTTTTGCAACTTTCCAAAATCTGCCTCCCAATCTGCTCCTCGGCATTTCTGCTGCTACCAGGGGGCCTATAGAATACCCCCAGTAGAGTAACTGCTCCCTTCCGGTTCCTAACTTCTATCCATTCTGACTCAAAAGAGGATCCTGCTACATTACCCACCCTTTCTGTAGCTATAATAGTATCCCTGACCAGTAATGACACCCCTCCTCCCCTCCCCCCATCCCTTTTAAAGCACTGAAATCCAGGAATATTGAGAATCCATTCCTGCTCTGGTGCCGGCCAAGACACTGTAATGGCCACTACATCATAATTCCAAGTATGTATCCAAGCTTTCAGTTCATCACCTTTCTTCCTGATGCTTCTTGCATTGAAGTACATGCACTTTAGCCCTTCTACCTTACTACCTTTACACCCTTTATTCTGTTTCTCTTTCCTCAAAGCCTCGTAATATGTTAGATCTGGCTTTACTCCATGCACTATACTTGCAGCTCTCGCATGACCTTTATCCACTTCCACCTCATTATCTGCTCTAACAATCTGGTTCCCCACCCCCTGAAAATCTCGATTAACCCCCCCCCCCCCCCCGGAGCAGCACCAGCAAACCTTCCCGCAAGAATATTAGTCCCCCTCCAGTTCAGGTGCAACCCGTCCCGTCAAAACAGGTCCCACCTTTCCTGGTACAAGGCCCAATTGTCCAGACACATTTAGCCCTCCCTCCTGCACCAACTCCTTCGCCACGTATTTAGCTGCATTATCTTCCTATTTCTGGCCTCACTAACACGTCCTTCAACTTTGCACCTAACTCCCTAAATTATTTTTGCTGGACCTCCTCCTTCTTCCTATCCACGTCATTGGTCCCCACATGGACCACGACATCTGGCTGCTCACCCTCCCTCTTGAGAATACTGAGAACTCGATCCGAGATTTCGCAGACCCTGGCACCAGGGAGGCAACAGACCATTCGGGATTCTCGATCTCTCCCACAGAACCTCCTATCTGTCCCCGTAGCTATCGAATCCCCTATCACTACTGCTCTCCTCTTTTCCCTCCTTCCCTTCTGAGCTGAGGGTCCAGTCTCGGTGCCAGAGACACAACCACTGAAACTTGTCCCTGGTAGGTCGTCCCCACCAACAGTATCCAAAACGGTATACTTATTGTTGATTGGAGCGTCCAAAGGGATGCTCTGCTCATTCTGTCTATTCCCCTTCCCTCTCCTTACAGTCACCTAGCTACCTGTCTCTTGACTCCTAGGGGTGACTATCTACCTGTAACCCTGTTTATATCTGCCTCTGCCTCACGAATGATCCGAAGTTCATCCAGCTCCAGCTCCAGTTCCCTAACTCGGTTTGTCAGGAGCTGCAGCTGGATGCACCTTTTACAGGTGTAGTCATTAGGGACAATTGTGCTCACCCTGACTTCCCACATACTGCAAACGTTATCCTCTTGCTCTTCACATACTTGTAGAATGCCCTGTGGTTTTCTTTAATCCTGCTCGCCAAGGCCTTCTCATGTCCCCTTCTAGCTCTCATAATTTCATTATTAATGTCCTTCCTGCAAGACTTATAATCTTCTAGATCTCATTTATTACCTAGTTTTTGAACTTTTTGCAAGCTTTTATTTTCTTATTCACTAGATTTACAACAGCCTTTGTAGACAACCTTTCCTGGACCCTACCATCGTTTCCATGTCTCATTGGAACGTACCTATGCTGAACTCCACGCAATTATCCCCTGAAGATTTGCCACAATTCTTCCATACATTTCTCTGAGAACATCTGTTTCCAATTCATGCTTCCAAGTTCAAGCCTGATAGCCTCATATTTCACCTTACTCCAATTAAACAGTTCCCTAACTTGTCTGTTCCTATCCCTCTACAATGCTATGGTAAAGGAAATAGAATTGTGATAACTATCTCCAAAATGTTCTCCCACTGAGAAACCTGACACCTGACCAGGTCCATTTCCCAATACCAAATCAAGTATAGCCTGTCCCCTTGTAGGCTTACCTACATATTGTTTCAAGAAACCTTCCTGAGCATACCTAACAAACTCCACTCCATCTAAACCCCTTGCTCTAGGGAGATGCCAATCAATATCTGGGAAATTAAAATTTCCCACCACAACACCTCTATTATTATTACAGGTTTACAGAATCTGTCTCGCTATCTGCATCTCGATGTCCTTGTTACTCTAGGGTGGTCTATAAAAATCACCCAGTAGAGTTATTGACCCCTTCCTATCCCTAACGTCCACCCACGGAGACTCCGTAGAGAACTCCTCCATAACTTCCTCCTTTTCTGCAACCACATACACTATCCCTGATCAACCGTGCCACGCTCCCACCTCATTGCCTCACTCCCTGTCGTTTCTGAAACATCTAGAGCCTGGCACTTGAAGTAGCCATTCTTGCCCCTGCACCATCCAAGTCTCTGTAAGGGGTACAACATCGTAGCTGAAAGTGTTGATCCACGCTCTAAACTCATCCGCATTGTTCATAATATTCCTCGCATATCTCAAATTCACGGCACATGAGGCACATTTCAAGCCACCGTTCTGAGCACGTACTTTCTCTATCACTTGCCTATCCACCAAGCTTTCTCTATTTGTGAGTCAACCTCCCTTTGCTCCGTCACCTCAGTTCGGTTCCTACCCCCGACAGGTGGGGAGATCTTTGCGTAGTCCCCTATCATCATTTCCTCAAGCAGTTCCCTGACCTCCAGCAGGGAGCACTTTCCCATTAGCGGATTTGTTTGACCTTTGTGTCTCCTTTTCCCATGCTATACTCATGTTCCTCAGTATCCATGCCTCAGTATGTGTAGGTTCAGGGGCGTAAAACATTTATAATACCATTTTAGATTCATCGGTACAGTGAGACACCAATGTCCCTAACCATCGATTTCTGGGCCCTGGTCCTAAGTGGTCCCGATCTAATGCTATTCCATATACTCCTTGGAACACCGTCCATAGACGGGACGCAAACGCAGTAGGAAGTTCACCTCTTCTCTGGTAACCTGTGGCTTGAGCGTCAACTGGATCCTCTCTGTTAATATCCATAACAGTCAATATTGTCGTTTTGAATCCCTCATTTGTTCCCCAAACTTGTTGTTGTATACCTGGAAAAGCTGAGTGCATATTTGGATGTAAACACTTTATAATCGATTTCCTTTCCTCGGCGTCATATAGGCCGAGTATTTCTCTCTGATGACTATTTGCTTGAAGCAGTTCCCAAGGGTCATCGCCAATCCCACAAATCCAGATATCTTTGGCAATATCTTTCAGCTGCTGTATTCCAAAGGGAATAGTGTATAATATATTCTGGTTTTGATTTTCTGCTCCGGCTCCTCCCTCTCTAGTAATAATTAGGTCTGCCAGTGGCGCCGTTGGCACCGCTGATTTCTTAATATTGTATGTGGGCAGAGGATCCTCAGGAAAAAGCGCATCGTCATTATCACAACCATATCTAGTCGCATCATGTGCTAAATGTTCCAATTTATATCTGATATTCACTCTTCTCCCCCCCCCCCCCACTTTCAGAACCAAAAACCACAAATTATTCCTGCCTGTGCAGTAAGTTGGTCCCGCAGCTTTTGTATCTACTTTAAACACTAGTATTCCTTTTTGTACAATGTACTGCGTATGTTAATCAAAATGGCTTCTTTGTTTTGTTAAGAGTAGGAATGCTTCTTTGTTATGATAAGTGCTTTCTCTCGCAGTTGTTTAACTTTAGAATTGCTGATAACTGGGATTGTATTCATTTGTTAACCAATGGGGTAATGGTATTTTGTCTTGTGGGTCTGGGAGCGGGGTTTTCGCGGTCTTTTTGGGGAGTCGGGAAGAAGACGCCGAAGAAGGTGGACGTGTGCTGCACTGCTCGGTTGACCACCGGGGGTGGTCCCATGTGCGAGGACGTGGAGGTCAGAGGAAAGCGACGAGGGGTCGAATGGTTCGATGGTTGAGCTCAACGATCTGCACTGAACTGACTGAACTCTAATAAGTTCGGCACCTTTTACTTTACTTCCTTTTCCTTCATATATACTGTATTGTTAGTACTGATTTAGTCTTAGTAAAATCTTTAAAGTATATTCCATAACAGTATCAGGTGTGAGTTTAATATTGTGTGTGCGACGCGGCATTAACTTGATTCCCACAGCACCTGCGTATACGGGAGGCGGGGTTGGTGAGTGGCTGGACTTTTTTCCCCTAGACATATACTAGCCGGTTGGGCAAGTGTTACATTCACTTTTCAGAAACTGAGTCCTATATCACATTTATAGCTGCTTTTAAATCACTGCACAGTTTCTTTAATCCCCTTGCCTGACACTTGGCTAAATTAGCTTCTTCTTTCGGTTTACTTTGTCCTTTAACCAATTTCTCACATTCAAGTGCATCAAATCCACACTTCTTTGTCCTTGTAAATCTGTAACCTTGAGGGTTTCCTCCCGGAGCCATCTATTTTCGCCTTTTAGCTTTTTTCGGAGCCGTCTGTTTTCGGCTTCTAACTTATCTCGCCCGGCGTCAGCTTTTTGCCGATTTTCTGTTAACTCCTCAACGAGGCAGGCGACTGTTCTGACTTCAGTAGCCGCTTAAGTTCCTCATTTGACAATTTCCCTTTGACAATTAAAAAAAAAGTTTCGGATCCTTCACCGCTAGTGTTTCCATCATACACCCGGATTGTGGTCATTTTCCCAATACGTTACTGCTGGAGAAATCCCCCTAATCAATGCAATCCTCGCCCTTCAGACTTGCAAAATTCCCTGAATTCTTCCACCTGTGTCAGTACTAACCAGCTACCAAACCACCAATCTCTCTGTTTCTCACCCATGTAGTCCGGCTCGAGTCTCTTGCTGATTCAACTGGAGATTCATACTCAAGCACATCCAGGGACGCCAATTCTGTTGTAAAAAAAATACCTCCTATATCGACGATCAATCAGGCACAGAGAAATCTGTATTTACTGCCAAGTACCTTTATTGCTTAAACTAACAAGTGCGTGAATTCATGGACATAACTTCTTTGTCTGCACAACCGATAAGTATCCCTGACTCTCCTAAATACACTCAACGAATAACAACGGTATTACCCGATCAAAGGAGTTGACGCTGTCCAGGAGTTGCCCGTCTTCCCTAATCAGTCGCCATGTGTTTCACGTAGGGTCACTTGAGCTTGTGTTCGCAATGGTTATTCGAGGAAGTTACCCTTGCCAGCATACACGAAGCATCCACTGCGAGTCGCTCCGCCCTTCCGCTTCATTCGCATCAGCGTGGGAGATTTGGGAATCTCTTTGTCAATTTTAGGGAGTTTGGATAGGGTAATGTATACCACAACCCCATGTCCCTGACCTCTGAGTCCGTAGAACGTTCAATGGTTAAGTCACCTTCGGATTCTTCCACTGCTTTTCTTTCTGTTCTCCCACATCGCCGCAAAGTCGGCCTACTAAGTGGGGGGTCTCTGTCAGGCACTGGATCAACACGTGCCTTTTGTCTCAGAGGTAGAAGATTGTTCCATTGGAGAATTTTGATAGGCCCATTTCCATCTTCTGTCTGCACAAGGTAATCTGGCACATTTGCCATTTGATTCTCCACTACGAAAGCCGTAGCCATCCATCGGTCAGCCAACCTATGCTTTCCTCGTAGCCCCAAGTTATTTATGAGAACTTTGTCTCCAAGCAACCGTTAGGAGAACCTGATATTTTGATTATATCCCCTCTTAATTCCTTAATTGTGCTTGACAGCAGAGACGTCTGCTAGTTCATAAGCCGTTTGTAATTCCCTTTTCATGTCAGACACACACATAAGTCAGACCTTATGTGAAAATATCTTTCCCACCAGTCCCAAAACATAAATCAACAGGCAATCGTGATTCGCTCCCAAACACCAAATTATATTGCAATTATCCAGTAGCTTCGTTCTGTGTAGAGTTGTAGCTGTGGACCAGATGCCCAATATGCTGATTCCATTTGTTGCTCTTACTGATATCCTGAGTTGCGAGCATTTGTATCAAAAATGTGCGGTTGAACCTCTTGGGCTGGCGATCACCCTGAGGGTGATAAGGCGTAGTCCTCGATTTCTCGACTCCAAGCATGCTCAGTAACTCATGTATGAGCCTACTCTCAAAATCCCTTCCCTAATCGCTATGTATCCTCCTGGGGAGGCTATAATCAACGACATATTTCTCCCATAGCACTTTGGCCTCGGCGGAAGCCCTCCTATCCTTTGTGGGGATGGTTTGAACATATCCGGTGTAGTGATCAGTAATAACCAAGACAGTCGCCATTTTGCTCGAATCAGGCTGTACGGAGAGGAAATCCACACACACCAGATCAAGTGGTCGCGCACTCTCCAAATTGGACAAAGGAGCAACTCTCAGAGACAGCCTCCTCCTCCGAATACATCGAATGTACAACTTACAGTACTCATCACCCTCAGGCTTTATTCTGAACAAGTAGACCCGACCCCTGATCAATCATCTTCAAATTAATTTTGCACAATCCTCAAATATCTGTCAGGCAGCCCAAACTGGGAACACCGAGGCATGACTGGAGATGACGTGACCCTGTGTAGCACCTGGTTCCTCAATTCCAGTTTGTTCTATTCTCTCAGCATTAGAGATACGTGTTTCCTCTTTTTATTTTGGTCCATATCTTCTTCTGTAACAGCTGACCAAACGGTACCTATACAAGGGTCATCATACTGAGCGGCGGCCACTTCCCCTGGACTCAACTCAGACAACTGCTTTGTATTCCGAGCGGTCAGGTAGCAGTAAGTTTGTGGAATGCCACAAATGGAAGCACACAAATGATCCACCGTTTTATCCTGCCTTGACCTTGTTCTATCCTAGCTCCCCGTCATATAAAGCAGGCACATTGTTTTAACTCCACGTTTAGAAATGGTGTGTCACACTCCATACATTTTCATCCTTTCATGTGCACATCGCATCCGCCTCAACGTTCCGGCACCCCGGCCGATACTTCAGGCTGAAACCATAGGCCGGCAACGCCGCCAACCAACGATAGGCAGTTGCATTCAATTTCTCCGAGGTTGGGATATAATTCAGTGGATTGTTGTTCCTCGTTTCCTCGAAGTTGGCACCATTTTGTTAATCACTTAACTTGTCCACCGCAGCCCACTTAATGCCAGAAACTCCAATTTGTGCGTGTGGTAGTTTCGACCGGAGCGTGACAGGCTCTGGCTGACAAAAGCGTCAGGCTTCAACCTTGTGCCCTAATCCCGATAGAGAATGCTCCCTGAGCCCTCTCGGCTGGCGTCTTTATGCCATACATACGTCATTGGGGGGGGGGGTTGCAAAAGCCAACACAAGTGCTTTCGTCTATCACATACCCAGTGACGGGTTAGAGAACCAGAAGAAATGGAAAACACTTTGGAGTCTGCTATTTCTATAAGTGTTTATTGAGGCTACGGAGTAGCTGGAGGCAGATGACAAGATAGGCAGAACTCAGCATGGTTTCCTTAAAGGAAAATCCTGCTTTACAAACCTAGTGCGATTTTTTCAGGAAATTACAAGTAGGCTAGACAAGAAAGATGCAGTGGATGTTGTGTATTTGGATTTTCAGAAGGCCTTTGGCAACTGCCGCACATAAGACTGCTGAACAAGATAAGAGCCCATGGAATTACGGGTAAGTTACGTTCGTGGATCGAGTGTTGGCTGATTGGCAAGAAACACAGTGTGGGAATAAAGGGATCCCATTCTGTTTGGCTGCCGGTTACCAGTGGTGTTCCACAGGGGTTCGTGTTGGAGCCGCTTCTTTTTACGTTGTATATCAATGATTTGGATTATGGAATAGATGGCTTTGCTGATGATACAAAGATATGTGGAGGGGGCGGTAGTGCTGAGGAAACAGAGTCTGCAGAGAAACTTGGATAGATTGGGGGAATGGGCAAAGAAATGGCAAATGAATTACGATGTTTTAAAGTGTATGGTCATCGACTTTGGTAGAAGAAATCAACGGGCAGACTATTATTTAAATGGAGAGAGAATTCAAAGTTCTGAGATGCAACGGGATTTGGGAGTCCTCGTGCAGGATACCCTTAAGGTTAACCTCCAGGTTGAATCGGTAGTGAAGAAGCCGAATGCAATGTTGGCATTCATTTCTAGAGGAATAGAGTATAGAAGCAAGGATGTAATGTTGAGGCTCTATAAGGCACTGGTAAGACCTCACGTGGAGTACTGTGTGCAGTTTTTGGCTCCTTATTTAAGAAAGGATATGTTGACATTGGAGAGGGTTCAGGGAAGATTCACCAGAACGATTCCGAGAATGAGAGGGTTAACATATGAGGAACGTTTGACCGCTCTTGGACTATACTCCTTGGAGTTTAGAAGACTGAGGGGAGACCTCATAGAAACATTTCGAATGTTGAAAGTCATGGACAGAGTGGATGTGGCAAAGTTGTTTGCCATGGCGGGGGAGTCTTGAAGGAGAGGGCATGTCTTGAGGATTGCAGGGCGCCCATTCAGAACAGAGATTCGAAGATTTTTTTTTAGCCAGAGGGTGGTGAATCTGTGGAATTTGTTGCCACGGGTGGCAGCGGAGGCCAAGTCATTGGGTCTATTTAAGGCAGAGATTGATAGGTATCTGAGTAGTCAGGGTATCAAATGTTATGGTGAGAAGGCAGTGGAATGGAACTAAAGAGGAGATTGGATCAGCTCATGATGAAATGGCGGAGCAGACTCGGGTGGGGCGATTGCTCCTTTGTCTTATGGTCTATTAGTAGCTACGCAATACAGTAATATGAATGCAGATATATCAAACAGGTTAGCAATGATTATAGATATAGATAAGTGTGGAAATAGGAAAGGAACAGACTTATCAAACCTAGGGGTGAATGGATACAGTTTTACGATGATGAAGAAAGTTAAGTTCAGTTTGTGGTATTTAGGTGAGTTGAGTTGGAGAGAGAGAGAGGTCTGTAAGTCTTCAGGTGAGCTGGTGCCGAAGATCTTCCCGTTGTCCTCCGAAATCCTTCTGAAGTCATCGACTGTGACCATAGCAAAGGCGACTGTTCTTCCATGGTGGAATTATCAACCCAGGCAAGGGTTGGACACACAAATAACATTTGGTCACACCTTTCCCACACTGCGAGAGCCACTGATCGATTCCCCCGAATCGATCCTCCAAAATCGCACCTTACTATGGGCACAACAAAGTTCGTCCAGTGTTCAGAACCGTGTGTGTCTGCGTTCAGCAGCTGACCTTCTATTTAACTCAGCATGCTGAACACCAGCCGTCCATCAAGCTGCTCCGTTCTTCTCCCTCTGTAAGAACTTACAACAGGCAGTGTCCTTGTGGAAATGTAAACATGCTGCCGAGAAACCATAACATCATCTTCCAAGCATTCTTCGTCTCTCTCTCTCTCTCTCTCTCTCTCTCTCTCTCTCTCTCTCTCTCTCTCTCTCTCTCTCTCTCTCTCTTAAGAACAAGGTATCTTTGTTGGACACCTCCCTCTCTCCCTTTCTTTTTAAAAGCACAGTTCGTAGTGGTAATTCAGGACCCCGTCACACGTCAGCAGCACGTTCAGCAACTGAAAGTCCTCTTCACATTTTGCATCCCATCGTTCTCTAAAAGCCTACGGAGGACTAACATAAACTTTATCATCTTATTCTTTCTTCCTCCTCCCGCTCTTCTCCAAGGGATGGTAACCGCACAGAAACTAATTCAAAGGATTACTCCCGTTAGAACTTCAGAAACCTCCTATTGTACTCACAGAATCCAAGGAGCGAAAGTAGCGTGCTCACACTCTTGAGCCTGGGCCATGTGGTCACTGCCTCTATCTTTAACGGATCTGTAGCTAGTCTATTGATGAGACTATTTGCCCAACATAGTTGACAGGAGTTTTGTAGAACTGGCACTTGCCCAGTGATAGTTTAACCCCTCAGCTTTCAGGCGACCTAACAAGCTCTGTAGCCTTGCCTTGTTCTCTTCCAGTGTGGACCCGAACTCTTTGTGATCGGCCAGGCACAACAGCACCTCAAACGTTCACATCCCCAACGCTTTCTCCATAACACACTGGATATTAGAAATACAATGTTTTTCAATTTGCAGGAAGAATGAAGCAGAAGCAGAATCAGATTTATTATCACCGGCATGTGACGGGAAATTTCTTAACTTAGCAGCAGTAGTTCAATGGATTGCATAATATAGAAGAGCAGAGTAGGCACACTCTCATCCACACACGTTTTAATGAAGTCGGTGACAATGCAGCATACTCATCCAGGTTCGAAGCTGAATCCCTGAATACAGTCCAGTCCACCGATTCAAAGCAGTCTTGTAGGCGCCTCCTCTGCCTCCCTTGTCCATACCTTCTTGGTCCTCACTAATAGTGCTGCAGTCTTCAGTCTCTGCCTATACTCTGGGAGCAGAAGTACAGCCAGGTCATCAGACTTCTCGAAGTAAGGGCGTGGAATAGCACGGCAGGCATTCTTGATGGTAGTACAGCAATGGTCCTGTGTGTTATTTCTTCTGGTATTGTAAGTGATCTGTTGATAATAAGTGCTTAGTGATTTTTTCTTCAGACTAGTCTGGTTAAAATCTCCCAATACGATGGTGAAGGCGTTACGATGCGCTGTTTCATGCACGATGATCCCATTGCTCAGATCATCTAAAGCCTGATTGACATTGGTCTGAGCTGGACTGTATTGTGCTCCCAAAATGACCCGGCAGAACTCCCGTGCTAGGTAAGAAGGACAGAATTTAATTGCTAGATATTCCCGGTCTGGTGAGCAGAATTGGGACAGCACTGATATATTTGTGCACCGAGAAGAGTTGATCATGAGGCTTACTCCTCCACTTCTACTTTTGAGAGACTCTATAGAACTATTCTGACGGTGTATCGTAAACCCGTCGATCTCAATCGTTGCGTTCGATACGGAGGGGGTTAACCAGGAATCCGTGAAACAAAGGACAGACGCGGTCCTAATGTCTCTCTGATACAGCAACCTAGCTCTGAGATAATCGATTTTATTCACCAGAGACTGCACGTTTGCCAGCAAGATAGTCGGTATGGGGAGTTTAAAATCCCGTTTCTTAAACGCACTTGTAACCCTGCTCTGCACCCACGCCTTCCTCAGTGGTATCCAACGTGAGCTCTGCCGACCACAATCGGTGATCTTTCCGTTAGTTTCAAGCAACGATAATTCGTTTGAACGCATTAAGACATCTTGTTGAATGTACTCTCCTTGGACGTAGTTGTGCTTTTTATCAGACTGAAACAGGAATATTTAATCGTATCCATTGAGAGTACTGCTGCTGCTCGAGGCGCGCCTCGACGTCCCGGCAATCAATTCTCTGTCTGGGAACATCAGTTTGTTGCAGATTTTGGATCTTAAAAGAAATCATTTGGAGTATGCCTAGAAGACGGCTGTTTAGAGCAGCTTGTAGTTGTGCGCGCTATTGGATAAGCTATCGGGTATTGGGCGTTCTGTAATGAACCGGATTTGACTGCATAGCTTTTGGTAAAGGAAACCTTTGGAGGCGATGATCAGAACATAATATAATTCGCCTACAATTGAGTGGGGTAAGCTAAAGGAAAATGTGTCAGTATTACAGAGGAGTATAGGACATTTGGGAGATGCTAACGTTGGTTAGAAGAGGACACTAGCAGGGATGACCTCAGAACACCAATGGCTGAAATTTTTGGGAGCAATTACCAAGACGCCGGATAGGTACATCCTGAAGAAGGAGAAGAAGAAGAAGTATTATAAAGGCAGGGTGAAGCAACCGCAGATGACAAGGGAAGACAAACCCAACGGAAGTGCCAGTGAGAGGGCAGATAATGTAGCAAGAGTTTGTGGGAAGTTACAGGATTGGGAATCTTTTTAAAATGAACAGACGACAACTAAAACACTTGATGAAAGAAAAACTTTAATATGAATTTCATATAGCAAATAATATTGAAAACCATACCAACGGCTTTTTCCATATATATAACCAGTAAAGGAGACGCCACATTATATACCGAACAACTGGAAAATGACACTGTAGAGGGAGTAATGGGGAGAGGGTCAAGAAAATTGCGAACGAGCTGAATACGTATTTTTCATCAGTCTTCACTGTGCCAGAAAACGAACCGAATGGTGGAAGTTCTGACTGTCAGGGAGTCGAAGTGACTGCGGTCTCTATTACAAGGAACAATATGGTTGGGAATCTGAAATGTCTGAAGATCCTGGGGACACCTCAGGATTTTGAAATAAGTAGCTGAGGAAATTGTGGAGATATTAGTAATGATCTTCCAAGTATCCGTAGAATCTGCTATGCTTTCGAAGAACTGAAAATTTGCAAATGTCACAGCACTTTTCAAGGAGGAAAGGAGAAAGAAGAAACTATAAGCCACGTCACCTGCCTTCAGTGGTTGAGAAGATATTAGAACTCATGGGTAAGAATGAGCCATTGCTGTATCATCAATCTGACAAGGACGTCCTCACATTTGTGGGCATCATTTATTCGTGGCTGATAGATAATTATAGCTGGGAGCTTAACACGCAAGGTTACCCATTGTATCAAAAGGACGTGCAGGTAGGCAGAGGAGCTGGGGGGGGGGAAATAAAATGAAATCATTAGAAAGATGTGAAGAAATGTATGACTTTAAGTTTTAGAATCCTTGTGGACAGAGCTAAGAAAATGCACGGATAAAGAACCCATGGTGGAGGTTATATACAGGCTTCAGAATAGTAGCTAATATGTGGGCAACATATTACAAAAGGCCATAGAAAAGGCACATGGAAAGGGCAATGTTACAATCGTCATGGGGCTTTTCCATGTGCAGGTAGACAGGGAAAATTAGGTTGGTGCCAAGGCGGGTTAATCTGTAGATTCTTACAAGATAGTTTTCAGAGCATCTCCTTACTGAGCCCACGAGTAGATGAACGATTCTGGATTGACGGTTGTACAAAGAACCGGAATTGTTTAAAGAAATTCAGGCAAAACAACCCGCCGGGGCCAATGATCATAACATGATACAATTCGCACTGCAGTTTGAGAGGGAGAAGCTGAAGTCAAATGTATCAACATTACAGTGCAGACAAGGAAATTACAGAGGCATGAGAGAGGAGTTGGCCAAGGTTGACTGGAAGTGAACACTGGCAGGGATAACTTCAAAACACCAGTGGATGAAAGTTCTGAATGCAATTCGGAAGGTGCAGGATAGATACACAAAAAAAGTGAGCTAAATGCAAGATGACACAACCGTGGTTGAAAAGGAAAGTGAAAGCCAACATGAAATCTAAAATGATGACATAAAACAGAACAAAAATAGTGGTAGGTTACAGGATGGAAAGGATTTAAAAAGCAACAGAAGGCAACAAAGAAATCATAAAGATGGAACAGATGGAATACAACTGTAGATGCTGACGAGATGACTCTTTAGAGCAGCCTATCGTGGAACCTATTAAGAGATCAGCTATTCTCGATTAGGTGTTGTGCATTGAATGCAAGAAGATATGATTGAACCCTACCGAATGCTGAAAGGTCTAGATAAGGTGGCTGTGGAAGTGATATTTCCTGTGGTGGGGGCACCCAGAACATAAGGGGACAGCCTCAAAATTAAGGTGTCCCTTTAGAAAATAGGGAAGGAGGATTTTTTTTTAGCCAGAGAGCTGTAAATCTATGGAATGCTCTGTCACAGACTGTGGTGGAGGCCAATTCCATGCATATATTTAAGGCGTAAGTCGATTGTTTCCTGATCGTTCAGCGCGTCAAAGAATGTGGCAAGATGGCAGGCGTATGGTGTTGAATGGAGTCCGGGATCAACTATTATGGCATTGCGGAGCAGACTTGTACTTTCACGAGGTCCTTATCAATATGTCGCACCTGAGGCTTTTCAGCAAGATGAGAGCAGATCGTATTACAGGAGCGATTCAGGCTTGTCCGAGGAGTTCGCTCATTCACAGGATGCAAATAGTTAGAACAAAGGGGACTTTTTCTGTTTAGCTGGTGGTGACTGGTTGTATTCCGGAGTTATCAGTCTTGATTCCACTTCTTTTTACAGTGAATATCAATGATTTAGGGCGAAGGAATTAATGGTTTTGTGACCAAGTTTGTACACAATACAAGGATAAGTGGAGGGAGAGGAAGTGTTGAGAAACTGCAGAAGGGCTTGGGCAGAGAATGAGCAATGAAGTGGCAGATGGAATACAGTGTCGTGAAGTATGTTGTGATGCACTTTCTTTGAAGTATTAAAAGCGTAGACTATTTTCTAAACGGCGAGGATATTCGTAAATCCAAGTTGCAAAGCCGTTCCGTAAAGGTTAACCTGCGGGCTGAGTTGATAGTAAGGAAGGCAAATGCAATGTTAGCTTTTATTTCGAGTGAACTAGAATAGAAAAACAAGCATGTAATTATGAGGCCTCATTAGGCGCTTTGAGAACAGTCCTGGGCCGGTTATTTGAGAAAAGATATGCTGACATTGCAGGAAATTCAGAGGAGGTTCACAAGAATGATTGCGAGTGAAATTAATCCTATCGTATGAGGAGCGAATGGTGGCACGGGGCCTGTACTCGCTGAAAAATAGCGGAATTAGTGTCAAGTCGGAGTTCGTGTTCTTTTTTGAACATGTGCAGCTTCCCCAACTGAAAGGGATTGAATAAGCCTACCCGAAGGTTTTTAACCGGACTCCACTCAATGAACAAACAACTTTTCTTTTCCTTTCCCCTTTTATTTTTCGCAAGTGCGGCAGTTTGATAGTTCTTAGTCCTTAGTCATAAGTCCAGTCATAAGGTTAAGGTTAGTCATAAGGTTAAGACATAAGGTTAAGGTTAAGGTGAAAAACTGGCTGCCTCTCGGACTTTGTAGACGAATTCGGACCTGCACCTCCGTTTCTCTAATGGACCCGTTATGGCCTCCGACCGATATGGTTCAAACCAAGCGAACCTTCTCGAAGGTTCGCGAGCTCTTCTTAAGCCTCGCGCCGTTTCTGAGAAGTGTTTGCGCGCGATGATCCCCGTGGGAGCGTTGACCCAAACGTAGTGACAGCAGTGCTCTTTTCCATGAAACAGACTCAAGTTATTTAAAGTTCGACATCTTACCGCGGATTCCATCGCTGATCCCGGACTGCCGCTGTGACGCTGCGGGGTTCGCCCAAATTTCTGCGGAGAAGCAGACCTCAGGCAGTAGGTTCCGGCCGGTCCATCAGTGAATTCTTGCTCTTAATTTAAATTATATTTTATTTTGCCTCTAGGTCCCAATATTTTATAGAAACTCAAGTTTGACTTTACAATGAGAGCGACTCTAATTGAAACCTGTATATTGTTGAAAGGCCCTAGATAATCTAAATTTTGAGAGGATGTTTCCTATATAATGGAGTTCAGGCCCAAAGGGCATAAGCTCAAAATAGACGTCCATTTTAAAAGGGGTCTACAAGAAATTTATTTAGCCAGAGTGTAGTGAATCAGTCGGATTCGTTGCCACGCTCAACTGTGGAGGAAATAGGTAGAGCTTTTGGTATGTTAACCTTTATAAATCAGAGCATTGAGTATAGGAGTTGGGATGTAATGTTAAAATTGTACAACGCATTGTTGAGGCCAAATTTGGAGTCTTGTGTACAGTACTGGTCACCAAATTATCGGAAAGATGTCAACAAAATAGAGAAAGTACAGAGGAGATTTACTAGAATGTTACCTGGGTTTCAGCACCTAAGCTACAGAGAAAGGTTGAAGAAGTTAGGTCTTTATTCTTTGGAACGTAGAAAATTGAGGGGGTCTTGATAGAGGTATTTAAAATTATGAGGGGGATAGATAGAGTTGACGTTGATAGGCTTTTTCCATTGAGAATAAGGGAGCTTCAAACAAGATGACATGAGTTGAGAGTTAAAGGGCAAAAGTTTAGGGATAAAACGATGGGGAACTTCTTTACTCACAGAGTGGTAGCTGTGTGGAACGAGGCAGGTTCGATTTTGTCATTTTAAAAAAATGCATAGGTATATGGACAGGAAAGGGATGGACGGTTACGGGCTGAGTGCAGGTAGGTGAGACTATGTGAGAGTAAGCGTTCGGCACGGACTAGAAGGGCCGAGATGGCCTCTTCCTGTGCTGTAATTGTTATATGGTTATATGGTTATATGGGAATGGATCAGCCATGATCAAATGACGGAGCAGATTCGATGGGGCAAGTGGCATAATTCTGCCCCTATGCCTTATGACAGTTATGGTCTAGTTATCATCTCTTGTCAATCACAGTCAGTTCTTTTGGTTTTCACAGCTATTTTTCATTCACAGTCTGTTCGTTTTGACAGGGTTGATAATAGTGGCCTTAATTAGTGTTCAGTTTTCATTCTGATTACTTCCCAAGACAATTATTATTACCTTTCCTTGTGCAGCCCCTGCGACGCAATCTGACCAAGCTTTCTACGAAAACAATGCTATAGATGAGGCACCATTACCCCAATTAATTAAGTTCCTTCACCGAGGTTGATAGCTGATTGAACAGCTCTCAGTCACAACACTTTCACTCCCCCCAACACCAGTGTAGCGATAGGGTTTAGTTTTTCAACACAGGATAATTTTCTCTTCACGGCTGAGAGCAGCACCTTTTAAACTTGTCAAACCATTGCAACTCTACAGATACACATGAGGAATGCCTTGGATTACGTTTTCTCCACGATGTGAGTTTCTGTTGCTGCCACCGTGTTTCTGGACAGTAACAAGTGGGAATGCTCCTGCACCGGTCACTTCTAATTCTGCTGGACCACATTGAAAGCTGAACCAAAGAAAAGCGACTGAGTGGCTCATTCCTACTTTTCTCATGTTCTCATGCATAAAGGTCGATCTAGGTACAGATGTGTTTAGAAGCAGATACTCCTAAAGGATGCTGAAGATGAAGGAGTCACAAAAGATGAACACTGAAATAGCCTGCTTAAGAGAACTGCCTCATATCACAGTCTAACATTTTCTCACCTTCCAACACGGAATGACATATTGTTGAGGGGGTGGGCGGTATGCAAACGGAATATGTTCGGAAAAAGTGCTTGAGCTACAATTCACAGGTAACATTGGCCCAACCAAAAGAAATATGGACAAGAATAACATGAAGCTGTCAACTCTGCCTTAATTCCTGGTAAACGTGATTGCAGGAAATCTTCTCTGTAAACGCATTGACATATTTCCTTGATTTAATATACCAAGATGTCTGCAAAATTTTTAAAAAAGAAACGAAAAAGCGAAACTTACATAAAACATGAAACATAGAAATCTACAGCACGTTACTGGCCTTTCGGCCTACAATGTTGAGCCGACCATGTAACCTACCCAAGAAACAGACTAGAATTTCCCTACCGCTAAACTCAATGTACCTTTCTAGGAGTCTCTTAAAAGACCCTATAGAATCCGCCTCTAATCCTTTCGCTGGCAGTGAATTCCACGCACCCACCACTCTCTATATGAAAAACCTTTCTTTGACATCCCCTCTCTATTTACCTCCAAGCACATTGAAACTATTCCTCCTCGTGTTAGCCAGTTTAGCCTTTGGAAAAAGCCTCTGGCTATCCACGCGATCAATGCCTCTCTTATATATCTTATACACTTCTATCAGGTTACATTTCATCCTCCGTCGGTCCAAGAAGAAAAGGTCCAATTCACTCAATATATTCTCATATGGCACGCTCTCCAATCCAGTTAATAGTCTTATAACTCTCCTCTGCAGTCTCTTACTAGTATTAACACCTTTGCTGTACTGAGGTCACCAGTGTGGTGACCAGGTAAACACAATACTCCAAGTGGGGTCTAACTAAGGTCTTATTTGGTTGTAGTATTACAGCATGGCCCCTGAACTCATTTGCACGGCTGATGAAGGGCAACACCATACGACTTGTTAACAACACTACAAAACGTGCACAGCAGCTTTGAGTGTGTTATCGACACGGACCCTAATGATTTCTCTGATCTTCCACATTGCCAAGAGTCTTATCATTAATATTATATACCGTATTCAAATTTGACTTTCTAAAATGAACCACTTCACACTTATCAAGGCTGAATTTCATCAGCCACTTCTCAGCCCAGTTCTGCATCCCATGAAAGTCTCACTGTAACCGATGACAAACCTCCAGACTATCCACGACACACCCACAACTTTCTGTCATCAACAGACTTATACTTGCTTCTACTTGATCATCCAGGTCATTTGTAAAAGTCACAAAGAGAAGTAGCACCAGAACAGATCCTTGCATAACACCACTGGTCACTGACATCCATGCATAATGTGAACAATCTACAGCCATACTTTACCTTCTGTGGGTAAGCCGATTCTGGATCCAGAAAGCAAGGTCTCCTTTGATGGCATGCCTCTTTACATTCTGACCGAGCCTTTCAGTGTGAAATTTCTCAAATGCTTTCCTGGAATCCACGTACACTACATCCACTGCTTTACCTACTTTCTTGAACTATTCTAAAGCTTTTCTTTTCTTGATAATGGGATTTTCTTTTACCCTGCCATCCTTTCCCTGCCTCAATGGAACACGCCTATGCAGAATCCTAGAGTATTTGCCACATTTGTGCCGTGCATTTCCCTGAGAACGGAGAGATGTGACATCAGACCACGTTCATTTTACAATACCAGATCAAGTACAGCCTCTCCTCCCGTTGGCTTATCTCCATACTCCGTCAGGAAACCTTCCTGAACACAGCTAACAAACACCACGCCATCCAAACCTATTGGTCTAAGGAGATGCCAGTCAATATAAGGAGTGTTAAAACCACCAATCAGCACAACCCTATTATTATTGCAACGTTCTAGAAAAGGTCTCATTATACTCTGTGCCTGTTACCATCAGAGGTGGCGGCGGCGGTGGTGCTGGTGGGGTCTTTATAAAAACACCTAGCAAATTTATTTCTGCTCTGGCTGCTCACCCTCCCCTTCAAGGATATTCTGCAACTGCTCAGAGACATCCTGGACCTCAGAACCCTGGAGGAAACACATTATCCTGGCGTATCTTTTTATGCCGCACAACCTCCTAACTGTCCCAATCACAATCAAATCTCCTATTGCTATTGTTCCTCCTGACTTTTCACTACCATTCTAAGTCTACGAGCCGACCAGAGTCTAGGCTGGTTCTGCCTTCCCTAGATCCACCTCATCTGTATCCAACTACGTATATCTGTTGTTAAAGGGCATGGCCACAGGGTGACTGTACAATGACGTCTTTCTCCCTTTGCCTCTCTCACCACCTTTAGTAGTGCTCTTTCTTCATTCTGCTGCTGCCGATGCCTCTTAAACTTACAATTTAAATGTAATTGGTAAGAATCGCCGATGAGCAATTCCACCTTTCTAACAAAAAAGTTCCAACCATCAGACTTGTCACCTCAAGGAACTCCGCCAGCCGTTCTTTTCTATTTGGCCAGTTAAAAATAAAAATAGAACTGCCTTCTGAATTGGAGAGAGAGCCTTCTCGTGCTTTCATTGACTGACCAGGCGTGCCTGTTCCACATTCATTCTCCTTTGGGGTGGAATTGTTTGCAAACCATCAGAGCGAGCATGACATCAAATATTTTTTAGGGAAAAGATTCCAAACTAAAGAGATGGACAGTAAACAAATTCTAAATAATCAAGGCTGTCAGTGGTCGTGACTGATGTTCAAAGGAAAGGAAGAGGAATACTAAGATTCCACCAGGTTAACATGCGTTGTATTCTACGTTAGCCTTTTTCCTTCCATCACAGAGTGGACTGTCATCTATTTGTATTGCCAATAAAGCGAGAGACATGCCACGCTCTCCCTAGAGGCAATTACGAATGCAATGGGTTCATTTCTATCCGGGAGAAACTCCATACGAGACACGCCACAATACCCAGGAATGTCAGAGAGACTGAATATGTTTTGCAGCATTTCCTCAATTACTGGACTTCACCGCCTGTCCTTACCATCACCAAAGTTACAGATGAATTTATCAATTGCATTCAAGATCCTAGTCTGCCCGAAGTAGTTGTATAACGGTTCCTTAGAATAACGTTCCCACAATTGCTATCAGACTTACTGGCCTAGAGTTTCCTGCATTATCCCTTAGCGAACAGTGGAACAACATTGGCTATCATACAATGTTCTTGAACCACTCCTGTCGCTAAGGATGATTTAATATTATGCTGTTAATCGCTGCATCAGCATTGAGCGTGAATGCATAAGAAGAATTCGGTTCCGCTCTACACAAAACCCTTTCATGTTCTAATCAGCATTCCCCACAGTAGCACCCAAGACCGCGTTTAGTTTATCTCAGGCTAATATTTTCGTAAACCATGAAGGATGCATTAGTCCCGAACTTCACCAAAATATTAACTCTCCGTCTCTGCCACCATGTTTCAGGGAAGAAAGAAATGGCGCTGTTCCTGCACTATTCATTGCCAGTTTCGCCGGACCTAGTTGAAAGGCGGAGCAGAGAGAAGAGTAAGTGATAACACATTCCCTGGATTACATATAGAACATAGGATGAAGCCCGGGCCCACAAATGTGTGCCGAACCAGCTAAAGAATAAATCATCACTCCAACCCCAAAAGAAACTAACCCATCCTATCAACATTAATGTCCATATCACTCCATATTCACGTGCCTATCTAAACGTCTCTTAAAAGCATCTAATGTATTTGCATCTACCACAATATAAGGCAGCATATTCCAGTGATTCACCACCCTCAAAATAAAATAAAATTACTTTGAACCTACACCCTCTCACTTTAAATTCATGCCTTTTGTTATTAGATATTTCTACCATCAGAGAATCATACACCCTGTTCACTCTTTCTATGACTCTCATAATCTTATAAACCTCAATCAGATCTTTTCTCAAACTCTGACGCTCCTAAAAAAAAGAACCAAAGAGTGTTCAGTTTCTCATGATAGCACTCGCCTTCTTTTTGCTTCTTTTTTACTTAATATTATTTTACTGTTTTCGTTTTTGTTCTCTAAAGCAGGCAGCGTCCTGGTAATCCTATCCTGCAACCTCTCCAAAGGCTCAACATCCTTCCTATAGTGCGTTGTCCAGAACTGTATGCGAACCACAGTTCTTACAAAAATGCAATATTATCTCCTGACTTTGAACTCAAGGCCTGGCCCAATAAAATGAAGAATTCTGTAATCCTTCTTAACCACCCTATCGAGTTGCGTAGCCAGTTTCATAGAGCTACGAATCTGGCCCCGAAGATCTCTCTGTTCAGCAGCACTGTTAAGAGTCTTCCCTTAACATTGTACTATCTCTTTGCATTTGTCCTACCGATGTGCAACACCTCACATTTATCTGGGTTATATTTCTCTGCCTATATCTGCCACTGATGTATCTGGAAGCTATATCCGAAAAAAATCGCGCTGCATTTTTTGCCAGTCTTCTGGGCAATCCACAAATCCATCAATCTTAGCATCAGCCAGAAAACGACAAAATGACTCATCTGGATTTTCATCCAGGTCATTTATATACAGTGGTGCTAAACCGTTTGTATGCCTGTAGAATGTTCTATATTTGTACATAAATATACCTAAAATATGATCAGATCTTCATGTAGCTCCTAAAACTGGATAAAGAGAAAACATTTAGAGAAATAACACAAAGAATAGTATGCCTGTTCATTTACGTATTGACAAAAATGGTCCAATATAACATGTGTTTGGTGGAAAATATGTGCAAATATCTGGGCTTCTACAAAAGCCATTTGGACTCAGGCGTTCCAGTCAATTGGATGAAGTTGGAGGTGTCACAACTACGGATTCGGCAGTGCAGGAGATTCGGTAATTGCGCTCAAGAATATGCACGTGTCAGCTAATTATTATTTCATTCTGATAGTATTTAACTCCATTTATTCCGTCGTAATATTTGTCGAGACTTGAACCCAGGACAGTGCTGCGCTTCGTCATCTGCATTCCACCTTGCCTGAGAAATTGGTTTTGAGTCAGTTGAATCTGAATATTAGTGGCATCTGTTTAATTCTTAGTTGTTCTTTTCAGTCGCTGTATAGGCTTCGTCTCCCGCTTGAGAGTTTTAGTTAACGGCCCTGTTTGGCCTAGCGTTTATTGTTTAACACTATTCGCATTCGTCTGTGATCTATCGACCTGCTTTAGTGTCTCTCATTCCGCATTTGGGCCATGTGCCCTGCCCTGTAATATGACGCAAAAATTCAACTTGCTGCTCTCAAGAAATATCTGTTTATGTGCACCGTGCGTCGATTGAATCAACTTTCAGTGTCTTAGAAGAATTGGAGATATGCGTGAAGTTGCAGTGGGCTACAAAAGTCCATCAGCCCACAGTAAGACAAACTGTCTAAAAATGGAGGAAACTCAGTATTTTTGCTGCTCTCCCTAGGAATTGGCATCATTCAAAGGTCACATCTTTAATACAACGTGCAATGCTGAATAATGTGAAAATGTTATTGCTGTGCAAAGGGATCACACCAGTTACGGAAAGCAAAGGTTCACATACTTTTTTCAAGAAATACATGAAATATTTGATCAAATTTGTCAATAAGTAAATGAACAAGTATAATACTTCTTTATTTAATTGGGTTGTCTTTATCTAGATTTAGCGGTTACGTGAAGATCTGCTGATATTTAGGTCACATTTATGCATAAATGAAGAAAACGAAGAGAGAGTCAGCTTCGCACAGGTCGGGGAGTAGCGCACGAACACAGTAGCTCGTCATTACGCAGGGACGTTGACTAAACTCCGAAATAAAGGGGAGACACTGCCTAGTGGAGCGGTTGTTGAAGTGTAAATCAGAGTTATAGGACTTTGGCTCATCGGGGCTTCGACGAGAACACCTCTAAGGCGAGGAGGCTTGCTTCCTCACTCCCCTCCCCACAGTGTATATGACTGTGAAGCCAGTTTTTACTTCTGAGTGTCAGATGTGAGATGTCCGGGAGACTTCCAGCCTCCCTCATGACACACATGCGCCCGGTGCATCGAATTGCAGCTCTTTAGAGACCGAGTTTGGGAACTGGTGCTGCTACTTGATTACTTTCGGCTTATTAGGGAGTGATAGACAGGAGCTACAAGCAGGTAGTCACCCCGGGACCACAGTAGACACATAATGGGGTGACCGTCAATTAAGTCAGGGTGGAAGTCAGAAACAGGAAATAGGTGTTTTTTATAGACACGCCAAAAGTAATATGGGTATCGAACACCACATGAGAGGCAGATTCGGAAACGGTGTAATAATAAAAGGGTTGTTCTGATGAGAGATTTTAACCTTACAAATATTGATTGACATCTCCTTAGCGCAAGAGTTTAGATTGGGTGGCGTTTGTTAGGTGTGTTCAGGATGCTTTCCGGACACAATATGTAGATCAACCAACAGGAGGAGAGTCTGTACATGATCTGGTATTGGGAAATAAACTTGGTCAACTGTCAGATCTCTCGGTGGGAGAGCATTTAGGCATTTAGGAGGTAGTGACCACAACTCTATCTCCTTCACCATAGCGCTGGAGAGAGATAGGAATAGACAACTTGGGAAATTATTTGGAAAAAATGAGGGAAATATAATGCTATTAGGCAGGAACCTGGGAGCATAAACTGGGAGCAAATGTTCTCAGGGGAATGCGCGGCAGAGATGTGGCAAATACTTCGGGAGCATGGAGTTTTGAATAAGTATGTTCCATTGAGGCAGGAAAATGGTGGTAGTGTTAAAGAACCATGCTGTACAAAGGACTAGAAAATCTATATTACAAATGAAAAGAAAAGCTTACGAAAGGTTCAAGAAACTAGGTTCTGTTAGAGCTCTAGAAAATTGCAAGGGTGCCAGGAAGGAACTCAATAATGAAAAGGAGACGGCTAGAAGGGGCCATGAGAAGACCTTGGTGAGCAGGATTGAGGAAAACCCCAAGGCATTCTACGAGTACGTGAAGAGCAAGAGGACGAGTCGTGTGAGAATAGGACCAATCAGCTGCAGTAATGAAAACGTATGCATGAAGTAGAAAGAGGTAGCGGGTCTACTTAATCAATGCTTTGCGTCAGTATTCAGCAGGGAAAAAGACCTTGGAAATTGTGGAGATGACTTACAGCGGACTGAGATGCTTGAGCATATAAAGATTAAGGAAGAGCATGTACTGGAGGTTCTGAAAAGCATTAAGTTAGGTAGGTCACCTGGTCTAAAAGAGATATACGCCAGGCTACTGTGGGAAGCGAGGGAGGAAATTGTTGAGTCTCTTGAGATGATCTTTGCGTCATCAATAGGGACGGGAGAAGTACCGGAGGATTGGAGGGTTGAAACTTATGTTCAAGAAAGGGAGTAGAGTTAACACAGGAAATTACAGACCATTGAGTATGACTTCAGCAAGGTGTCAGAGAAGATCCTGAAAAGCAGGATTTCTGAGCATTTGGAGAGATATAATCTGCGTAGAGATGATTAGCATGGTTTTGTCAAGGGCAGTTCGTGCATTACAAGCGTGATTGAACACTTTGATGATGTAACAAAACATATTAATGTTGCTAGAGCAGGGAATGTTGTGTATATGGACTTCAGTAAGGCATTTGATAAGTTTCCCCATGCAAGGCTGCTTCAGAAAGTAAGGAGACACGGGATTCAAGGAGACCTTGCTTTGTGAATCCAGAATTGGCTAGCAAACGGAAGGCAAAAGGGGGTTGTAGATGGTTCGTATTCTTTATGAAGACCGGTGAGCAGTGGTGTTCCGCGTGTATTTGTTTTGGGACCGTTCCTCTTTGTGATTTTTTTATATAAATGACCTGGATGAAGAGGTTGAAGTGTGGGTTAGTTGGTACAAAGTTTGGACTGTTGTGGATACTCTGGAGGGTTGTCAGAAGTTAGAGCGGGACATCGATAGGATGCAGAACTGGGCTGAGAAGTGGCAGATGAACTTTAACCCAGATAAGTGTGAAAAGGCTTATTTTGGTAGGTCAACTTTGAAAACAAAATATAGTAATAATGGTAAGACTCATGGTAGTGTGGAGGATTTGAGACATCGTGGGGTCCGTGTCTGTGGGACACTCAAAGCTGCTGCACAGGTTGACAGTGTTGTTAAGAAGCTGTATGGTGTGTTGGCCTTCATCAACCGTGGGATTGAGTTCAAGAGCTGTGAGGTAATGTTACAGCTGTATAACACCTTGGTCAGGCCCCACTTGGAGTATTATGTTCAGTTCTGGTCGCCTCACTACAGGAACGATATGGATACTATAAGAGAGAGTGCAGGCGAGATTTACAAGATTGTTGCCTAAGACGCATGAGATGCATTCATCGTATGGATAACCAGAGACTTTTTCCCCAGGGCTGATATGGCTAACATGAGGGAGTGTGGAAATAGTTTTAAGGTGCTTGGAAATAGATACTGCAGGGATGTCAGGAGTAAGTTTTTCACACAGAGTGGTGGGTGCGTAGAATTCACGACCGGTGGTGGTTGTGCAAGCGGATACAATAGGGTATTTTAAGAGCCTCGTAGATAGGTACATGGTGCTTAAAATATAGAACTATGTGGTAGGAAAATTCTAGGCTGTTTCTAGAGTAGGTTACATGTAGAGTTTTATTTTCTATGTTTTGTGGTAAATTTATACAGGGTTCACAAACCTTATAGGACCACTATACATCTCAAACAGTCGAGGTCCCGCCGCAGATCCCAGTCGACCACTATTCTCTGCCTGATATATGCAAGTCAATTCTGAATCCTAAATGCCAATCTTAATCTTCAAGATTAGTCCAATGAAGAACTCTTGTCAAACGCCTTACTGAAATCCATGCAGACCTCATCCGCTATTCTACCTTAATCAATATGTCTCGTCACTTTGTTAAAAAACTCAACGAAGTTGGTATGGCACAATTTACTCTTCAAATAGTCATGATGTTTCCATTTCGCGTGTCCAGGTGTTCATGTAGCCTATACTTGAGAATTTTCTCCAGTAATTCCCCTTCCTGACGTTATACTCATCGATCTATAATTTCCAGAATTTTCCCTGGTTAACTTCTTAAATCGAGTTTCAACATTACCCAAACGCCCATCCCTCAAAACCATGTTCTAAATTTCATCAGGCTCTGAGGACTTACCCAAATTAACATTCATTAGAAGATCCAACAATTCTTTCCTCTTGACCTCGAAAATCGTTAACATTTTTATGCACTCATCGCTGTTCTCCTGACATTCCAGGTTCTTTTCCTTGGTAAATACCGAAGTAAAGTGCTTATTTTCTGCATCCGATCAAATGTTCTCCGCCTTAGCATTTCGGTCCTACCCTCTCCCTTGTTATTCTCTTTCTCTTGGTAAATGTACAGCATGCCTTGGGATTCTCCACAGTCCTCCAAGCCAAGGAATTTTGTTCAGAGAAGATTCACTAGAATGTTTCCGGGAATGAGAAGGTTTACATATGAGGAATGTTTGACCGCTCTTGGACGGTACTCCTTGGAGTTTAGAAGAATAAGTGGGGACCTCATAGAAACATTTCGAATGTTAAAGGGCATGGACAGATTGGATGTGACAAAGTTGTTTCCCATGGTGGGGGAGTCTAGTACGAGAGGGAATGACTTAAGGATTGAAGGGCACCCATTCAGAACAGAGATGCAGAGAATTTTGTTTTAGCCAGAGGATGGTTAATCTGTGGAATTTGTTGCCACAGGCGGCAGTGGTGGCCAAGTCACTGGATCTATTTAAGGCAGGGATTGGCAGGTATCTGAGTAGTCAGGGCATCAAAGGTTATGGTGAGAGGGCTGGGGAATGGGACTAAATGAAAGAATGTATCAGCTCATGATAAAATGGCGGAGCAGACTTGCTGGGCCGAATAGCCGACTTCTGCTCCTTTGTCTTATGGTCTTATGGTCTAAAAATTTTCTTGGCCTCTCCTAGCTTTCCTCATTCCGTTGTTAAAGTTTGTTTTCTGGTTTGTTTAAACTTTTTATACGTATTTCGTTTGACCCAAACCCCCAAAACTTTATATACTTTTTCTTTCTTCTTGACTAGATTCATCACCTCTTTGGACATCCAAGGTTCTCTTATCATCCTCATTGCCTGACAGCCGGTCCATTACAGCCTCTCCTCTCGTTGGACCTTCTTCATATTGAATTCAAAAATACACTTGGATCCACTCAACAAACTCTGTCGCATAAAAATCCCTTGCAATAAGAATGTTATCTTTTATATTAGGGAAGTAGAGATCCTACATGACAACAACCATTAATTTTACACATTTCCTTAATCTGTGGACCTCTGTTCCTCAATTTCTTGAGCTTTGGGGGGGGGGGCGATCTGTAATATAATCCCATCATTAAGGTTGCACTGTTCCTATTCTTGAGTTCCGCACAAATTAGCGCAGTGTTTGAATCCTCCCTGCGTGCGGCTGTGATATTACCTCTGATCAGTGGAGCAGGCTCCCCGCCCCCCCCCCATTCCTTTTTGCCTCGTTCTCTTTCGTTTCTAAACCTTCGAAATCCTGGTGCATTAATCACCAATTCCGTCTCTTCTATCAACTAAGTACCACTAATGGCCACAGCATCGTAGTGCCTTGTACTAATTCATGTTCTAAGCTCATCAGTGTTGCCCATAACTACTCATAACATGAAAATGCACACACTTTAAATTATTACAGCCATCATATCTGTAATTTCGATTTTGATTTCCTATACATTCCCTAACATCTAACTTCCAATACAATCCTCCACTTACGAACCTGCTGCTCCAATTCCGAGACCCCTGTAAAACTGGTTTAAATCCTCCCATGTACCATTAGCAAAACTCCCGGCTAGGACTTTGATCGCTGCTGACATTTCGGGCAGCAATGTAGGTCCTCCATCTCTGGCCGTGTTCAGGGCTTCATTCGCCGTGACAGTAGCTTTCTCTGGGTTTTCACTACTGTCAGCCAGGCAAGTCAGAATGTATTGACTCCAGCAAGCATTTCTCTCTGTATCGCTGAGACACGCAACCTTCCAAACCACAACGAGTTTGTGTTCCTCTTGGAGAGCACCAGCCTGCGGCACTGGGCACTTCGGGTGTACTGCCATTGCTTACGTGGTGGGTGCTGTGGAGGCTGATACTTTACCTGTGACAGGTCGGGGCAGGGGAGGGGGAGTATTGATCTTTGCTGCTGGTGGTGCGTTGGAGGTTATTATTCGTTCTTTGAGGTTTTTCTTCTGATTTATCGATGTCCACAAAAATTAGTATTTTCAGAATATATTTTTTTATTCTCTGACATTAAATTGAACGATTGAACAATTGAACTCGATATAATCACTGCTTAGGACATTTTACTCTTTTTTCTGCATATGTTATTCGTGTCAATATGCACTGCGACCTCTAGCTGCTGAGGCTTCCCTCTGGAGAATATTCTGCAGCTTTATGAAAGAATATCGAACGGGTACACATTTCTCTAGAAGTGAATTCCACTAAAGGCTAAAGCATAGAAGGGAGTCACTTAATAGGAACCACGAAATATTCGCAAAGGTACCGCGAGACCACAAGAATCACAATCCAGCTATCTTTCCTCAGCTCCCAAAATGGAGCTATTGGGAATGTTTCATGAATTCTTCGCTGTAACCTTGCAATGATATGTCTGTTTGAACCAATAAGTCACCTGCAGAATTAACGGTAGATAAAAAGTGAACTTATAGGTTAAAGGTAATTGAGATTCACGCTAATAAGAAGCTCCGCCCTCCTGGCAGAAAAGTTCATTAGAGTATCAACTCTTGCCTCATCTGTTTGTTTGAAGTTCCATAACTAATGTTGGAAATTGGACAATTTAATCATCTCCCTGGAAATTTTCCTCAGGTATAAATACTGGATTGGATTGTGGTTCTTTATCTGATAGTGAATTTCACCCTAACAGTGATGGAAGGAACTATCTTGAACCATATTAAAGAGGTTTACTACCCTATTCTCGTGGCGTTTGGGGTTCCTGGTGAGTCATTATCAGAGCTTGACAACCGCATTATCAACCGCATTTGGTATTTTAGGTTTTCTCCATTTTTGTTCATTTGTGGCTTGTATGTTACAGAGTTGTGAATAGCATCCATCAATCAGGTCATCAATTTGTCATTCCGTTCAACTTTAAAGAAGGAGTTCACAGGACGATTAGTATTACTTTTCTCTTTAACAACACTCACAACTTTAGAGGATGCAGTCATTATTTCCTTGCATTAGGATGAAATATACTTTGCCGACTAACCATCTCACAGTACTATGAATTCGTATGAATTTGCTGTTCTATCCAACTGTGATAAACAAATACCCAAGACAATTACTCACCGTTTACAAAACAAGAACACCTTTTACTGCATTGGGATGAATGTATGCCAGTCTTCGGCGAGTAACGGGTGTGCACATCGCACTCTTTTCAATGTTATTTTCACCTACAGTGAAGCAAGAATGCTGTTGTGAATCCCACCTTCAGATTTCCTGCCTTATGCTCACGCTTCAGCTGTAGAGCCACTGGTGTCAGGAAAAGGGTGTTGGTTTCCAGGAAAAGAAGTCTGTGATAAAACTGCGGACTATTCATTGAGCTAACGAGGTTAGTAACACATTGAGGTCAGTGACAGGGAGAGGATCAGGGATTCAGTGCTAACTCTGATCAAACGTATCTAGCCCGAATAACTGTCCACTCTCCTCCCGTCTCACTGGCACTGGATTGCGCGCTGTGATTAACTACACAAAATGGGAATGGCTCGAGGCAGGTAAGGGACTATTCACTCCTGGTGCTTCACCCTCCGTCTGTTAACGAAAACTGGAGCTGAGATACTCTTACCGAGCTACTCGACCACAAAGGTTGTTGGATTGGCGTAGAGTTCAATTGCTTCCTACCTCGGGAACTGAGGAAAACTGAACACAGCACAGTTTTAGATCAGAAGTGCCTAGCACTCTGGCATATCTAAATGTTCATACCGGCATATTCCGACAGAAATAACACCCAATGAAACCCGTGTCAGCGATGTCTAGGCAGTCTATATAATCTTTTGATAGCGGTGAAGTGCATTTCCTAAAACCCTATTGATGTAGTGTAATGATCATCCGCGAAACCGAATCAAATTATAGAAAAAAGTGTCAGTGAGAATTCTAATACAATTTGTTAACGGTACTTAACTGAGAGTGAAGCTGCCACACCTCTAAAGAAATTATTCGTCTCTCTGGCGTATAGAAACGTGTTCAGTATCTCGCTGAATGTTCCCCAAATCCAACTGTTTCCTGAAGGGTGTCTACCAGACGCTCTATTTTCATGTGGCCAGCAATATACAGTCAGTACATCCAATGTTGGGAAAATGCCCACACAAATTGTACACGGGGGTGTTAATCGAGCTCATCTTATCTTCCCAAACAATTTTGGTATCTCGCAATAAGCCGACCGACCACTTCAGGCTGCTTTGCATTCACACTCCGTTCGAATGGGACAATACGCAACTACAATGGCAAAACTGACCCTGCATGTTTTTACAGCTGTATTCTAACTGAAACAGGAGGCAGACAAAAATCTCAATGACTGGACCGGCGGAAAACTGTGACAGATGTTCCAAGCGAGGGAATGCGATAACGAGTTTTCTGACAGGCTGAGGAGATGAGTCTTACTTATTCCGTCACTATATGGATGTTCCTGGTATTATCGTTGTGGAGGCGAACGACTCGTTGCGCAATCTAAGGGTTGTTGGGGGTGGGGGATGTTTAAGTATACAATAGCCTTACTGTAGAGAGAGAAGTTTCGAATAAAACATTTTGACTGCAGAAAGGATGTGAAAATATGAGAAGGTTTTGTGACATTTCATCAGTTCCGTGTCTACCGTTACTTGTTCCTAGTTACTAATTAGTCAGATCCAGTTAAGTGCGGTCAAGGAATTAGTGGGATTTATGACCATCAATCTGCTGGAATCCTTCAGACAATCCATTGATATAACGTCCGCATTTAACGCCCCCTTTGTTCTCCAGCTTCCCAGTACAAGGATAATGATTTTAACGTTTCCATTTCGTCCTTGCAGCTAATTTACTGACAATCGTGGTTCTCATCCGGGGAAGATGTGGCCTCTCCAAGTGTATCTCCCGCTACCTGCTGGCCATGGCAGTCGCTGATCTAATAGTCCTAATTGTTAACGTCATTCTCTCGCTGATCAAGGATATGTATTTCCCAGTGTCATTCCTGGACTACACTCCAGTCTGCAGCCTTACTTTCCTCCTGAGCGTGGTCGCCATTGACTGTTCTGTCTGGTTGACTGTCGCCTTCACTTTAGATCGGTTTATCGCCATTTGTTTCCAGAACTTCAGAGCTAAATACTGCACGGAGAAAACAGCGATGATGGTTATAATGTTAGTCTGTGGACTAAGCTTTTCATTTAATATTGGGTTTTACTTTATATTTGAACCAGCAAAAACAATTGATAATATATCATTTTTCTGCGTTATAAAACCTGCATTCTACACATCGCCAGTGTGGGTGGCTTATTTTCGGCTGCGGACGGTATTAACCCCGTTTACTCCGTTTGTACTGATTGCGCTGCTCAACGCTTTGACCATCAGACACATCACTCGGGCCACGAGAGTCAGGAGAGATCTCCTTGCGGGCAAAAAGTGTGGTAATCCGTGTGACGCAGAGACGGCGAACAGACGGAAATCCATCGTTTTACTACTCACCATCTCGGCCAGTTTTATCCTGCTCTGGATGGTAAATTTAGTACATAAGATTTTTGTTAGTTTTACTGAAGCTGTTCTGTTCCAGTTAGGCCACAACAACATTTCCACCATCCTGAGTGTAACTGGAGTCATGCTCCAGTCTTTGAGCTCCTGCACCAACACCGCGATTTATGCAGTAGCACAGTATAGGTTTAGAGCTGAGATGATGCTTCTGATTAAAACTCCCTTTGCTCTGTTAGAGACGCGTATCAAGCTTTGTTTAAGTAAATAAATCTGAAATGTCAACTTGCCTTTCCAACATCATTCTCAGCAGGGAAACGAGAGTGGCTGCATCTCCTTATTCTGGTCTTGATGAGCTCTGGTTTGGGTTTTGAGTAAGTTTGTTGTTGAATTATTGAACAGTTTCTGCAACAGAGACCATCCCCTCCCCTCGCCGTCTGAAGAGCACGTCAGCCCCCATCTCAGACAGAGCTCAGCTTGTAACATTTCAAATATACCATCCGCTCCTGAACTCTCCAATTCAAGACCATTGATCATCATAGGAATGAGCTCTCTTTCATTTATAATATCAGCTGGCCTTTAATCTCCTCCCTTCACAAATTCAGCAGTTCCAGAAACCATTGTCAGGCAAGGCAGAACGCTGACGTTGACGTCTCCGTCCGTCCACAGCAGGGACACCAGGCAACCTGACAAAGACCACGTCCCAACCCGTTGTATACTTTGCTTCATGCACTGTATCGGACAAACCCATTGAAATTCCAAACAAAGGAACATCTCCTTTTAAAAACCTGCATGCAGACTTGTAATCTTAACCTTCAAGGAAACAATGCTAAGGTCCTCTGTCTACATTTGGCTCGTCCACTTCCCCATAATTCTTATTTTTTATTATTTTGCTGAAATACCTTTGTCATGTACTAGAATCCCACTTGTTAATTTGACTCTCATCTATCACAACCGTTGAAAACTATTGCTGCTTTGTTACCTGCTAAGTAAAATTTTGGATTACTCTAATTTTTCTGTTTCCCTTCGTGGATTCTTTATCTGAAGTATTGGCCATTGCTTCTCTATCTCCAGAGTAGTTGCCTAATCTGGCGAAAATAAATTGCATAATTTCCTCTTTTGGGTTTTTAGTGAACATTCATGAACGTTCACGATTTTGCTATTTTACATTCCACATCTTCACTGCTGAAAATAGCGCGCACAAGACTTTGCAGTTGCCAAATTAGATATTGTGTAAATTTCCCACCATATTCCCTCAAAAATCGACAGCTACGGATATTTACTACTTTACCTCCCTGGATAATCGAAATCCTTTAGAACCTTTTGGCACCTGACGTATGGTATTCATGAAATGCCACAAACAACGGCTCAGCATGCCAACTAGCCTTGTCCGGCTAGCACTGCAGGCCCTTCCTCCACTTCCCGGCTCTCTGATCCTCTCTAGACTAGCTCAGTCTGCGAAGCCAGCGGTTAAAAACTGCAGTTTCTCTGCTCTGAGTGGGATAGAGCAAATTCACGCAAGGCCACTGATGCTTATGATTTTTCTCTTCATATTTGGCAAGATCCCTCATGGGAGGTTGATCCAATATGTATTTACCATGGCGCTCGGTGCAAGGTACAAATTTGGATGCAAATGGATTGGTGATCGGAAGTATGCTTTTTCTTCGACGAGAATCCCGAGATAAGTGCTGTGTTACCAGGATGTGTGGAGAAACCCTTCCGTTTACTGTGGTGTAGAGATAAATAACCATGAAGTTGTGAATGCTAGCGGTATGTATAGTACGTTAGAGTGCTAGAATTACACAGGCCGTTCAGATTAGCTCATTTGTACCAACCACGTTCTCTGGCATAGCTAGATCCATTTACCTGCATTTTGACTATATTGGTTGCAACTGGAAATGCATTAAATGCCGTAATTATGTTCACAGCTACGATGTCTCAGGCAACATGTTCAATCTGGATGAGAATGTTACCATTCTAAACGCCTTTATATCTTTCCCTCTCATTTTAAATATATCCCCCAGTTTTGGACTTACTGGCCTAAGAAATAATTATGATATTTCCATCTTATCTATGATCGTCGTGATTTTATACACCTCTATAAGTTCACCTCTATAAGCACCCAACCTCACGTGCTGCAGAATAAAGGGTCATAGCCGATTTTTGTCTCTCCCCACTACCCAAACCCACATACCCCAATTACGTCCTGATACATTTTTGAAGCCTCCCGTGTTAATTGAAAAATCACAAATAATATTGTTAAGTTTTAGCAGTAAGGAAGATGGTCTTCAGTAAAGAAACCGCGATCAGTTGGTAGGTATAACATTTGATCCAGGAAAAGTAGCAGGATTCCAATCAGTTTCGGAAGACAAGCAGGATATTATGAGGTAAGAATGTATATACTGATATGTTCCACATGACAAACACCACTCGAAGAATAAATGCTTTTCTTTTGTTTGTAGAGGATAGTAAAAAAAAAACACCGAGAGGATCGCCGGGTTATCACTCCCGTCTATTTGTGACATTTACCGGGACTAATAAATGGACTTTCTTGAGAATCCTTACAACTATTCCCCCAAATATTTTTGACCCACTAGCGGTAGGAAGGGATACAGTAGCATTAGGATAAAGACCACCAGACTAAGTAACAACAGCTTCTCTCAGGCTGCGAGACTGCGGACGAAAACCTCCTTCCAGGTATCGTCACTAGGACTGCATTTCGTTTACTGTACTGCTTTCAGTTTACTGCTAACTATTTGCCTTTGCAGAAGACTAAAAGCAAATTGAATTATATTTAATTATCTTACTTGTGGTAATATTTTCTCTTTCGTGTTGTGTGTATTCTCTGACTTATGGACTCACCATTGTCCGCAGGAACGTTGTTCCTTTGTTTGAATATATGTACACTCAGATAACAATAAATTTGAATTTCAACTTGAAACAGGAGGCAAATAACAATATTAAATGACTGGAACGACCATGAAGCCAGGTGCGCCAGGCCGGGGGTGGGGGCGGGGTGGTCTGTGCCGATAACGATCTTTGTAACAGGTTAAGACGAAAGTGTATTGCACTTCAGTAACATTTATTCCACTAGAAACTGTGGATATTCCTGGCATAATCCCCCACCGGTGTTCGCCTTGAAACGATTGGCTGTCAACAATATCTGTGAAGGGGATTAAGTCCACGATAGAGTCACATGCATTGCGGGACAAGACTTGAAGTAGAACTTTATCCCATAGCGGATATCAGTGTGTTTGATGAGTGTTCGGGAAATTTCAGTATTCCCATGCGCAAAGTCAGTTACATCAAATATTTCACATCAAGTAATCAGTTTCATTTTCGTAATAACATTCCTTAGTGGAAATTAAACACAAATATCTCGATCAATTCATTCGCTTTCGGGGTGCAATTCCGAAGATAGAAACAATACACCACCACACGCTTTTTGCTTCTTCTGCCCGACCTGAGGAAAACTGTTCAATAATCTCCATTTATTTCCTGCAGCTAATTTGCTGACAATCATGAATCGGATTCAGAAAAGGTGACGCCTCTCCAAGTCTAACTCGGAATACATGTTGGCCATGGCAGTCGCGATCTCATTGTCCTTAACGTAAAAATTCATCTTCTCTCAGATCAAGGATATGTATTTTCCAAGCTCATTCCTCGACTACCTTCCAGTCTGAAGATTGACTTTCTTCTTGAGGATGGTTGCTATTTACAGTTAGGTGTGGTTAACTGTCGTCTTGACTTTTGATTGGAGCAACTAAATGTTAATTATTGATTTTTTTTTTAAAAAAACGGCAGCGATGGTTATAATCTTAATAATTTTAATAATTAATAATTTTCATTTTAAATTTTAATCTTAATAATTTTAAGTATTGCTGCTTAAGGCCCCTGCAATCTCTGCAGTAGCCTTCCACAAAGTCCGAGCGAACAACTTATCAAGTCCTGAGGAATAATCCAGTTGAATTTGCCTCCCGACAGCGAATATCTCCTCCTCCAAAATAGGTATAACGTTCATGACCTCATTGCTGTTATTTTTTTTTCAGAACTATAGATTCCCCATTTCAGGTCTATTCAAAACTGCCATCTCGTCTGGTCCCATGTACAGATGACCTCTCTGACCATCAGTGCAACCAATTTTTTTGCCTTACTATCGCTTTGCTCTTGATACTGGATATATGAAGACCTTAGGAATCTGATCCAGCTTCTCTGCTTTAACAACATCATCTCTGATTCTAGCCCTCGTGATTTCTTTCCAAAGCGGTTTTTTTTTTTTGCATTTGTTATACTTCCCAGGTACATCGGGTGTTCCTGCCTGCCTATGACTGCTATTTACTTCCTTCATCTTAGTCAGGGCCTCTCTATCTGTATACAAGAATAGATAAACCATGTGCTGTCAAATATTCACCGATGAAGTCCTCCCACTTACTAGCATATCTTTGCCACTGCATAACCAGCGCTAATACTCTTTACCACACCCTTTCTGATACTATCAAAGTTGCCCTTGCTCGAATATATGATTTCAACTCGAGTACCAACACTATTTTTCTCTATGATTATCTTGAAAACAATAACATTTCCATTACTAGATTCAAAGTGTTCCCCAAACATACAGCTATCATCTGTCCTGTCTCATTCCATAATAGCGGATTCATCAGTGCGAGCTGCTTTATACTTATTAAGGAAGCTTTCCTAAACACATTTGACAAACTCTCCGATCCATCCCTTTATCAGGAACGGGGACAGGATTGGACCCAAATGCAGGACGCAGACACTGAATTACTAGCAGAAGGACAGGATAGGGATGCCATGGCATACAAGGGGTAATGCAGGTCGGGCTGGATCCCGGAGGTTAGGCGAGGCAGGAGGATCTCAGAGTTCAGACGAGGCGGGAGGATCCCAGAGTTCGTGGCAGACAGGAGGATCCCAGTGTTCGTAGCAGACAGGAGGATCCCGGTGTTCAGGCAGGGCAGGAAGATTCCTTATGGCGGGCAGCATGGATCCCGGGCAGGGCCGCCTCACAGGCGGAAACACGGAGGCCTGGTCAAGGCGCGGACACGTGGACAGGTGTGGGGCACAACCCTTTGGGAGCAATGGGTGGAAAGGGCAGAACCTCCGCCGGGCAGCGGCAGTCCGGCCGGACCCTCCCGACGGAGGCAAGGGATCAGAAGGAAGCTGGGTCCAGGGTGAGCAGCAGGACTATCGTGATACACCAGTAATTTGGGAAAGGCAACCGACAGCGTGACAGCGCGGGAAGGCGAATAAGGCGGAACAGCGGAACCAGCGCACATGAGAGAAGCAGGGGAACAAGACCAAACGGACAGAACAGATACAGAACAGGCCGGCAACCAGGGCAGAACAGGATACAGAGCAGGCCGGCAACCAGAGCAGGATACGGAGCAGGGCTGTAACCAGGGCAGAACTGGATCCGGAACGGATGAAACAGGTACAGAACAGGATTCAGAGCCGACGGTCCAGGTACAGAGCGGATTAAACTGGTTTCGGAGCAGGACGACCCCACAACTAGGCTCAGTCCCCGAGCCCCTTATAAAAACCTGCCCCTACTGTAAAAGGTTGTTAGGGTCCGGTCCGGAGTCTGCCTTCCGGGTCTTGCTCCGGTCCGCGTACTACGGACTCCGGGCCTTGCAACCAGCCCTCCTGTCACCTGGAGACATTGGATTATCTTGGCTTAAGGAGGTACTCCTGTCGCCTATTAGTGATGCACGTTAGAATATTGAACTTGAAGATGGAGTACAAGTTTTTTGTCAGGATTGTTAGCAATGAGCAAAAACATAGGAACTTTGATGTCCAAGTCAAAGTTGCAGTACAATTGTACTGGGTGATGAAGAGGGCTCATGCTGTGCGAGCCTTCATTACTCAAGGAATTAAGTTCAAAATCCAAGACGTAATGTTGACGCTCTATAGAATGCAGTGCCTAATACTAGAGGGCACACGGTTAAGGTGAGAAAATGGAGAAAATTTATTATTTCATTTTAAACTACAGCACGGTAACTGGTCCTTCCCACTGACCTTCTGTTATCTAGAAGTAACCCACAGGATCACCAGGAGAACATACAGTACAAAGTCATTGCACGCAGTTGTAGAAATTGAACCTGTGTCACTGTTGCTGTAAATCACTGAACTAACTGATACGCCACTGTGCCGACTTTAGTCTCTGTTGGAGTCATTATCCCTGGAGCAAAGGAGAATTCAGGACTGATTGAATTAAGGTGACTTAAGTGAAGACAGGGCTGGATAGAACAACCATTAAGTATTTGCATTCTTCATTACAGGGATCAATAACAGGATGGCATCGAGTGAGGTTAGTTGGCAGATGTACCTGGGAAATTTGAGAAGGCATATTATTTTGCTTATTTATTGGTAGGAGTCTAGAGAAAGTTATTACAAGTGTAATAGAAGCTGAAAGTGCTAGAAGATCTCTGGGAAGGTGAGTGGTCCAGGATGAAATTTTAACTTTTTCTCTCCACAGATTCTCCATGAACTGCTGAGCCTTTCGGGTATTTTCTGCGGTTAGTTCATATTATCAGGCTACTGGAAGCTTTCTGAAAATGTGACTAGCCTAATTAACTTGTGGGAGGTGTAGCCTGCATAACCATGGTCAATGAGGAAGGAAATTAGTTTAACCTGAGGTCCATTCCTTATGGAGGAGACACACACAATGGACCAAATAGAGTTTTGGCTTAGATTTTCAATTTTTTTCCTATCCTTAAATCAATAAATAATTTATATTTCACTCCCCCTCCCACTGTTAACAGATCTCTCACTATTATTCATTCCTCCGGATCAGTGCATAGCTTTAACCAACCTCCTTAATGCAAGAATTATACGTTTTTCTCCAAGGCGCTAAATATTATACATTGATACAATGCCCTTTTAAGAGCTTTGAAACTAAGTGTTCTTGCTCGCCATCTTGTGGACAGATGTATTGCTATGCAGTGCGCTACCAAACTAAAGCAAATGAAATGTAAATTAGATTAGAACAATTGATTATTATGTATACCAGAGTGCAATACAATGTCAGGATGCGGGGTGATTTTATGTCTTTAAATGGCTGAAGTAGAGCTTTTGTTATCTGGAAAAACGCATCTCAGAGTTGTTTACTGTCCACATACTTTGCTAATAATTGTACTTTGAACGAGTTTTATAAGGAGGTGACAAAACAAATTGATGAACGTAGAGCCGTTGGTATGTCTATATGGATTTTGGTAAAGTTGCCCACTTTAGGCTCATCAGTAGAGTCATAACGTATCGGATCCATGGAAATTAGGATGCATGAATTCAGAATTGGCTTGCCCGTGGAAAGCATAGGATATTAGTAGATGGTGCATATTATGCCTGGAGATTTTCGCCAGTGTTGCTTTACAAGAACCTATTTTGGGATCGCTACTCGTTGTGATTTTAATAAAAATGAGGAATTGGTGGGTAGGTTAATAAGACTGCAGGTGACACAAAGATTGTTTGATTTGTAGATAGTGTAAAAGGATGCTGTATGTTTTGATGGCGGAAGTAGCAGATGGAAGACAATCAGGAAAATTTTGAAGTGATACACGTTGGAATATTGAACTTGGAGATGGAGTACAAGTTTTTTTGTCAGGATTGTTAGCAATGAGCAGAAACATAGAAACTTTGATGTCCAAGTCAAAGTTGCAGTACAATTGTACTGGGTGATGAAGAGGGCTCATGCTGTGCGAGCCTTCATTATTCAAGGAATTAAGTTCAAAATCCATGACGTAATGTTGACGCTCTACAAAACTCTGCTTAAACCACATTTAGAGTATTGCGTTCATTAGAGGAAGGATGTGGAAGTTTTAGAGATGGTTGAAATTTACGAGAAATTTGCCTAGATTAGAGAACATGATGAAAGGTGGTATGAGCTAGCGCTCTTCATTTTTGAGTGAAGAAGCATGAGTGATGACTTCCTAGAAATGTACTAGATGATAAAAGACACAGATAGAGTGGGCAGCCAACATATGCTTCTCAATGCAGCAATGGGCAATCCATATGACTGTTCAGAGGCGATGTCAGGGGTAGTATTTTTCTTAGTTTGTTTTTTTTTATTACACAGAGAGGGCTGGGTGTGTGCAGCGGACTGTTGGGGTCGAGGAAGCGTCCAGTACAATAGGAACATCTTCAAAAAAGCATAGGAACGTAAGAGAAATGGAGGCCTATGGGCAGGAAGGACGTTTTGGAGTCATTGTCGAGTAGGATTATATGCTGCTGCACAACACAGGCTATATCCAGCTGTACCGTTCAGTGATCCATGTTCTATTTTCAGGAAGGGAGCGTGCACTTTACTTCAGTCTACATCAGCCGTGCTGAGTTTCGGAGATGCAAATTCATAAGCGTGTACGTTAACAGCAGTTTGCACTGGTCCAAACATTTGATCACCTTGCCAAAAAAGGACTGCAGCACGACTACTTCTCAGAATTTAAAAAAAAAATCTGGCATGACCTTTTGACACATCCCTACTATTTTTATTGATGCATTATAGTATGACAAGTGCTCTGCCGAAAGCACATAAACTAAGGAGTTGTGAATTCTCTGCCCTGGTAGGTAATTGAGGCTGGCTGGGAGAGGGTTCACAGAAGATTCATGAGAATGATTCCAGGAATGAAAGGGTTACCGTATGAGGAACGTCTGGCATCACTTGGGCTGTATTCCCTGGAGTTCAGGAGAATGAGGGAAGAAACATTCAAAATGTTAAAAGGCCTGAACAGATTAGATATGGCAAAGTTACTTCCCACGGTAGGGGATTCTAAGGCAAGAGGGCAGGACTTCAAGGTTGAAGGGGGTCCTTTTAAAACAGAGATGCAGAAAAATTACTTTAGTCAGAGGGTTTTAAATCTGCGGAATTTGTTGCCACGAGTGGGTGTGGAGATCAAGTCTTTGGGTGTATTTAAGGCAGAGATAGATAGTTTCCGGCCTATTCAGGGCATCAAAGGGTATGGGGTGAAAGCAGGGGAGTAGGAATGACTGGATGAATTGGATCAGCCCATGTTTCAATGGCGGAGCAGACTCGATGGGCCGAATGTCCTATTTCTGCTCCTATACCTTATGGTCTTATGGCCTCACCATCACACTCAGACAGCTTCATCTCAGACACAGCCCTCCCGGATATCATGGGCATCTTCAAATCCAGCAAAGATAATGAATACATAATAGTGGCAAATATTTTATTGTGGATTGATTGAATCTCAGGATTGTATGTGGTGACTTAAATGTATTTTGATAATAAATTGACTTTGAACTTTGAGCTTTTAGAAATAGTGGAGCCTCAAGAAGGAGGGATCTGTCTTACATGACACCAGGGACATGCCCTCTTCTGACTGCTACCTTCGGGGATGAGGTGCAAGAGTCGTAGGGTGCACACTCAACGCTTTAAGAAGAGATTTTCTCCCTCCCTGATCAGATTTCTGACCAGTCCATGAACTCATGAAGACTACCTTTATATTCTTATTTCTTACAATGTATTTATTTTTGTAACTTATAGGAATTATTCTTCATGCATTGTACTGCTGCAATGAAAGCAACACATTTCGCTATGCATGTCAGTGATAATAAAACTGGTTCTGATTCTGATTCTGAGCGTTGGAAATATTTCAAGTGGACCAGGATAAAGATTTGCTGGATTAAGGGACAAAGTGTTTGTTGTGGAACGGGCATAGAAGTAGATTTGAAGCCAATGAAGATCAGCTATGAGACCAAGGCAGTTTTAAGAGCCGAGTAGCCGACTCCTGTTGATTTTCTTGTGTTTTTCTGTGATTACTCTTTATTGGGTGTTTTCATATCCCCTTTTAAAGCTTCTATGCATCACACATATCCCTCACTGACAAGCAGATTTGAATCACATGCAAACTTGGAATTTTTATCCATGATCCACTGTGTAGTTGCCGAGATTTTCTAATCCCATGGACCCCCTACCATTAGCCGAGGGATCTATGGACCTCATGATGGGAAAGCCTGATTTAGATTGTGAAGCTCTTGAGGCCCCACGCCGTGACTGGGGAACCCCATGATGTACACCTGAAATGACCCACTTAATGCTCCACTGTTCTTTCGCTGCTACCTGATGCACAAACCATACTGGAAAGTTACTCCCAGCACTGCACGCCCTTCCTTCTCGAGTGCCATTATTGAAAGGCTTTGTAAAGTATAAATAGACCACAACTGCTTATTTGCTCTCACCTATTCTGTAGGTTGTATTTCCATCAAGAACGTGATATATCCTTCACTATTCAAGACCGCAGGAACAGGCTCTCTGGGCCAACTCGTCCATACCGAATAAGACGCAGATCTCATAGCTTATCCCATTTCTGCCCTGCCTGATGTTGACTGGAGGATAAATGTAGACTCGCAGTGCAGAAATATATAAATACGAAAACTGGATGAAGTCATTATGTAAGAAGTGGCTTGAACCCTCAATTGTGTTTTCAAGAGCATCACCCCAGTCCAGAGGTTACACAGGCAAGATGCATGCAATGTGATCCTTCCCGATATCGCACCTCTCCATCTATAGAACCACAAAAAGCAGAGGACCACTTCCTTGAGCCCACAGCAACAGCTTGATTTTTGCACTAATCGTGACCCAGGAAAATGCAGATGCGGATGGAACTCGGTGCGTCGGCAGAGTTGATGGACAGTAAAGGACAATGGACGTTTCATGGTAAGGCAAGAAAGCCTGGGCTTTAATCTCACACTAATCTTGTCCTAACACAATTTGCTCTCCACATTTCCGTCAGTCCTCACTTTCTCAGGTTCTGCTACTCACTCACACAGGAAGAGCAATTAATCCACGGACACATATTCTGAGGCAGTGGGAGGGCCCATGCAAGGGGACCGTGCAAATATCAAATAGACAATGTCGTGGATCGGAATGAACGCAGGTCTATATGAGCTGTGAAGCAATGACACTAACACGCTTTTGCCTGCGCCATCCTAAACAATTCAAAGTAAGGCGGCTGCTATTGCGTTATTGTAGACAAGGCGATAAAAAAAAGGCTGCAAGTGAGTGTGATTTTCCAACAAAGAAATTTGAATATTGAGAGGGATTTATATGAAATAAAACATGACGCCATGGTAAAAACGTAATTCTGTAGAAACATTAGTTTAGAAACCAAAATATGGAAGTAACTATTAAAACTGTATTAAACCATCGACTACTATTGTGGTTCTTAACGAGTGTATACTCAGTGTTCTTGGGAGAGATCCAACCAAGGCATCCTCTGATCACGTCTATCACCGTGTGCCTACTTGTTCTGAAGAAAGACCCGTTACATCTGAAGTAAGGTAGTCCATTGGTGGTAGGAACAGTAGAAAATTAAAATGGCTGAAGAAATACAAAACCTAAATTAAAATGGAGACACGACACTGCAGAGAGTTTCCACTCCTCCACAGAAGCTGCCTGACCCACTGAGATCACAGCTCATTTGTTTGCAAATAACTTATTATATTGTATTATTTTTTAACCAAGAACGAGATGTCGACATACTCATGTGAGGCAGAGACAAAGAAAATAAACAGGATGCAAACTGAAAAAAAATTAGCAATTTTGATGATTCTTACAGCGAAAAGATGGTGAGTCCGAAATTGCTATATTAAGTTGAGTTGTGTTCACACTGTTATTGGAACGATGCCATTAAACTGCAAAAAGAGCAAATGGGATTTACAATGGTGATAACAGGGATAGACATTCTGCATTGTAGAAAGGGATTAAGCAGCCTTGGCCTTAATACATTGAAGCATAGAAGATTGAGGTGTGATCTTACAGAGGTGTATAAAATTATGGGAAGTACAGACCCTGTGAATGTGCACAGTCCTTCCCCGGAATGACATTTAATATTTAAGGTAAGAGGGGAGGAACCTGGGGAACAAACATGAAGCCAGTGTAACCAATCCCATTGTGGGTGCACATGGCCCATGTGCCTCCATTATCTGCCTGTCCCGGTGCCTCATCAGCGTTGTATCATATTAACTGTGCCGTCTTCAAAGTCAAAGTAAATTTACTATCAAAGTATATGTATGTGCGATACACTATCTTGAAATTCATGTTCTTGCAGGAGTTCAAAGTAACCTATTGGACAAGTTACAGAAAAAGACGCTGAACAACCAAAGTGCCCAAAGACAACAAATTATACATGTACAAAAAGAAAAAGATATTAATTTCTGCCCATAAAAAAGTAATGAACAGTTCATCGCTATGCATATCATAATACAATAGTCCTTGCGTTATTATTTTGTACATTATTACTGCACATTATTGCATATTGATACATATTATTGTGTATATTACTGTTCTCTATGTTATTATTAGGTAAGTCTGCACAGTGCTAAGTATTTTTTTAAATGATGCTGGTGTTACGAACGAGTTTCCCACTCGGGATCAATAAAGATATTATTATTATTATTATTATTATTATTAGTAGTAGTAGTAGTAGTAGTAGTAGTAGTAGTTGTAGTAGTAGTAGTAGTATTAAATAATATTGAGATCATGAATCATAAATTGTAGCTCTTTGAAAGTGAGGCTATAGTTTGTGAAATTAAACTCAGTGCTGTGTGAGTTCAGGAGCCGGATGGCTTATGGGTAATAACTGTTCCTGGACGGGTGTTATGGGATGTAAGTCTCCTGTACCTTCGTCCTTAATGGCAGCGGTGAGAAGACTGTACGCCCTGGACAGTGGATGTCCTTGGTACACATATTGGTTTCATGTAACAATGGTCCTAATAGATGCATTAAATCATATATGTCAAACTCAAGGCCCGCGGGCCAAATCCGGCCCGCGGTGGAATTATCTTTGGCCCGCGAGATAATATCTAACTACTATTAAAGTTGGCCCCAGTAATCGAAGCGCCTATGGCGTATGATATGGCTAATGCTGAGTTTATTCAGGTACCAGGTTTTCAGGGTTTTTAGTGTTTATTCGGCAGTCTTGCTCGGCAGTCTTCTTCATAAGAAACGGAATTTGTAAAGTGAAACACTTTGTAGTTATAGCAGAGACTGAGACACACGAGAGCAGGTTGAAAAAACGGAGGCAACGAAAGCTGCGTTCGCACGCGTCCGACTGATCCGGCCCGCATGAAGCTGCATTTTGCTCAATCCGGCCCGTGACCTAAAATGAGTTTGACACCCCTGCATTAAATGGTCCAGCGTGCTTTTCCTGTGATGGACTGGGCTGTGCCTACTGCCTGTTGTACGGTTTTCCGTTCAGGATTATTGGTGATTCCATATCAAAACATCGCGTACTGAGTCAGTATGCTCCATATCATGCAACTGTTAAAAAAAATGGCGAAGTTGTAGATTTCATGCCAAAACTGCGCAAACTTCTAAGACATTCCTGGCGCTGCCGTGACTTTGTTGTAATGGCATGTACCTTCTGCACCAAGCACAGATCCTCAGAAATGATTTTACAAGGTTCAAATGTCCATTTTATTATCAAACTATGCATGCATTATACAACTCTAAAATGTATATTCGAAGCATAGTGGAATTTAAAGTTAATGGCCCTCCCCACCTATGATCCCCGGATGAGGACTGACATGGACATGGACCTCGGTTTTCATCCTTCCATAATCAATATCACCTCTCTGTCTTTGCTGACGTTTAGTGAGAGGTAATTTGTTCTGACACCATTCAGCTGGATTTTCAATCTATCTCTTGTATGCTGATTCGGCACCAGTTTTGATTCAGCCAAAATAAAGATTTCGTCAGCAAACATAAATATGGTATTAGAGCTGTGCTTAGCCTCACAGTCATTAGGAATAAAAAGAGTAGAGCAGAGCTATAATCACATAGCTTTGTGACGCACCTGTGCAGATGTTGATTGTTGACGAGATGTTAATACCAGTCCTTAATGAATGGGTTCCGTAAGTAAGAAAATCGAGTACCTATTTACACAAGTAGGCTCTGAGGCATAGATCTTGGAGTTTGTTAATTGATTTTGAGGAGATGATAGTGTTAGTGTTCCGAGATTTATTCAATAAAAAGCATCCTGATGTATCCATCTTCACCGCCCAAATGTTCCAGGGATGATCAAGTTCTTCTTAACATGCTGGTGTATCATTTCTGCACACTCTACAATGCCTCCACTTACTTCTTGTGGTGTGGCCTGACCAGAACTAGAGACATTTCAACCAGAACTTCACACAATACATTACAGTGCATCTCATCGTTCAAGTACATAAAACTTTAAAACGTGACTGAGAGAGTGCAAAGGGGGAGAAGGAGTCACACAGGTGAGCATATTTAAAGAGGGTGTGCTAAACGACCAATAAGTTTCTATGTATTTAATTTAGGAAAAAGATAGGGGAGATCACTTTGCTGCTATTATACGATAGGGCACCCAATAATCAATAGTAATTCTTAAAAAATCTTTGTAAGCAATTCTTAACAAGGTATAAAGAGGGTTATATTGGTGGGGATTTTCGAAATTTGAAGAATTTAGTGAGATTTTCTTAGTGAAAGCAACTAGTTTTAGCGAAGTTTGCTGGGCATCCGAGGTAGCTTCGAGACATCATGTCGATAGTTCCACGAGAGAGTGGGCGAAATTAATGTCGCCATTGGAAATGAAATCGAAAGGGATATTGTTGGTTTTCTTATCCAGCTCCTGAGGTAGGGGAAAGCTAATTTCAATTGACAAAGTAGAGATCCGGTGAACGGAGGTTGAGACCAAAGCTTGTTCTCAATAATGAGAAGGGGTGAAACTCCTCTGCCAGAGCGATTAGAACCAGGATGATAGAGCTGAGGATGAGTCAGCAGGTTTACAAGTAGATCACGGCTCTAACATGAATGTAAGGAAAGGCAAGTCAATGATTTGGTTTGATCGACGGACGTCAGCGAGTTAGACCAGTGCAAAGAGTTTAAAGGGAGAAAACCTTATAGAGCGGCTGATAGAGGAGCGGGCGATGAAGTAGAGGGAGTCAGAGTTGGAAGGCTTTGGTTCAGCAGGGCTTCGGCAGCAACAGGTCGAGGTGAGGTAGGTTACCTGTGAAGAATAGAAACAGGAAGTATGTGAGGCCGGTGTTCTGTACTGGATGTCAGATGTGGGAAGTCTGGGAGACTACCAACCTCCCGGAAGACGACATCTGCGCCAGGTGCGTCGAGCTGCAGCTCCTTAGAGACCAAGGTAGAGAACTAGAGCTGCAGCTTGATGACTTCAGCCTGATCAGGGAAAGTGAGGAGGTGATAGAAAGGAGCTATAGGTAAGTAGTCACATCGGGGGCTCGAGAGACAGATAACTGGGTAACAGTCAGGAGAGGGAAGGGCAAGAGACAGATTCTAGAGAGTACCACTGTGGCTGCCCCCCTTAACAGTAAGTACTCCTGTTTGAGTACTGTTGGGGGCGATAGCTTACCCGGGGGAAGTAACAGTGGCCTTGCTTCTGGCACAGAATCTGGCCCTGTGGCTCAGAAGGGTAGGGAAAGGAAGAAGGCAGTAGTAATAGGGGACTCTGTAGTTAGGGGAGCAGGCAGGCGATTCTGTGCACGCAGGAAAGAAACACGGATATTAGATTGCCTTCCAGGTGCCAGGGTCCAGGATGTTTCTAATCGCGTACAAGATATCCTGAAGTGGGGAAGAGAACAGACAGAAGTCGTGGTACATACTGGTCACAACGACATAAGTAGGAAAAGAGAGGAGGTTAGGAGGTTCTGAGAACAGACTACAGTGAGTTCGGAAGGAAGTTAAGAAGCTGGACCTCAAAGGTAGTAATCTCGGGATTACTGCCTGTGCCATGCGACGGGGAGTACAGGAATAGAGTGAGGTGGACGATAAAAGCTTGGCTGAGGGATTGGAGCAGGTGGCAGGGATACAGATTTCTGGATCATTGGGACCTCTTTTGGGGCAGGCGTGACCTGTACAAAAAGAACGGGTTGCACTTGAATCCGAGCGGGATTAATATCCTGGGAGGGAGTCTTGCTGAAGCTGTTGAGGAGAGTTTAAGGTAGAATTGTTGGGGGGTGGGAACCGAACTGAAGAGACGGAGGAAGAGTCGGTTGTCTCACAAATAGAGAAAACTTGACGGTGTCAGAGGAAGTGTGACAGAGAAGGGATACACTCATACTTATGATTTGAGATGTGTCTATTTTAATGCAAGAAGCATCATGAACAAAGCGGGTGAGCTTAGTATTTGGAGCTATGATGTTGTGGCCATTGCCGAGACATGGATGGATCAGGGGCAGAAATGGTTACTTAGAGTGCCAGCTTTAGACATTTCGGAAAGGAGAGGGAGGGAGACAAAAGAGGTGGGGCATGGCACTGCTGATCAGAGATAGCGTCACGGCTGCACAAAAGGAGAAATTCATGGAGGGATTGTCTACTGAGATTCTATAGTTGGAGGTTAGGAATAGAAAGCGGTCAATAACTCTACTGGGTGTTTTTATAGACCTCCCAATAGAAACAGGGACATCAAAGAGCAGAAAGGGGGACAGATTATCGAAAGGTATAATAATAACAAGGTTGTCGTGGTGAGAGATTTTAATTTTCCAAATATTGATTGGCATCTCCCTAGAACAAGGAGTTCAGATGGGGATGAGTTTCTTAGGTGTGTTCAGGAAGGTTGCCTGACACAATATGTAGATAAGCCTACAAGAGGAGAGGCTGTACTTGATCTGGTATTGGGAAATGAACCTGGTCAGTTGTCAGGTCTCTCAGTGGGAGAGCGTTTTGGAGATAGTGATCACAATTCTATCTATTTTACAACAGCATTGAAGAGGGATAGGAACAGACAAGCGTTTAATTGGAGTAAGAAGAAATATGAACCTATCAGGCAGAAACTTGGAAAGATAAATTGGGAACAGATGTTCTCAGGGAAACATACGACAGAAATGTGCTAAACGTTCGTGGGATATTTGCATGGAGTTCTGCATAGCTACGTTCCAATGAGACAGGAATAGTACGGCCGGGTACAGGAACAGTGGTGTACAAAGGCTGTTGTAAATCTAATCAAGAAGAAAAGAAAAGCTTACGAAATGTTCAAATAAACAAATAATGATAGAGATCTAGAAGGTTCTAGATCTGCCCGGGAACGTAACAATGTGGAGGCTGAGGGTGATCAGTCTTTTTGGATCATTTAGTTGGTTGTAAAACTTATGATTTTGGAGACAAATGTAAAACATGTGTAGGGAGGAGGGTAGTTGAGGCGGTGGGATATTCCTCTTGTAACATGCGAGATTGCAGCTTATCTAACGGTCTCTCTAATGACTACATCCGCAGGAAGTGCCACCAATATCAAGGTTCACAAGTTCAAGGTACTGAAGCTAAAGCTGGAGCTGAATATATTCAGGACCATCCCAGATGCTACAAACCACATAGGTTAATTGTTTTACTGATTTGTTCACAGTCAGAGTACAGGCTTCAGATTGTAGATGCGTATCCAGCAGGAAAACTACTGGGAGTAAGCAATCGATGCACTGGATACTGCTGTGGTAATGGTGGTGCACCGGACGCAGGGGCTTCTATTGGGCAAACTAAAGGTGCTATTGTCTATTTAAACGTATATTTTACGCACACCCTGCTGGACATTAAGAATTTAAAGTACTGCAGATATATCCTATCAACGAGTTGCTACTTAGGGAAGAGGCTGAAGTTCGTGTGGATCGTGGAGCTGCCTGCATCAGAGAGGCGTTGGAGGAGTCGGAGCGCCAGAACAGTTTAGTCTAACATTCAGTGATCGTCTCAGTCGCTTAACATGTGATTGCAAGACGTTGTTGGAACTTGTTAATGTGGAATGCTGAAAGTTCGATACACTGAATTATTAGCAGATGTCTGGGAGGACGGCTGGGGAGCTGTGTGGTTTCGCTGGTAACGAGGGCTAGGCTTCAAGCCGCGTTGTCACCTGTTTACAGCCGGTCAGAAGAGAGGTCTTGGAGTCAGTGCGCTCCTGAGTCGGTGCTCTCAGCGTACAAACTTGAGTAAATGCTGCCCCTAGTGTTCGCTCAACAGAAGACAAGCCTTTTCGTGTTTGACTGCGTTCTGCTACAATAGTCATAGTCTCATAGCCCTTGGAGTATATGTTGTGCATGACCTTCAATTCAATGATATTTTATATGTGCTTGCTATCTTATATCTGCGTAGTGTCTGATGGTACGGTGCTTTGCACTTTGGCCCCGCAGCGACGCTGTTTATTTTGGCTGTGCTCGTGGATGTTCAGGCATTGCTGAATGATAATTGATCTTGAATTTGAACTATCAGCCCACTGAACGGCAGCCTTGTTAGTGGCAAGTGTAGCCGGCTCTAGGGCTCCCCGGGGAAGGGTAAATCAGTGATAGTCATGTGAGTCTCGCTAGTTAGGGGTACGGACAGGAGATTCTATGGACATGAAAGGCACGCCAGGATAATGTGTGTTCTCCCGTGTGCTAGAGCCGAGGATGTCTCAGAGCGGCTGCAGAATATTCTCGATAGGAAAAGTGAGCATCCAGAGGTCATGGTACACCTTGGCAAAAAGGCATAGGTAGAAATCGTTAAGAAGTACTGCGCTTTGAGTTATTTAAGACTCTGAAGAGCAGAGCAAGGTCGCAATCTCTGGATTATTGTCATGTACTAATCGTGGCAGAGATATAATGACTGTGCAGCTGAATAAGTGATTGAGTAATTGTTGCAGGAAGTGGGGCTTCGGATTCTTGGATGATTGGATCATATTCTGGGGCAGGGTTGATTTATACAAGAGGGACAGTTTGCACCTGAAATGGAGGGGATCCTATATCCTGGTGGGTGGTTTGCTAGTTCTACTTCGGAGTTTTAAACCAGTTTGGCAAGGGGCGATCAGCTTTTATACTAACCCCACCACTTCCCAATACTGGGGCACTAAGGAACAGATTTTCAGGCATAGTAAGGACAGGTGTAAGACGATGGAGCTGTTGACATGGGGGACTTTAACTTCCTAATGCAAACTGAGACCTTCTGATTGTCAGAGATTTAGATGGGTCAGAATTTCTTATGTGCATCGAGAAGTGTTTCTTAAATCAATATATAGATAATCCAACAAAATCAGGAGCTGTATTTAACCTGAAGTTGGATCATGAGCTTGGCCAGGTGACCGACGTTTCAGTGCGTGGCCAGTTTGGGAACAGTAACCATAACTCCTACAGATAAGGATTCTTATGGACCCTACGGGAGAATATTAAATTGGAGAGAGGCAAAGTATGGTAGCATTATGCAAAAAATAGTGAGTATTAACAGGAACAACTGTATTTTAATTAAAGTCCATATCCGACATGTTCAAGATGAATAAAGACGAACTGCACAGAGTGCAGGACAAATATGTATGTTCTAGTCATAAGGAAAATAAGAGAACCTTGATCAATTTAGTGAGGAAGAAAATAAAATGTGTATAAAGCTAAAGAAGCTAACTCAAACTGAGCAAACATTGTTCTATTATTCAGGAAGGGAACCACAGATAATCCTGGGAACTATAGAAAAGTTACTGGACAGAATTCTTAGAGACAGGATCTATAAGCATTTGGAAAACTATGGCCTAATTAGAGAGAGCCAGAATGGTTTTGAGCGAGGTAAGTCGTGTTTTACTAATCTGACTGTATGTTTTTTTTTCTGACGGGAGCAATTGGTGCATGTAGAATTTTGGATGTTGACTGCATGCATTTTAGTAAGATTTTTGACAAGATTCCTCATGTAAGGCTCATCTAAAAGATGTACATACATTATGTCCATGGTGAATTGGACATTTAGATTTAGAACTGGCTTGCTCGTAGAAGACAAGGTGTAGCTGTCGAAGGGAAATTCTACATGGCCGTCTATGAGTAGTAGTGTTCCGAGGGAATCTGTACTGGAAACTGTAGTGTTTGTGATGTATAACTTGTAAATGGACTGGATGAAAACTTAGATAGATAAGTTTGGAAATGTGTGGATTATTCGAAAATTGCGAAGATTGGTGAAGTTATTGATTGCTAGAGGACAGACAAAGTATACAGCAGGGTATAGATCAGCTGCAGGAGAAATAGCAGATAGAGCCCGTCCAAATGAGCGTTTTGCATTTGAGAAGTTTGATTGTATTTAATGAATTGGTAAGTCAAATGTACATTGCCAAGGGAAGGGGCTGTAACAGTTCTGATGAACAAAGGGATCTTGGGCGTCAATTCACTGAAAGCGGCTACACTGGTTGACAGAAAATTTTAGAATGTATATGACATACTTGCCCTTATTAGTATAGGCACTGGATTCGAAAGCCAGGAAAGTATGTTCCAACTTGATAAAGCTCTACATAAGCCCAGATGGAGTTTTGCACATAGATCTCGTCTAAAGTCTGAAGAAATTTGGTTTGTTTTCGTTTTCTCTGGAGAGATCTGATACAGGTTCATAAGAGACATGCATAAAGTACATAAAGTACACCGACACTTTTCCCAAGTGTTGAAATACCTAATGCCAGAGGTCATGCAGGTGTGTGGAGATAATTTCTATGCAGATTTGATGGATGGCAGATTTTTTCTTAAAGAAAGTGCTGTCTGGGTTGTGGCAGAGACAGTACCATTCGAGGCTTTTGTCAGGCGTATGTATGTGGGGAACATGGAAAGATTTGGGCATTGTGTAGACAGAGGAAGTTAGCTTAGTTAATTTAATTGCTATGGCACATCTTTTATAGGACAAAAGGTCTCTTCCAGTGCTGTACTGTTCCGTGCTGCATGTTTTAGATAGCCATGCACATCAAGGCCATGGACTTAACTGCAAATAATTTTTCTAGGCTAAGATTAAGGAATTCGACAGTGGATTGTTGCTTTGAAAGCACGAGGAGAGAACGCTATGCAGACTAAAGCAATTCGACAAATTCGATGCACAATTTGTGTTTCCTCTGTTGCGTTCTCTTGAGCCAGGGAGTCATGTTTTGACTGGAGGGTAACATCCGAGACAGAGTTTGAACACAAATATCAGCACAGAATCGCCTTTACTCTGATGGGCACTGTGGTCACATTACAGTTTTCCTTCGTGAAAACCAGAAGATCACAACCTCAGCAGAAGTGTTTTCGACGGAGCTTGGAAGTCGTTTCCTTACCCACGGACACGATTATCTGAGTGCATATTCAATGAAAGAGTGAATCGCGGGAAACATCCGACAATAACAGCTATTCTTTTCAGCAATAGAGGTGAAGGCCGAAAATTCTCCAAGGTAACAGCAGCCCAGCATCCACATCCCTGTAATGTATGATCCGATACTCCAATCTCATGTTTGGATGAAAAGCGCAACTTCTTCTTGACTGTTGTCGCAGGCACGCCGAAACACCTGTCAATATCTTCACCGATGCTCCTGTTTATCGCGCGGGGTGCATTAATAAAACCATAACTCCAGCGACCGTAATGATCCCGACCTCTGGTGTTGTCCATGTGGAGATTTCACATTCTGCCCAAGACCGTCTGAGCTTTCCCCATATGCCTTGATCTTTCTGGGCGATGGAAATTGTCCCTTGTGTAGGCGAGCGGTGAATTTACGGTTACCCTATAGGCCATGCCTGGGTGATGAGTGCGAGTATAAAAAGAGCAGACTCAGGCGTAGCCAGTTTTCTTTCGGCGTCTCAAGCGAGAGAAGCGTGATCGGATTAGATCCCTACAGAAACCTACAGAAAGGATATAAGGAACACATTCGGGCAATCCCGGTCTTTTTGGAATGCGCAGACGCAGAAAGTGTCGGAGTCAGAGGGCGAATTACAGCTGCAAATAGAAGGAGTGTCGGATCAAGTGGAGACGCCGCGGCTCGTGTGTGCCAGTGACAGAGTTTGCAGACTTTGCCGTAATTGGCTTTTGCCTGAACAGGCGACAGCACAGTAAAGTAGAGGCAACTCTTTTTTCCCCTTTTTGGTATAGCATAGTCATGTTGCAATTCTCCTCCTGCCAGATATGGGAATTCGGGATACCTAACGGTTTCCCTGACGAATACACCTGCGGGAAGTTTACCCATTTTCAACGTCCGACTGGCCGGTTCAAGGATTTGGAGCTTGAGTTGGAGGTGCTTATGATCATTCGGAAGGCCGAAGATATTACACACGAGACTTTGAAGAGCAAGTCACACCCAGGCTACAGCCTAGGGACAGGTGGGTGACTACCAAGGAGATGTAAAGGGATTAGGAAGTCATTGCAGGGTCACGCTGTTCGCATCAGCATCAGGTATAGGCCGTTGGATACTGCTGGGGTAGGGGAATGACCCATATGATCACGGCAGCAGCAGCCAGACTGCCGGCACTCTGCCCATTTCTGAGTGTTGGCAGGGAAGGAGAAAGTCAGACAGTGGATTATTTATACGGCACTCTATAGTTAGGAGGCAGGAAAGAGATGCTTCTGACCGCAGAGGTGAAACCACGTTGGAGTGTTGCCTCCCGAGTGCGCCGGAGTCCATGATGTAAAGTAACAGCTGCAGGATATATCACGGGGTGGGGGGGGGGGGGGGAGAAGTACACACCGCGGGGCCGTGGTGCATATCAGAACCAATGACATGGGCAAAAAGAGCGAGAGGTCCTACGCAGTGAGTACATAGAGGGTTAGGAAAGAGGCTGAAGAGAAGAAAATTCCAAGGTTGTAATGTTTGGATTATTCCCTGTGCCACGGGCAAGCACGGGTTGTAATGGGGCGACAGCACGGACGAATGAGTGGTTGCGGAGATTGAACTATTGTCAGGTCAGGGTCTATTGAAGTGCAGGCGGACTATAAGGAAGCCATAAAAGAACTAAAAAAAGGAATGAGGAAAGCCGAAGGCACATGAAATTCCTTGACAAGTACGATTCGTGTGAATCCCAAGGGATTCCATAGATATATCAAGAGCTAGAGGATATCTAGGAAGAGGGTGGGCCACACAGGGATGAAGAGGAGAGCATTTCATTGGATGTAGAGAATGTGGGTGACGTATGTAATGGGCACTTTGTTTCAGTATTTACCAAGGGGAAGTATATGGAGGACCGGAAGACCAGTGCTGAGTATATAACCCCATTGGGGTGTTTAGTGGTCAAGGAGGAGGAAGTGTTGGGCATCGGAAAGAGTATTTATACCAGAAGACCGTGACAACATAAGGCATAGGAGCAGAATTAGGCTATTTGGTCCATCGAATCTGCTCCGCCAATCGATCGTGCCTGATCCTTTTCCCCCTCCTCATCCCCATTCCCCGGCCTTTGCACCATAACCGTTAATGCCGTGTCCAGTCAAGAACATAACAATCTTTGCCTGAAATACACCCAACGACCTGGCCTCCACAGCTGCCTTTGGTAACAAATTCTACAAAATCACCACCCTCTTTTGTATTCACCATAAATATACATGGGAGTACGGGCCCAGAACCATCAAACTGTCATCATATGATAACTTTGTCATTCCAAGAATCAGCCTTCTGAACCGCCTCGCGAACTCTAGCACATACTTAGTAGATGAAGAGCCCAAAAGAGTTCACAATGTTCAAGGCAGGCATCACAGGTGCCTTAGAAAGCCTCAACATCACATCTCTACTCTTATATTCCAGACCTCTTGAAATGAATGAGAACATTGCTTTTGCATTCTTCACCACCGACTCAACCTCCAAGTTAATCCTTGGGGTGTTCTGCACAAGGACTTCCCAGCCCCTTTGCATCTCACATATTTGGATTTTCTCCCTCTTTATTTATTTTTACTATCAAAGTGCATCACCATGCCTTTTCCAACATTGTATTTCGTTTGCTATTTTCTTGACCATTCTCCTAATCTAAGTCCGTCTGCAGCCTACTTGTTCGCTCATCACCACCATCGCATCCGCCAATCCTCGCATCATCTGCAAACGTGGCAACAAAGACATCTGTTCCATCATCCAAATCATTAATATACAGCATAAAAAGAAGCAGTCCCAACATGGGGCACCAGTAGTCACTGGCAGTCAACAAGACAAGGATCCCCTTATTCCCAGTTGCTACCTCCTAACAATTACCCAATGCTGTAACCATTTTAGCCCTTATTTTGGTAAGTAGCTTCATGTGTGGCACCTTTTCAAAGGCCTTCTGAAAGTTCAAATATACAACACCCTCTGCATTCTCTTTATCTCCCTTGTAAATAGACTAAAGAATTCCAACAGGCTCATCAGGCAAGATTTTCCTTTAAGAAAACCATGCTGTCTTATCTTACCCTGTGTCATCGGGTACTCCATAGCCTCAACATTAAAAAATTACTCCAACATCTCCAACTGAAGTCGGGTTAATTGGTCTAAAATTTCATTCCGGCTGCATTCTTCATTTCTCTAAGAGTAGAGTAATATTTTCAATTTCCCATTCCTGTGGCACCATGCCAGAGTCCAATAATTTTATGAAACATTGCTGCTAATGACTCCACCATTTCTACCGCTATCTCTTAGGCTGCAGTTTATCGGGTGGCCTATGAACTCTTAGATCTTTCAGCTTTTTGAGCACCTGTTCGCTAATAATAGTAACATCATTCACTTCCCTTCCTTCACATACTACAATATTTGGCACAGTTTATTCCACAGTGAAGACCGATGCAAAACATTCATTTAGTTCATCTGCCATCTCCTTGCCATCCGATTTTATTTCTCTGGCCTTATTGTCCAACGGTCCTATATCCACTCTAATATCTCTTTTGTTATTTACATGCTTGAAATAAAGCTTTTATTTGATATTGTTTGCAAGCTTACTTCCATATTTCATATTTTCCCATCTAATGACTCTTTTACTTGCTCTCTGTAGGTTTTTAAAAGATTCCCAATGCTATAGCTTCCCCCTAATGTTTCCTTTGTTTTATGCCCTCTCTTTTGTTTTTAGCTTTTCAACCACGGTTGTTCTATTTTGCCATTTGAATATATCTTCGTTTTTGGAATGCATCTGTCCTGAACCTTCCTGTTTTCCTGGAAGCTCAAGCCATTGCTGTTCTGCTGTCATCCTTGCCAGCAGCTTCGTCTGATTTACTTCGGCTAGCTCCTCCCTCATACCACTATAATTTCCTTTATTTCACTGCTACATCAGACTTTACTTTCTCCCCATCAAATTTCAAGTTGAACACAATCACCTTAAGCTTCCTAATTGCCTCTCGTTCTTTACATAATACCCAATCCAGTATAGCTGATCCCCTAGTTAGCTCAAAGACAAACTGCTCTTAAAAGCCATCTCGTACACATTCAATAAACTCACTCTCTTGAAATTCATTACCAACCTGACTTTCCTTATCGGCGTGCTTGTTAACATCTCCCAGGACGATCATAACCCTGCCCTCTTGACATGCCTTTTCATTTTCCTGGTGTAATCTGTGGTTCACATCACAGTTATTTTTGGTAGGCCGGTATGTAACAGCCATCAGTGTCCTTCTAATTTGCAGTTTCTTAACTCAACCCACATGGATTCAACTTCTTCCGATCCTGTCACATATTCCTACTGACTTGATGCCAACAGAGCCACGCTGCCTATCTTCCTATCTCCCTGATGCACCGTGCAACCATTGACAGTGTGCTCCCAACTATAACTACCCTTCAGCCATGATTCAGTGATAGCCACAACATCATAATGACAATCTGTCATACTGCAAAAAGATCATCCACGTTAATTCTTATTAAGGTGGATCAGTCCACAGGACATGATCAAGTCAGGTCAAGTCGCTTTTTATTGTCATTTTGAGCATAAACTGCTGGTACAGTACACAACGAAAACGAGACAACTCAAGTTTACACTAGACTACGTAAAACAACACAAAACCTACACTAGATTACAGACCTACACAGGACTACATAAAGTGCACAAAACTGTGCAGGGCAGTATAATAATCAATTAATAAATAATTAATTACTAAGCAGGACAATAGGCACAGTATAGGACTAATTTCAATATAATAATAAGTTATACAAATGTCAGTCTAGACTCTGGGTATTGAGGAGTCTGCTGGCTTGGGGGAAGAAACTGTTGCACAGTCTGGTCGTGAGAGCCCAAATGCTTCGGTACCTTTTGCCAGATGGCAGGAGGGAGAAGATTTTGCATGAGGGGTGCGTGGGGTCCTTCACAATGCTGTTATTTTTGTGGGTGCAGCGTTCGATGTAAATGGGATTTGCCCCAGGTTATTGAAGAAGGCAAGAGATGATAGCGGGACTCTTTATCAGTATCGTTGTGTCCTCTCACGGCAGACTGAGAGTGGTGCCTGAGGTGGTGTGGCTACTGCTGTATCTCTACTAAGAACAAAACAAGGGAAAATCATAGGAACTACAGGCCGATGAGTCTCAGATCAGTTGCAGTACAATTGCAAGAGGAAATTCTTAGGGATAGGATATGTGAGCATTTGGAAATCTAGTCATAATTAAGGAGAGCCAGCATGAATTTGTGTCCAGCGGATCGTGCCTTATTAACTTGATTGAGTTTTTTGATAAGCTTAGGAGAGTGCTTCATGACGGGAGGGCGATGGATGTTCTCGACGTGGAATTTAGTCAATGTCCCTCATGGAAGGCTAATCCAGAAGATTAAGATGCTTCGGACCAGCAATGAACTGGCTATGCGGATTCAGTTCTGACTTGTGCAGACGACAGCAGGTAGTGCTTAAAGGGATGTATTCGAACTGGAGATCTGTAATTAGTTCCGCATGGATCCGTGTTTGTAATGGATATAAATGACTAGGATGAAAATGTGATAGGTTAGTCAGTAAATTCGCGATGATACCAAGAGTATGGATAGTGTAAAAAACGTGCAAAGAATACACACGATATAGATCAGTTGCCGAAATAGGCTGAAAAATGGTTTAACCCAAGTAAATGTGAGGTGGTGCACCTCGTTAGGGTAAATGCAATGAGACAATACACTGTTCAGAGAAAGATCCTTAGCAGTGCTGATGGACAGAAAGATCTTACGATCAAAGTTCATTGCTCTTTGAAAGACCGTTGTTAAGTTGTTAATGTGGTTAAGAATGCTTATGGCATGCTTGATATTATTAGTTTGGACACTGACCTCAAAAATCAGGAGTTTATTTTGCAACTTTATAAACCTCTGTTTAGGCCATATCTGGAGTACTGCGTACTGTTCTATTCGCCCCACTGTTGGAAAGATGTTGAACATTTAGAGAGTGCGCAGGGGACGTTCACCGGGATGCTGCTGGGTTTAGAGTGTACGCGTGATCACAACAGGCTGGATTTGGGTTATTCTGTCTGGAGCATCGGAGATTGAGTGGGATATAATAGAGGTTTAGAGGATTACGAAATGCACAGATATAGTGGACAGTGATTAGAGGTTTCCCAACGCTGATATCTCTAAAACCAGAGGGCATGCATTGAAGATGAGAGAGTGTAGGTTTAAGGGGGAAATGAAGGGGTGTTTTTTGATACAGAGAGATGTGGATGCCTAAAATGCGATGCCTGGTATGATGGTAGAAGCGTAAGCATTAGAGGATTTTAACAGACTATGGATAGGCAGATGGATATAAGGTGAATGGAGGGATATGGACGTGGTTGTTTTTAACTGGTTCGGCATAGTATTGTCGGCCGAATGACCTCTTCTGTGCTCTTCTATATTCAATCTTCTATGTTCTATGATAATAGAGAAATACGTCTGAGCAAAGGTACAAGACCATCTCAAAGCGATTGAACATACCGTACCACAAAGTTCAGTGCAGTCTATCGTGAAAAAGTCGAAAATAATGAAACCACTGACACATTGCATCTGTAAGACCACCCCTCTAAACTAAGTCGCCAGGGAAGAATAGCTTTGTCAGACAGGCGGCTCTGTCGCCAATAGTTCTTCGGGTGAGCAACAGAAGTCCGTGGCTGAAACTGGAGATGAATTTCATTGCTCCACTATCTTTATGGTCTTGCAAAAAAAGGGGTATTTATGGAAGAGTGGGAAGTAAGTAGTCCTGGTTGAAGAAATGACATATCTTTTCCCGTAAAGGCTTTGAAAAGCCTCGCTTATAATATGCTGTAAAGATGCAAAAGGAGGTCTTGTGGTTGGATTGAGACTAGGTGGAACGTTTTTGACATCAGGTCTAAGCAGTACCTGTGACATTATCCTAATAATGCGCAGCGGCCAGTTAGCACCATCCCTACTGTAAAGTATAGTGGAGGTTACATCATGCTATCAGCAGCAGACACTGGAATCGGGCCAGTATTGATGGGAAGATTGATGTTGCTAATTGCTGAGAGATTCTTAACACTGCTAGATCGCTTGAACTAGAAAGAATGTCCGTCTTTCAGCAGCTCGACGACCTGACACACACTGCAATACCAATCATGGAGTAGCTTGAAATGAAGTAAATTGATTACCTTGAGTGGCCAAGTTAGAGTTCTACCCTTAACCCGATGTAACATCTCTGACAAGAACTCAAGATTGCTGTCCATCGCCACTTCCCAACTAACGTGGCACAGGTTAAAATATTGCAAGGAGAAATGGGCAAGAACAGAGTATTCCAATAAATCCCAGTTGAAAAATAAGACCTGCAAGCATCCAATGTGCAGCAAAAACAATAAATCGTGCAAACAATAAAAGCAAGCAAATGGCACTCAGAATTGAGAATGGCGAAAGGCAGTCCACAGGAACGAAACTCGTCATAGTCAATCCAGGAGCCTGTCAGTTGCAGGCCACAGCCTCAGTTCAGCGCGGGGAAGCGAGCTGAACATCAGCCCGTCATTCCACTCGGGTCCCGACATCTCCAGCCCGTCACTCAACTCCGGCGAGTGTTCAAATCACCCAAACCTCGGTTCGCTCCTCGCTGTCCATCCCCTTCGATAAGCACTCCCCCCGTCGCCTTGATTCGGCCTGTACCCGAGCTTTCTAATCTGGCCGGCTGCTTCAATCGGCGAAACAGCGGGTCGCTCCTCGCTCTCGTGCCCAGATCCCGCAGCACTGACTCTACCTCGACTCCGATCTGCCGCTTCGAATCGCCTCCAGGTTCGCTCCAGCAATGACGAGAGATTGTCTTGTTCCCGCTCTCGAGCCTGAGACCCGCGGCCTCGATTCGGTCCATATACAGTTCGCCTCCAAGTCATCCAGGTCTTCCAAGTCATTGTAATCGTGTGTCATTAGTAAAAATTTGGTACTAATCACTAGTACCAAATTTCGTTAACACCATAATTTTGCAAATTACTACGTTAAAAATATGTAATGGCAAGTACAAAATATCCCCAGCTTCTCGTTGTAGCACTCTCTTGTTTTTCCTACAGCCTACAAAAGGGAATACGGAGTTATGGAGCACTTGGTGGGGGGCGAACGAGCTAAAGTAGGGTGGGGGTGAACTGGAGGTTTTCTTTGATCTATAAATCTGAAGTACTTTTGCCAATCCCGAGAAATAAGGACAAAAATTATCAACCGCAAGATCTGTTTGTTTCTAGTAAGTGCAATAGGAATATATTTTATGATATATTCTCTTTAACTCACTTTAACATCTCTGTTTGAGACAAAGAACCAACTGCCTTCAAACTTACATGAAAAAAGAACGCACGGGTTAAAAATAATCTGAAAGTCTTAGATGATGATTTCCACCCTCCTTTTCCATTGGGTTAATAAAATGCCTCATCTGTTTGTTTAAAATTCCCAATTAAAGTTGCAGATCGGGAAAGCTAATCATTCACTGGGGATTCCCTTCAGGTATAAATAATGAATTGGATTAAAGTTGCTGGATCTGTTTGTGAACAGCCTCAGCCTCCAGCAGAACCTAAGCAGTCAGTGAGATGGATGCAACAATCCTGGCCCAAGTTAACGCTGTTTACTATCCTATTCTCGTCGCGGTTGGGGTTCCTGGTGAGTTGTTATGAACTCTTGTCAACAGCACTCGGTATATTTAAGTTCCCCGCTATTGCTCATTCACGGTCTGTTTGATGTGATAGAGATCGTAACAAAGCCTGTAATATTGGCATGATTTTCCATTCTGTTCAAACTTTATGAGTGAAGTTAAAAGTCATTTAGTTTTATTTCGCTATAAATAGCACTCGCAACTATAGATTCTTTAATGGTCGTTTAGCTGCATGGTATCTAATCTCGTTAGCCTTTAGCGAGTAACCACATCACGTCACAGTAACTCACAGTACGTTCACACCGGTTTGAATTTTATGTGCATCTACAAATTTAAGAAGCTTGACAGGAATCTCAGCTTCAAATTTCCTGCTTTTCGTTGGGGGTCCTACCATAGAACACTGTTGTCACATAAAAAGCGTTCTATACTAGAAGGAAAGACTGGGGTTCAAGTGAGAAACATTCTTTGACTTCAGGAAGGGTGTGAGTTTAGTAATCTAGAGAAGCCAGGGATCGAAAACTAACTCTGATCAAGTGTTTGTACTCGGTCACCCTGGCTGTCCTCCGGTCTCGTGGGCACTAGGCTCCATTTTCCAATAATCGGTAGGTAAATTGTTCAACGTGGGAGAAGGGTACGTAAGTGTACTGATGAAAACAATCTACGCAGGGGAAAACGGCAGCTGGATTTCCGCACGGAGATATTTGTCAAAACGGACTGGCGGAGAGGTGGTGAATTCGATTAATTTCATCGTCGGGAATTAAACAACACACAGCACGACTCGAGATCAATGGACAGATGTTAAAACTCCTGCCATTTGCGGCTGCAGAAAACTGAGAGAAATCACACAGAATGAAAACAGTGCCCGGAACTTCTGAGCGTTGTTTGTCCTACAGCAGATGGTATTGGGACACTCGGATTAAACCATTGCGTTAAAGATACGGTGAAATTCATTAACAATCAAGGGACCGAATAATCAAGATAACCAAAATCTACTTAAAGACAATACTTACGAAGAATTCAAAATTAGCTTGTTAACAGTAATTAACCGATAATGAAGTTGCCGTGCTATTAAAGACGTTATTGGTCTCGCTGGCGTACAGAAACATTGTCAATGTTTCGCCCCATACTCCCCTAATCCGATATCCACATTCGTACCTGATCCCCGAAGCGCGTCTGTCCGCCGTTCTTTTTATTTGGTCAGCAAGAGACGGGCATTGCATTCAAAGTTGGAGAAAAAAACCTCGCAACGTGTGCACGGGGCTGTCATCCTCCGAGGCAACCTCCTTGACTCACGGTATATCGACCAACGAGCTAGGCTAGTCTGCGTCCGAATGGGATGGTTCGCAACCACCAGAGAAAACCTGACATCGAACATTTTATAGGAGGATGTTAACGGAAACAAGAGACAAAAAAAACAACGCAGTTAACTGACTGGAGCGACCGTAAAACAACTAGAGTTGCGCCAAGGGACGGAAGGGAATAACGAGCTTTGTGACAGGAAAAAAAGATGGACAGGATCACACTTTAGCCTTCTTTATTGCATCACATTGGATCTTCTGAGGCAGGAGTCTGGTTATAGAAAATAATGAAAACTCTAATGTAGTTTGTTAATAGGACTGATCTGACGGTGAACCCGCCGTGTTACTAATGATTTTATTGATTATTCTGGCGAATAGTAACATGTTCGATTTGTCGTTCTATCTTCCTCAAATCCAACAGTAACACTCGTTACTGTTCCCTCAACTGGCTCCAGCAGCCGCCCTTTTACATTTGGCAAACAACGAGAGGTGCGATGTATATTGTAACTGGAGAAAGAACACATGCAAGAGTTTTAAACGAGCCCGTTATTTTTGGAAGCGATCTCTCATCCTCATGATAGGCCAGGCTGATGTTTATGCGTTCTGTGTCGATTGCGACAGTTCGCAAGCACTAGAGCCAATCTGTTATTTAATATTTTATTGTGCAACTCTAATTGAACTAAAATGCTGTTCGCCTACCGCTCAAAATGGTGCGCTGATGATGCCACAGCCTCGGCCCTCAACTTCGCCGTGCACACCAGAGCAAACACCAGGAAATCTGCAGATGCTGGAAATTCAAACAACACACACAAAATGCTGGTGGAACACAGCAGGCCAGGTAGCATGTATAAAGAGAAGCACTGCCGACGTTTCCAAGTCCTGACGAAGGGTCTCGGCCCGAAACGTTGACAGAGCTTCTCCTTAAAGACGCTGCCTGGCCTGCTGTGTTCCACCAGCATTTTGTGTGATCTATAGACCAGGTTGTTTTTCAGCTTGGCGTTTAATACGATCTTCCCTCAAAGAATGTTGGGTAAACTATTCTCTTTCGAACTCAGCATCCCCCTCTGTACTTAGATCCTGGACTTCTTGACTGAAAGACCCCAGTCAGTCCGAGTTGGCAGGAAAATCTCAAGCTCAATCAAGCTGAGGATTGGTGCTACCCAGGTCTGTGAGCTCAACCGCCTGCTGTTCCTACGGCTGACTCGCGACTGCACTGCCAGATCCACCTAACCTGCATTAAATATTTCGCTGATTATGTAAAATGGCTGGCCTCATCAACAAAACTGGTATGTCAGCATAGAGAGAGGAGGGAGAGAGCCTGTCAACTGCGTGAGAACAATATCCTACGTCTCAGCGTGAACAATCCAAAGGCGATGATTGTGGACTTCAGGAAGGCGCAGGTCAACCAGTCTCCATTGCTCATCAATAACTCTGCTGCGGAGAGAGTGAAGGGCGCAATATTTCTTGGTGCGCACATAACAGGCAATCTAACCTGGTCCCACATCACCTCTTCATTAGTCAAGAAGGCACAGCGTTATCTACAGATCTGGGGAGATTGAGGCTTGCAAGCTTTCCCGCACGCATCCTAACAATTTTATACATGCACACAATCGGGGTGTCCTGTCGGGATGCTTCATAGTCTGGTATGGAAGCTGTGCTGCATCGCACCGCAATACCCTGCAGAGGACAGTGAAAATCGCCGAGAAAATAACCGGGGACGCACCTCCCTCTATTTGTCGCATTTAAGGTCATAAGATGTAGGAGTCGAATTGGACCATTCAGGTCATTGAGTCTGCTCCGCCATTCCATTATGGCTGATTACGGATCCCACTCAGCCCCATACACTTACCTTCTCGGCAAACCCTTTGATGCCCTGACCGATCACGAAACTCAAATTTCGCATTAAGTATACGCATTTACATGGCCTCCATCGCAGTCTGTCGCAGAGCATTCCAAAGATTCAATGCCCTCCGGCGTAAAAAAAAAGTGCTCGTTGCCTCTGTTCTGAAAGGTCGCCGCTTAATTCTGAGATTGTGCCCTCTAGTGCTGGATACCACCACCACAGGAAACATCTTCTCCACATCAACCTTATCTAGTTCTTTCAACACTCGATAGATTTCAATGAGATCGCTCCTCCTTCTCCTCAATTCCAATGTGTACAGGCCCAAACAAGAGAAAATCTACAGTTGCTGGAAATCCAAGCAACATACACGAAATGCTAGAGGAATTCAGCAGGCCAGGCAACATCTATGGAAAAATTCACGATCGACATTTCAGTCTTATACCTTTCGGCAGGACTGGAAAGAAAAGATGAGGAGTAGGTTTAAAGTGTGGGGGAGAAAGAAACACAAGGTAATAGTTGAAACCAGGACTGGTGGTGAAGTAAATAGCTGGGAGGTTGATTAGTGAGAGAGATACAGGGTTGGAAAAGGGGGAGACTGATAGGTGAGGATCGAAGGCCATGGAAGAAAGAAAAGGGGTAGGAGCAGGCAAGGACACAAGGTGAGAGTCGGAAAATGAGATGGGGACTAGTGAATGAGAGGGCTGGAGAGGAGGGGGATTGTGGGAAGTTCGAGAAATCGATGTTCATGCCATCAGTTTCGAGGCTACCCAGATGGAAGTAAGGTGTTGTTCCTCCAACCTGAGTCTGGTCTAATCACGACAGCAGAGAAGGCCATGGATTGACGGAATGGGAATGGGAAGTGGAATTAAAATGGATGGCCACTGGGAGATCCCGCTTCTTCCAGCGTAGGTGCTCGGCGAAACGCTTTCTCAACCTTGGTCGGCACTTACTGATGTACAGGAGACACCGGACACAGTATCTGACCCCAACAGACTCAAAGGTGAACTGTCGCCTCACCTGGAAGGACTGTTTGGGTCCGTGAATGGCAGTGAAGGAGAAGGTGTAGGGATAGGTGTCGTACGGAGTCATAAGGAGCGATCCCTGTGGAAAGCAGAAAATGCGGGTGGAGGAGGGAAAGATGTGTTTCGTGGTGGGATCCAGTTGGAGGAGGCAGAAGTTTCGGGGAATTATGTGCTGGCGAGATGGTAGGTGAAGACAAGAGGAACCCTTTCCCTGGTAGTATGGCGAGGGGATGGGGTAAGGCAGACGTGTGTAGCTGAGGGCAACGTTGATGACCGAGGAAGAGAAGCCTCTTTCTTTGAAAAAGGAGGACATCTTCGTTCTACAGTAAAAAAGCCTCATCCTGAGAACAGATGCGTTGGAGACGGAGAAATTGAGAGAAGTGATGGTGTTTTTACAAGTAGCAGGGTGGGGCAAGGTATAGTTTTGGAAGAGCTATAGTCCAGGTCGCTATGACAGTCCGTGGATTTATCATAGACATCAGAAGATAAGCCAACTCCAAAGATAGAGACAGGGAAATCGGGAAAGGGGGGGGGGGAGTTTGGGTCGGAAATGGAGCAGGTGAATTTGAGGGGAGGCAGGAAGTTGAAGGCAAAGTTCATGAATTTGACGAGCTCCGCACGGGTACAGGAAGCAGCAAAAAACGCAGTCGTCGAGGTAGCGAGGGAAAAGTTGGGGGTGGACACCATTGTCGGCCTGGGACATGGACTGTTCCACGTAGGCGACAAAAAGGCAGGCATAGCTGGCCCAAAGATGCTAAACGCTGGGAAATGGGACCATTGAATAACAATTGTTTAGGATACATACCATTCATCCCAAAATCTCCTATGACACAGTACCGTTAGAAAGGAGATACATAACTATCTGGACTGCGACTGCAAGACTAGGGAACAGATTCTTCGCACAAGCTGTAAGACTAATGACGATACTGTCCCACCACTACTGGGACAGCGAAATATTTACTGCTGAATATTCACTTTTAACGCTTTACCTGTGTTGCATATTATATGCATGCTGAAGTATATTTTTCTTTTGCCTTCTTTGTGGTAACATTTTATTTTATGTGTTGTGTGTGTTCAATTTTATGGGCTTACCATGCACCACAGGAATTTGTTTCATTTCTTTGTATATAAGACCAACAGTTGATAATAATAAACTGGACTTGAACTTGAAAGAGAAGACGGAAAACATAAGCTCAATGACTGGGATGGTCATGAATCAGAGTGGTGCGGCAAGGGAGGGAAGGGGACAGCGAACTTAGAACTGTAACTTTAGTTTCATTTATTGCATCTAAAAGTGTGCAGATTCCCGGCAAAATAGCTGTGTCGTGAACCTTTTAAAGCGAACGACTGGCAGCGCTATCTGCGGAGACAATTAAGTCTAACATAGAGTCACGTGCATCGCGGACAGGGCTAGAATAAGAAGTTTCAGCCGATTAAATGTATCAGTGAGTCAGAGGAGGTCTGGCGACAGTTAGGTGCTTCCATGTTCAAAGTCACTTGCACCAACTTCTGACATTAAACAATCAGTTTTTTTAAAAAAACACTACTGCCTTAGTGGGACTTACACATATCGATCTTGATGGATTTTTTAGCCTTCTGGGTGCTATTCCGGCGTTGGCAGAAATACATCTTCAAACGTTTTTTAACTCTCCTGTCGCCCTGAGGAAAATGGTTTTAACATTTCTATTTTTCTACTTACAGCTAATTTGCTGACAATCGTGACTCTGACCCGGGGAAGGTGTGGTCTCTCTAAGTGTATCTCCCGCTACCTATTGGCCATGGCAGTCGCCGATCTCATGGTCCTGATCGTTAACATTATATTCTCTCAGATCAAGGACATGTATTTTGCAGTTTCACCCCTGGACTACACTCCAGTCTGCAGTCTCATTTTCTACTTGAGCGTGGTCGCTATTGACTGTTCTGTATGGTTAACTGTCGTCTTCACTTGTGATCGGTTTATCGCCATTTGCTTCGAGAAACTGAGAGCTAAATATTGCACCGAGAGAACGGCAGCGGTGGTTATAACATTAGTCTGTGTGTTCAGTTTTTTCCTCAACATTGGGTTTTATTTTATGTTTGACCCGCAAAAACAATTGATGATATACCATTATTCTGCTTTGTAAAATCCACCTTCTACACATCGCCAATGTGGGTGGCTTACTATTGGCTTCGAACGATATTAACGCCATTTATTCCATTTCTGCTGATTGCGCTTTTCAACGCCGTGACCATCAGACACATCACCCGAGCCACGACAGTGAGGAGGGAGCTCCTGGCGAGCAAGAAGGGCGGGAATCAAAGTGACCCGGAAACGGAGAACCGACGGAAATCCATCGTTTTACTGCTCACCATATCGGGCAGTTTTATCCTGCTGTGGATGGTAAATTTGCTACATAAAATCCTTGTCACTTTTACCGATGCTATTTTGCTTCAGGCCGACTACAGCTCTCATTTTACCATCCTACGTGTAGTCGGATTGATGCTCCAGTCTTTCAGCTCCTGCACCAATACGGTAATTTACGCAGTGGCGCAGAATAAGTTTAGAGCTGAGATGGTGATTCTGATTAAATCTCCCTTTGTTGTGATGAATACTCAGGTCCAACTCTGTTTAAAGAAATAACTTATAAATATAAATATATCGCTTTCATAGCGCGTCATTGGAAAAGGCTGCAGCTCCTAATTCTGGCATTGGTGAGTACTGGGGAGCAGGATTGCGGCTTTTTACGTAATTGTTACTAACTTCCGGGATAGAGGTTCTGCACGGCATTTGGAAGTCCACACTGCACACCAACTTCGGACATGCCTCACCTAGCCGCATTCCAAATGCACTGTTCCTGTGTGAAATCTATAAAACATAAAATATAGGAACAAAACTATGCTATTTGACCAAACGAGTCCGCTCTGTACAGTAATAAACCACGTGCCTTGGTTGGTCACCTCACCCCATCTCAGAATTAATCCAATGAGTGCTTTCTCAATCATGATGTAATTTGAGCTTTAACCTCTTCGCAAATTCCGGGTTTCTATAAAGGACTTTACAGCAAGATCGTGCGTACCGCATCTGCTTCTCCTGATGTATCGCGTTAACGTCAGCGAATTCGTTCAGCGCCCAACAGGGGTCCCGAGCACTCCAGCTAAGGCTCCTACCTGCACTGACCCTGTCCTCTCCTCTGTATGGACGTTTTCAATCTCTCATGCAAGAGGGAGATTGAAAACTTGGCAGAGTGGAGTTATAACCGCAACCTCTTACTCGATGTCAAGAAGACCAACGAACTGATTGTACACTTTCAGAGAGGCAATCCAGAGGTCCATGATCCAGTAATCATCGGCGGATCAGAGATGCGGAGGGTCACCAAGGCCATGCTATTTTCTCGCTGCTGCCATCAGGTAGAAGGTACACGTGCCCCAGGACTCGCACCACCAGTTTCAAGGACATTTATTACCCCTTAACCATCAAGCACGTCAACAAAAAGAGATAGTTACACGCATTTAAGGACTTATTTAAATACCCTGTTATATTGTTATTTCATGCTCGCCAGTTACTACCATGGATCTATATCTGCGTTTGCACAGTTTGTTTGCAGTTAGCAGCTCCTGATGGTCAGTTACTGGTCAATAGATTTGCTAGGTTGGGACGCAGAAAAATAATGTCATGGTTGTATGTGATGGCATGTATGTACTCTGATAACAAACTTAACTTTGAACTTTGAACTTTGAAATTTGATTCCTGAACTGCTCCAGCCAAACTCAATAGCTTCTCAAAGAACGGCATAATCATTCATACAAGCGCATGCAGATTTGCACACTCAACGATCAGTCGAACGATGCTCACTTTCTCTCGTTATCTTTTGTTCTTCCTCTTCTCCAACAATGGCTACTTTACTGGATTCATTTTGTTTTGCGCAGCCAGTCTTTATGTAATTCCTAATCTGTCATTCCCGTTGCAAGCTGCAGCTTCTTCCTTCCTCCCTACCTAAAACTCTGATTTACTCTCAGTTCAGTTCATTTTACTGTCCTTTTATGTGTTGATAGTGCAGATCAACACATGGCTAAAGACATGGTGCAGGAGGGAGAGCTTCAGATTTATAGATAATTAGGCAGTTTTCCAGGGAAAGTGGGACCTGTTCCGGCGGGACGGTTTACATCTGAACTAGAGGGGGACAAATATTCTTGCAGATAAGTTTGCTAGAGATGCTCCAGTGGATTTAAACTAGATACAAGGGGGGAGAGGAACCAGAGTGTAGGAAAAGCTGTATGGGAGAAGGAAGAAAAAGAAGATAGTAAAGTTGTTTGCACCTTTAGTAATAAACAGAGAATAAGAGGTGGAGAATTTCTTAAGTCCATTTATTTTAATGCTAGGAGCATTGACAGAAAGGTGGATGAGCTTAGAGCATGGATTGATACCTGGAAATAAGATGTTGTAGCTGTTAGTGAAACATGGTTGCAGGAGGAGTGTGATTGGCAACTAAATTTTTCCGGATTTCGTTGCTTCAGAGTGATAGAATCAGAGGGACAAGAGGGGGAGATGTTGCATTGCTTGTCAGAGAAAATATTACAACGCTGCTCTGGCAGGATAGATTAGAAGGCTGCTCTAGGGAGACTATTTGGGTGGAATTGAGGAATGGGAAATGTGTAGTAACATTTATAGGGGTGTATTATAGACCACCTAATGGGGAGCGCGAATTGGTGGAGCAAATTTGTAAGGAGATAGAAGATATTTGTAGTAAGCACAGGGTTATGATTGCGGGAGATTTTAATTTTCCACACATAGACTGGGAACCCCTATTCTAAAAGGGCTGGATGGTTTGGAGTTTGTAAAATGTGTGCAGGATAGTTTTTTGCAGCAATACATAGAGGTACCGACTTGAGAAGGGGCAGTGTTGGATCTCCTGTTAGGGAATGAGATAGGCCAGGTGACGGAGGTATGTGTTGGGGACCACTTCGGGTCCAGTGATCACAATGCCATTAACTTCAGTATAATTATGGAGAAGGATAGGACTGGACCCAGGGTTGAGATTTTTTATTGGAGAAAGGCTAACTTTAAGGAGATGCAAAAGGATTTAAAAGGAGTGAATTGGGACAATTTGTTTTATTGGAAGGATGTAATAGAGAAATAGAGGTCATTTAGTGGTGAAATTTTGAGGGTACAGAATCTTTATGTTCCTGTTAAGGTGAAAGGAAACGTTAAATGTTTGAGAGAGCCATAGTTTTCAAGGGATATTGGAAACTTGGTTTGGAAAAAGAGAGATATATACAATAAATATAGGCAGCGTGGAGAAATGAGAAATATAAAGAATGTAAAAAGAATCTTAAGGAAGAAATTAGAAAAGCTAAAAGAAGATAAGAGGTTGCTTTGACAAGTAAGGTAAATATAAATCCGAAGGGTTTCTACAATTATATTAATAGCAAAAGGATAGTGAGGGATAAAATTTGTCCCTTAGAGGATCAGAGTGGACAGCAATGTGTGGAGCCAAAATAAATGGGGGATAAGGAGAAGGATATTGAATTGTGTAAGGTAAGGGAAACAAGTCGGGTAGTTATGGAAACAATGATGATTAAAGAAAAGTAAGTCCTGGCGCTTTTAAGGAATATAAAAGTGGATAAGTCTCCGGGTGCGGACAGGATATTCCCTAAGAACTTGAGGGAAGTTAGTGGAGAAATAGCAGGGGCTCTGACAGAAATATTTCACATGTCATTAGCAACGAGGATGGTGCCGGGGATTAGCGTGTTGTTCATGTTGTTCCATTTTTAAAAAGGGTTCTAAGAGTACACCTATCAATTATAGGCCTGTACGTTTGACGGTAGTGGTGGGTAAATTAATGGAAAGTGTTTTTAGAGATGGTACATATAATTATCTGGATAGACAGGGTCTGATTAGGAACAGTCAACATGGATTTGTGCGTGGAAGGCCATGTTTGATAAATCTTATTGAAGTTTTTGAAGAGGTTATTAGGAAAGTTGACGGGGGTAAAGCAGTGGATGTTGTCTATATGGACTTCAGTAAGGCCTTAGACAAGGTCCCACATGGAAAGTTAATTAGGAAGGTTCAATCGTCAGGTATTAATATTGAAGTAGTAAAATGGATTCAACAGTGGCTGGATGGGAGATGCCAGAGAGTAGTGGTGGATAACTGTTTGTCAGGTTGGAGGCCGGTGACTAGTGGTGTGCCTCAGGGATCTGTACTGGGCCCAGTGTTGTTTGTCATATGCATAATAATCTGGATGATGGGGTGTTAAATTGGATTAGTAAGTATGCAGATGATACTAAGGTAGGTGGAGTTGTGGATAATGAAGTAGGTTTTCAAAGCTTGCACAGAGATTTAGGCCAGTTAGAAGAGTGAGATGAAAGATGGCAGATGGAGTATAATGCTGATAAGTATGAGGTGCTACATTTTGGTAGGACTATTCAAAATAGGACATACATGGTAAATGGTAGGGCATTGAAGAATGAAGTAGAACAGAGTAATCTAGGAATAATGGTGCATAGTTTCCTGAAGGTGGAATCTCATGTGGATAGGGTGGTGAGGAAAGCTTTTGGTATGCTGGCCCTTAAAAATCAGAGCATTGAGTATAGGAGTTGGGATATAATGTTAAAACTGTTCAAGACATTAATAAAGCCAAATTTGGAGTAGTGTGTACAGTTCTGGTCACCGAATTATAGAAAAGATGTCAACAGAATAGAGAGAGTACAGAGAAGATTTACTAGAATGTTACCTGGGTTTCAGCACCTAAGTTACAGAGAACGGTTGAACAAGTTAGCTCTTTATTCTTTGGAGCGTAGAAGGTTGAGGGAGGACTTGATAGAGGTATTTAAAACTATGAGGGGGAATAGATCGAGTTGACGTGGATAGGCATTTTCCATTGAGAGTAGGGGACATTCAAACAAGAGGACATGAGTTGAGAGTTAGGGGGCAAAAGTTTAGGGGTAACACGAGGGGGAGCTTCTTTACTCAGAGAGTGGTAGCAGTGTGAAACGAGCTTCCAGCAGAAATGGTAGAGGCAGGTTTGCTATTGTCATTTTAAAAAATGGATAGGTATATGGACAGGAAAGGAATGGATGGTTATGGGCTGAGTGCAGGTCGGTGGGACTAGATGAGAGTAAGCTTTCGGCACGGACTAGAAGGGCCGAGATGGCTTGCTTCCGTGCTGTAATTGTTATATGATTATATGGTTATAAGCCTTCTTAACCACCTTATCGATCCGTGTAGCCACTTTCAATGAGCTACGAATTTGCATTCCAAGATCTCTCTACACAGCAACATTGTTAAGGATTTTGCCCTTAAAAGTGTATCGTCTCCTTAAATTTTCCGTACCGAGGAGCAACTTGGGTTAAGCATCATCTGCCATTTCTCAACCCATATCTGCGACTGGTCGATATCGTGCTGTGTTCTCTGCGAGTCTTCTACAGTATCTACCACTGTAGAAGACTGGCAGAGAACACAGGAGGAGGCGGAGCGGAGTAACGATGGTGCTAAACGGCAACTCCTTTGCTTGCATCTTTATTTTCTTCTTTAATATCTTTATTTTTCCCTTTCAGGGTTCTTTGGAAGACCCTGACTGGAGTTACACGCTGACTTCGGTTCTTTGTGGGAATGGAACTCGTTTTGGGGGGGGGTTAATAAATGTCCGTTGTTCAGCACGCCAAGGGCTCGGCCTAAGGTTATGTCCACACTGGACCAGATAATTTTGAAAAAGCCGGTTTCACGTAAAAGCGATAGGCGTCCACACTAAGCGTTTTTGAAAATACTTCTGTCCACATTAAAACGGATATTTACGGAAACTGCTCCTACTGTGCATGCGCAGGACACATCTACAGAAAACAAGCGACATGTTTGGTGTGGAATCTCGCCGTGAAAGACTTGGTGCACGTTTGTTCAGTTACAGACTAGAAAAAATTAAATGACGGACAGCTGCTGGCACTCGTGCAGGAGGACTTAAAACTACAAAAAAAGCAAATAGTGGAGCGTATGGAGGCAACTGACAGGGAGGTCAGGGACAGTATGACCCGGTTGATGACAAACTTTGAAAACTGACTAACTTGGTTGCATTAATAAAGCCCCTTGTTAAATGTATAAAACATGTCTGCATCAGTATTATCTTGTATTTCCATACAATGTTACATTAGGCTTTTACATATCTATTGTCAGAGAAGAACTAGCATAATTAGGTAAACCACTTTCATACGAGCAAGGACAGAAAACAGGGCAAAGTGAGGACAGTATACTTATTTATTCAGTAAGTTATGGGTCAAAGTATCTGGCGAGTACATTTCTAACTCTTCTGGCTTCAGTCTTGTTGCCGTCTGTTCTGAAATCGTCAGCTTGCGTTCAAGAAAAGAATTGAAATAGCGCGCTGCCGTCACCATGTGTTCCGGCACGACATGACAGCGTTTTTAGATTTCTCCGGTTACCCTGTTCACACTGCTCTGGCCAATCCGGCGTTTTCAGATTTACACACTCTGGAGGGCATTTTAGAACAGTTCCGTTTTCTTAAGAGAAAAACGCCGTTTTAGTGTGGACGGAGGGTCAAAACGAAGAGAAAAAGCTTCGGTTACGGATTTATCCGGTCTAGTGTGGACGTAGCCTAAGAGTCCCGCTCGGATTTAGAAGCATAGGATCTCGGGGTTCTAGAGACGGGCGGATTGCGGCTCGGTGTCACGGCAGGAGACCCGTGTGTCGGAGGGGTATGCGAAATATCTACGGCTATGTGCCCAGACACCCGAGATCTTTGACGTCTTCAGGCAAAGAGCTCATTAAAAAGCGACGTAACGAACTTTTAACGTCGTAAACCAGCGAGTTGATTGTTATGCCTCGCCCGCTCGCTGGGAAAACGGAGACAACTTCTTTTCCTTTATTAGGGAGAGAGAGAGCCTGCAGAATGTCGTATACCGGGTAAAACGCGAAGTCTTTGGGGTGACTGTGTCTTTGCTGATGTTTTCCTCACGCTTGAGTGCTCGGTGACGGGTGCCTATGCTTACTTTTTGGTCGGTGGGGAGAGGGAGGGATTTTGCTTGCTGCCACTTACACGTGTGAGGGAGAAGGGCTGGGAAGACTTTGGGGTTCTAACCTTTAACTGTCGTTCATTCTTTGGGGCACTCCTCTGTTGTCGTGGATGGTTGAGAAGAAAAAGCATTTCAGGATGTATATTGTATTCATTTCTCTGACCTTTGAAATCGGACCATTGAACCATTGAAATCGGACCACTGATACCAATCTTGGTATCAGCCGTAAGTACTAACCTATCATTCTACATTTTCATCCAGGTCATTTATGTACCGTACATTGCAAACAGAAAAGGTCCCAGTACAGATCCCTGCGGAAATCTATTAATTACAGGTCTCCAGCTCGAATAGGAGCCTTCAACCACTACCCCCTGTCTTCTATGTGCAAGCGTGGTCTGAATCCAAACAGCCAATTCGCCGTGGAGTCCGTGCATCTTAATTTTCTGGATTAGCTTCCCATGCGGGAGTTGGTCAATGGCTTAGTAAACTACAAGTAGAGAATATTCACTACCATCCTCAACAATCTTTCTCGTCACCTTGTCAAAAAACTGAATCAAGTTACTAAACCATGACCTGCCACGCCGAAAGCCAAACTGCCTTTTTCTGATTAGGCAGTGGGTTTCCAAAACTCATATGTATTCTATCCTATAGAATTCTCTCCAGTGATTTACCCAAAACTGACCCTAGCCAAGCTGATCTATGGTTCCCAGAATTTTCCCTTGATCCCTTCTAAAATAGAGGTACAACTCGCCAGTCCTCCAGGACCGTGCAAGTACCTACTGTTGGCAAGATTTCAGATAGTGACGAGAAGGGCGTAGTGGAGCGAGACGTATCAGACATTTGAGTGGTGTTGCAGCAACCACCTTGCACACAACGTCAGTTATACTGAAGATTTGATTGTGGACTTCGGAAAGCGATGGACGAGAACATACCTCTTGGAGGGTTCAGAAGTGGTAAGCGTGAGTAATTTAAACTTCCTGGTGTCAAAGTCTCTGAAGATCTCTTCTGAGCAGGGAATATCGATGCAATGACAAGGAAAACACGACAGCAGCTAAATTACATTAGGAGTATGATTTTATCTGTCACCAAAGACACCAGCAAGCCTCTACAGATGTACCGTGAAGGGTATTCTAACTGACTGCATTAACGTCTGCTATGGGGTGTGGCACTGCAGGGTGTCGAAATAAAGTTGTGAACTCAGTTAGTTCGATGATGAACACGAGCCTTACCAGTAACCAGGATATCGTCAAGTTGTGATGCTTCGAAGAAGCGCCATTCATCATTAAAGGCATACCCTCTTCTTCATGCTACCATCAGGGAGGAGATACAGGAGACATAAGGCACACACTCAATGTTTCAGGAATATCTTCTTTCTTTCTGTCATTACAAGTCTGAATGGACATTAAACCCATGAATGCTAACTCCCTACCCTTTTTCCCCTCTCTTTGAACTATTTATCTGATTTAAAATATATGTATATACATATTGCAGCTTATAGTATTTTTATTATTATATATTCCAACATACCGCTGCCGCAAAACCACAAAATTTACGACATTTAACAGTGATATTAAACATAATTCTAATACTAATTCCGATAGCGATGTTGCCTCTGGGTGTGTTCTGTTCTCCATTCTCCGCAACCCTCCCACTATTGTTTATAGATATAATTATCTCTCGCCCCTGCCTGTTTCCTGCTGGCACCATCCCCAAAATGTCTTTCCTCCTTGAATCATTCCTCCTTCTTTCGGTTCTTGCTCCTTCTCCCTCTCGACCACTCTCCATTTGCGACCCGCTTCATTTAGTTCGTCGCTCACTACTTTCCCTTCAATATTATTGTTCTAGTCCTAATCTCATAGTCGAATTCTCCAGTCTCCATATCTTTCTTCCACCGGTCCCTTCTTCAGCTATTGCACTGTACCGTTCGTCGTTTACCACTTTAATCGGTAATTCCTTACTCTCATATTATTCTTACCCCTTGTACCTGTCTCTCCTGGTGGACGTCCATATTTGCGGCGACTCGACCTCAATGAAGACGTCAGATCTTGTCTTTGCTTCTTCGCTCTTTCAAACTGCAATCAGGCGTGTTTCCCCGTATTCTCCAGTTCCCTCCCATATGTAAAGTTGAGCCGTTTAGCAGATAAATTAGTGATTGCAATTTACCCGACTGCAGAAATGTGTTCTTCTGGGTGAGAGGAAGTCATGGTATATCAGTCATATTCTGACTTTCTCCTTATTTCCCCGTTCTGAGCCACCGCATTTTTCCTCTGCTGAACAACCCATAATTTTGTTTCGCTTAAAGCTGTCTGGGTAAATGGACATCCCTCTACCCTGAGACAGCGCATTATTTTCCTAGACAGGAATTCCTAGACCTATGCACACTATTTTCCTAGACCTTCAGGAATTGGGCCTTTCGCTTTAGGGCGCTTCTTGGAACATTGCTGGGAACGTGTTACCCCAGAGACACCAGGCCATTCCCTCACTGTATCCTCTATGTTTTCCCAACGACTCTCTCTGCTTAGGTACCCGGGGGCTCACTCTCCTTCTGGCGTAAAACTTATTTCTCGCAGCCCTCCGCGTTGTCCGTCCCCTTAGGGGGTCCGCCCACCTCCCAACCACCATCCTCAGCTCCATCATCTAGGGGGTCACCCCGCTGATAAAAGTTGAATCATCTCCTTTCTCAACTCTGCTACAATCTCCTCTACCGCTCCCTGGGGTAGGCTATTTGTGGTCACTTCACTGCAGGGGACCACTAGCGAGGACTGTACCCTGCTGACGGAGTCCACCCGCGCCGCCGACGCGTTCTTCTCTTCCCGTACCTCTCTGATCAGCTCAATAAAAGATGGAGGGGGCGCATCTTACGAGCCTCTCGGTGAACCCAAGCAATCAGGTCATGCGCCCAGCCCCTGACTATCTGATCCACCTCAGTCGCCTGAATGATCCCTCTGCACTTGAAGCATTTTGGCTGCCTGTCTAGCCGAAAAATACAAGAAGAAAGCTTCACCCCCTACTCCTAACGCAGGTTCTACAACCCCACCATGAGCTCCATTGGGCTTCCTATCGGGCCAAAAGCATTGTCCAGTGCTTGCATGTAATTGACAGCTGTCGCTACGGGATACTTTAACCTGACAGCTCTGACAAAATCAGCGGTCTGGCTATTCAAACTTTCAACCAATCTCTGTCGCCTTACATCATCAGAGCACTGCCACTCATCTAACAACTGAGAAGGCCGCTCCGCCCAAGACTCACTCCTCCTCCCCTTTAGGAGTAGGCATTATTCCAGAGAATAGGCGGAGCCTACCATAGCTGTGACTTTGAATCTGATTTTTCAATTTATTCGCCAGAGGGGTAAGGGCGGATACTAAATCAGAATTCTGACTCTTCACTGGAGGGCATGGACTAATTAGACATTCCAACTCCGACCACTCCTTCCCCTCACTCCTCAGAAACAGAACCCTATCCTTGAAATCTCCGCCCCCAGCTACCGTTACGTCAGCGCAGGTCTGCATTAAAACGAGAGCTGCGCCAGCTATTTTATCAAACCCCGCCCCGCAATCTCAACATTAACAGTACTTTACAGGCGAATTAAAAATTCATCCAGAGTAAGAATATGTACCCCACTGGTTCAATACTCAGGGTAATCACACAGTATCCAACGGAATCAATCCCGTAGACCCTACAATTATAACCCACGCTTCGGCTAGTGGCTTAATATAGGGTATAATTGACCCCGGTCCAGCTAGACTTAAGAAATCTCATTTGGGAGAATGCTGCGGGATGTGTCCCCTGTTACAAATCAATACCACGGAATAGCAAACTGTACACAATATGCGATTAAACGATTGAGCTTTATAAGTCTTAATTTGACGATATGGTTTGTAAAGAAACAGAAAAAAGAAAAGGACCAGTTCTCATGAAACAGTCTAATGCGCACTCACTGCATAAGGAACTCACTGATAAGGGCGTTCGTCCACCATCGACCTCCGCTGATCGTCGCTGCCCTTCGGACCCTCGCTCCAAGCCCACGCTCTCCCGCGGTCTACCAACTCTCTCCATTGGCGTCTTCTCTCCTCATCTCTCCCCGGCAAAAGACCTCGAATTCCCGGCTCCCAGACACACAAGAAAGAACAACATCCCGCTCATTGGCTAGCATGCCCCAAACATTGCTGCTACAGAAAAACCATTACCTTAGCAGTGGAACATTACAGAGAAGCCATTACATTAGCACTGAAATCTTACAGCGTGTTACACTCAGTCATATTGTAATCATTGCCTCCCCGGGGTTATTTTACCTTTAGCTCCCTCATCACCTTCCGTACATGGCATAGCAACCAATCCATTATAGCCGACCCCCTAGAAGGTTCAACAACAAACTGTTCTGAAAAGCCGTCTCGTAGGCATTCATCAGTCTCACTCTCATGGGATCCATTTCCAACCTAATTTTCCCAATCGCCCTGCATGTTGAACTCTCCCATGGCTATCATAACATTGCACTTTTGGTGCGCCTTTTCTATTTCCTCTTGCAATCTGCGGTCCACATCCCAGCTACTGTTGGGACGTCTGTATATAACTACTATCAGGGCCAGTTTACTCTTACAGCTTCTTAACTCAAACCACAAAGACTTAAGATCTTCTGATCCTATGCCATATATTTCTACTGATTTAATGCCATTCTTTACCAGCAGAGCCACGCCACTCTCTATGCTTACGTTCCTATCCCTCCGAAACAACGTGTAACCTTGGACAAACAGCTCCCAACTACAACCATCATTCGGCCTTGAATCAGTGATAGCCGCAACTTCATAACCAATTATCTGTAAATGTGCAACAAGATCATCCACCTTATTCCATGCATTGAAATGCAACACTTTGAGCACGGTGTTTGCTGCCCGTTTTGATTCTGCATCCTTAATTCACTGATACTCACCCTGCTGGCTGCAATTTCGTCCTGTAATCTGTCTGCTCTTCCTGACAGTCTGATTGTTCCCTATATTTGATTTTTTGCCATCCTTCCTGCCCGGAGTCCCTTCACTCCTGTCCCCATCATCCTGCCAAGTTAATACTAATCTATGATAATTTCCCGCGTTCACAAGTGAGGAATTCAAACTATCTTACACAACAGCTGAGTTCGATTTCTACATACCCCCTTATTACCAGTCATTTAATGGTATGGCTGAAAGAGACATTCAGACTATCAAGCAGGAGTTACAAAAGTTGAATGGAGAACATACACAGCAGGAGCAACCGGGTGAGATTTCCGTCACTGCTACCATGTGCCTGGGCAGCAAGACTAGAAATTTTCCTGCACTGATACCTGTTTATTATACTTGACTATATTGAGAAGTGGAGGAGAGTGGTGTGACTGAATGCTCCATTCCTGCTATTTCTTGTGTGCCTACGGAAGGGATACGGCCTGGGCACCTATCTGTCAAAAGAGATTCGCCAAAAGGGTAAAGAGAAGAAAGGAGTCACATTATATGAGCATCGAAAATCGATGTGGAAATAGCAATTTATCTTCGTTTACCCAGCTCTCATCGACAATGTTCTGGAGGGAGATGGACGGTATGAAAGTGAGAGATGTGTCGAAAGACACTTCATGATAATTTTGGTACATTCTGATAATTTTACCCCCTCCCTGGACAAGAATAATATCAATCTGTAGTACGTCTTTCGGTCTTTCGAGTCATTTTGGAAATAATTATAGAATCTTCGCGGTAAACTTACATTGTCATCTCTGCTTGTGTTAATGTGTCACGTTTGCTTCAGTATTCACTACAGAAAAGGATCTCAGTGCTTGTAGTGATGACTTGCAACAGACTGAAAAGCTTGAGCATGTAGATATTAAGGAAGTGGATGTGCTGGAGCTTTTTGAAAGCATCAAGTTGGATAAGTCACCGAGACCAGACGAAATGTACCCCAGGCTACTGTGGGAAGCGAGGGAGGAAATTGCTGAGCGTCTGGCGATGTTATTTGCATTATCAATGAGGACAGGAGAGGTTCCAGAAGATTGGAGTGTTGCAGATTTTGTTCCATTATTCCAGAAAGGGAGTAGGGATAGCCCTGGAAATTATAGACCAGTGATTCTTACTTCAGTGGTTGGTAAGTTGATGGAGAAGATCCTGAGAGACAAGCTTTATGAACATTTGGAGAGGTATAAGCTGAGTAGGAATAGTAAGCATGGCTTTGTCAAAGGCAGGTCGTGTCTTACGAGCCTGATTGAATTTTTTGCGGATGTGACTAAACACATTGGTGAAGCTAGAGCCGTAGATGTAGTATAACAGCAAGGCATTTGATAAGGTACCCTATACAAGGCTTACTGAGCAATTAAGGAGACATGGGATCCAAGGGGACATTACTTTGTGGATCCAGAACTGGCATGCTCATAGAAAGCGAAGATTGGCTCTAGATAGGTCATATTCTGCATGGAGGTCGGTGCCTCAGGGATCTGTTCTGAGACAGATACTCTTCGTGATTTTTATAAATGACCTGGATGAGCAAGTGGAGGTTTGAGTTAGTAAATTTGCTGATTATGCAAAGGTTGGGCGTGTTGTGTATAGTGTGGAGGGGTGTCAGAGGTTACAGCGGGACATTGATAGGATACAAAACTGGGCTGAGAAGTGGCAAATGGAGTTCACCCCAGATAAGTATGAGGTGGTTCATCAAATTTGATGGCAGAATATAGCATTAATGGTAAGACTCTTGGCGGTGTGGAGGATCAGAGGGATCTTGGGGTCCGAGTCCATAGGACACTCAAAGGTGCTAAGCAGGTTGACTATGTGGTTAAGAAGGAATAGGGTGCTTTGTCCTTCATTAACCGTGGGATTGAATTTAAGAGCCGAGAGGTAATGTTGCAGCTACATAGGACCCTGGCCAGACCCCAATTGGAGTACTGTGCTCAGTTCTGGTCGCCTCTCTACAGGAAGGACGTGGAAACGATAGACGGGTGCCGAGCAGATTTACAAGGATATTGCCTGGATTACGGAGCATGCCTTATGAGAATAGGTTGAGTAAACCCGGCCTTTTCTCATTGGAGCGACGGAGAATGAGAGGTGACCTGATGGAGGTGTACAAGATAATGAGAGGTATTGATCGTGTGGATATGATTCAGCCTATGGCTGAAATGGCTAGCACGTGAGGGCATAGTTTTAAGGTGCTTGGAAGTAGGTACAGATGAGATGTCAGGGGCATTTTTTTATGCTGAGAGAGTTGGGTGCGTGGAATAGGCTGCTGGCGGCGGTGGTGGAGGCGGAAACGATAGGGTCTTTTAAGAGACTCCTGCACGGGCACATGGAGATTAGAAAAATAGAGGACTATTGGTAAGCCTAGGTAGTTCTAAGGTAAGGAAGTGTTCGGCACCGCTTTGTAGGCCAAAGGACCTGTATTGTGCTGTAGGTTTTCTATGTTTCTATCTGTCTGTATGCTAAGCATATTCAGAAGAAAGTGAAAGTTAATCAGTGTCTGACTGATGGGACGATCCACGCTCCTGACCGAAAAAGCTTCATTCGATTAACAGGGCTCGAGTCATCTGTTTGTTTAAAGTTCCATAATTAATGTTAAATGTTGGGCAAGTTAATCATCTCACTGGAGAGTTCCATCAGGTATAAATATGAGATTGAATTCAAGTGTCGTTATCTACTTATGAATGTGAGCCTCATTCTCTATTAGAACCTTCACTAAGAGATGGACAGAACAATCCTGGGATATATTAAAACGGTTTACTACCCTATTCTTGCTGCATGTGGGATTCCAGGTGAGTTATTATCATCTCTTGTTAACGGCAGTCTCAACTTTAGCTTTCTCTGCTATTATTCATTAGCCGTCTTCACAGTGTTTTTAACAGTTACTATAATTATTGGCATCAATTTCCCTTGCCATTATGCTTTAATGAACGAATTCCCAAAATAACTACTATTACCTTTCTTCTTACAGTACTAACATCTGTAGAGTCCTAAACAATTGTACAGCCTAATTACAATTTCGCTACATTGGGCTGATGTGTACGGCAACGTTTATCGTGTAACCGACTTAAGTTGAAGTTCTCCTCGACGGTTTTCCATGCTGTTTACCGCTTCAGTGAAGAGAGCGAATTGACACGAATCACGTTCAGAATTACTGCATTTTGTTAATGTTTTTACCGCAGCATCACTGATGTGAGGAAAACCAAATGGGGACAGATACCAGGAGGAACGTGTAGGTCCAACTGTGAAAAATTCCGTGAATTAAAGAGGGGCGTAAGAGTGTCTGGAGCGACCATGAAGGATTGAGTCATGGGCCAAGCGTGGGACGGGGATCAACTAGTTTTGTAAGGATTATGATGAGCTGCTATCTTAGTATATATTTATTTTTTCAATCACAGGATGTGGTCGCTGTTGGTTTTATCCTCTAGTAGCGAACGGCTGGCTAAATATGTCTGAGGGCAGTTAAGTCTATAATAGAGTTACTTGTAGCGAAGACAAGATATAAAAGAGGCATTTCATCCCCTGGAACACGGCAGTGTGTCTGGCGTATTTATTACCATTCAGTAATTTTGTCCTATTGTTGCTAATAACAACTGCTGATGATTCGTTGCCTTTAAGTCTGCCACTGTAGAAGTTCGATTTAAACGAATATATCTGGATCAGCTGTGTTCCCTTTCAAGTGCTATTCCTGTGATAGAACCATACCATACATAGAACATAGAATAGTACAGCACATTACAGGCCCTTCGGCCCACAATGTTGTGCCAACCCTCAAACCCTGACTCCCATATAACCCCCCAATTTAAATTCCTCCATATACCTGTCTAGTAGTCTCTTAATCTTCACTAGTGTATCTGCCTCCACCACTGACTCAGGCAGTGCATTCCACACACCAACCACTCTCTGAGTAAAAAACCTTCCTCTAATATCCCCCTTGAACTTCCCTCCCCTTACCTAAAAGCCATGTCCTCTTGTACTGAGCAGTGGTGCCCTGGGGAAGAGGCGCTAGCTGTCCACTCTGTCTATTCCTCTTAATATCTTGTACACCTCTATCAAGTCTTCTCTCATTCTCCTGTGAGATCACCTCAGGTGATTATCTACCTGTGAGGCAACTTTCAGGGATCTGTGGACATGTACCCACAGATCCCTCTGCTCCTCCGCACTACCAAGTATCCTGACATTTACTTTGTACCTTGGAGCTTGTCCTTTCAAAGTGTACCACCTCACACATCTCCGGATTGAACTCTATCTGCCACTTCTCAGCCCACTTCTGCATCCTATCAATGTCTCTCTGCAATCTTTGACAATCCTCTACACTATCTACAACACCACCAATCTTTGTGTCGTCTGCAAACTTGTCAACTTACCCTTCTACCCCAACATCCGGGGTGTTAATAAAAATCACAAAAATTAGAGGTCCCACAGATCCTTGTGGGACACCACGAGTCACAACCCTCCAATCTGAATGTACTCCCTCCAACACGACCCTCTGCCTTCTGCAGGCAAGCTAATTCTGAATCCACCTGGCCAAACTTCCCTGCCTTCGGACTTTCTGAATAAGCCTACCATGTGGAACCTTGTCAAATGCTTTACTAAAATCCATGTAGATCACATCCACTGCACTACCCTCATCTATATGTCTGGTCACCTCCTCAAAGTACTCTATCAGGCTTGTTAGGCACGATCTGCCCTTCAAAAAGCCATGTTGACTGTCCCTGATCAGACCATGATTCTCTAAATGCCCATAGATCCTATCTCTAAGAATCTTTTCCAACAGCTTTCCCACCACAGACGTAAGGCTCACTGGTCTATAATTACCTGGAGTATCCCTACTACCTTTTTTGAACAAGGGGACAACATTTGCCTCCCTCCAATCCCCGGTACCATTCCCGTGGACAACGAGGACATAAAGATCCTAGCCAGAGGTTCAGCAATCTCTTCCCTTGCCTCGTGGAGCAGCCTGGGGAATTTTCCGTCAGGCCCCGGGGACTTATCTGTCCTAATGTATTTTAACAACTCCAACACCTCCTCTCCCTTAATATCAACATGCTCCAGAACATCAACCTCACTCATATTGTCCTCACCGTCATCAAGTTCCCTCTTAGTGGTGAATACCAAAGAGAAGTATTCATTCAGGACCTCGCTCACTTCCACAGCCTCCAGGCACATCTTCCCACTTTTATCTCTAATCGTTCCTACCTTCACTCCTGTCATCCTTTTGTTCTTCACATAATTGAAGAATGCCTTGGGGTTTTCCGTTACCCTACTCGCCAAGGCCTTCTCACGCCCCCTTCTTGCTCTTCTCAGCCCCTTCTTAAGCTCCTTTCTTGATACCCTATATTCCTCAATAGATCCATCTGATCCTTGCTTCCTAAACCTCATGTATGCTGCTTTCTTCCACCTGACTAGATTTTCCACTTCACTTGTCACCCATGGTTCCTTCACCCTTCCATTCTTTATCTTCCTCACTGGGACAAATTTATCCCTAACATCCTGCAAGAGATCCTTAAACATCGACCACATGTCCATAGTACATTTCCCTGCAAAAACATCATCCCAATTCACACCCGCAAGTTCTAGCCTTATAGCCTCATAATTTTCCCCTCCCCAATTAAACATTTTCCTGTCTTGTCTGATTCTATCCTCTTCCATTATAATGCTAAAGGTCAGGGAGTGGTGATCACTTTCCCCCAGATGCTCACACACTGACAGATCTGTGACCTGACCCAGTTCGTTACCTAATACTAGATCTAGTATGGCATTCCCCCAGTCGGCCTGTCAACATACTGTGTGTCAACATATGTTTTCTTCGTCACTCGCCCCGCCAATCTGAAATGTTTTTCACGTTTCCACTTCATCTTTGCAGCGAATACACTGACGATCGTGGTTCTGACCCGCGGAAGATGCGGTCTCTCCAAGTGTATCTCCCGATACCTGTTGGCCATGGCTGTCGCCGATCTGATAGTCTTGATCGTGAACATTATTCTCCCTCAGATCAAGGACATGCATTTCCCCGCTTCAATCCTGGACTACACACCAGTCTGCAGCCTCATTTTCCTGCTGAGCGTGGACGCCATTGACTGTTCTGTGTGGTTAACTGTCGCCTTCACCATCGATCGGTTTGTCGCCATTTGTTTACGGAAACTGAGAGATAAGTATTGCAAAGAGAGTATTGCGGCGATGGTTGTAACGTTAGTGTGTGTGCTTACGTTTTTGCTGAACATTGGGTTTTACTTTATATTTGAACCCGCAGAAACAATAGATAACCAACAAATGTTTTGTATTATAAAATCTGCTTTCTACACATCGCCACTTTGGGTGGCTTACTATTGGCTTCGGACGATATTAACGCCGTTTACCCCATTTGTGCTGATTTCGCTGCTCAACACTTTGACCATCAGACACATCATCCGGGCCACGAGAGTCAGGAGAGAGCTCCTGGGGAGCGGAAATGGCGGGAGTCTGAATGATCAGGAGACAGCGAATCGACGGAAATCCATCGTTTTATTGCTCACCATCTCGGGCAGTTTTATCCTGCTCTGGGTGGTAAATTTGTTCTATAAGATTTTTGTTATTTTAACGGATGGGAGGTTGTTTCCCGGAGACTACACCAACCCTTTAACTATCCTAGGTGAAGCCGGATTCATGCTTCAGTCTTTGAATTCGTGCACGAACACCGTGATTTACGCAGTGGCGCAGAAAAAATTCAGAGCTGAGATAGCGATGCTAATTAAATCTCCCTTTATTCTTACGAAGATTCTAATTAATCAAAATCTATTAAAAAGATCATTGGAAATTTAAGTGTTTCTCTCCATCAGTATTTTCTGGATGGTAACGGATGGGGCTGAATCACAAGTCTGTCCCTCGATAAGTCCAGGTACAAAATTCCTGCTTCTGTGGAGTTGCAGACGTGTTTGTGGAACAGATGATCCACATTGCTAGTAGACGATCGTTTCACACTCCACCCTCATACAAGTCCCACTTGCTACATTCCAGGTACACTCGTGGCAACATTTGACCTTTAATCTCCTCCGTTCGCAAAGAATGGGGCTCTTTCCTTTCCGGGGGAGCCACGAGTTTCTCATTAGCTTTTAATGACGCATTGCATTGATGTCGAAAGCTCAGCTCAGCCCACAGCAGGGTTCGAGAGCACTCGGACAAAAGGCCATGATGCTGCATATCACCTCATGCAACCCTTAACACTCAGCAAGTCCAAGACCGTTTCGCCATCCTTTGCGTTTCGTCATAGAAAAGTACAGAACAGAAACAGGCCCATCGGCTTATTTAAACTGGCTATTCCCAAGCGCTGCACCGGGACCATAGCCCTCCATATTACGACCATCCAAGCACTTATCCAAACATCCCTTAGAAGATGAAATCGCCTTCACATGTACGGCTTCTGCTGGCAGCTCGTTTCACACTCTGACGACCCTCTGAATGAAGAAGATTCCCCTCATTTTCTCCTTAAACTTTCACGGTGTCAGCCAAGTCTCTGTAATGGCCACTGCATCATAATTCCATGTATGTATCCAAGCTCTCAGTTCATCTCCTTTGTTCCTGATGCTTCTTGCTTTTGAAGTACAGGCACGTTAGCCCTTCTACCTTACCACCTTTACACCCTTTATTCTGTTTCTCTTTCCTCCAAGCCTCTTTGTATGTTAGATCAGGCTGTACTCCATGCACTATACTTGCAGCTCTCGTATGACCTTTATCCTCCTCCACCTCACTATCTGCTCTAACACTCTGGTTCCCCTCCCTCTGCAAATCTAGTTTAAATCCTCCGGAGCGGCAGTAGCAAACCTTCCCGCAAGGATGTTAGTTCCTCCTCCAGTTCAATTGCAACCTGTCCCGCCGGAACAAGTCCCACCTTCCCTGGAACAAGGCCCAATAGTCCAGAAACTGCATTATCTTCCTGTTTCTAGCCTCACTAGCACGTGGCACGGGTAGCAATCCTGAGATTACAACCCTGGAGGTCCTTTCCTTTAACTTTGCGCCTAACTCCCTAAATTCTCTTTGCAGGACCTCCTCCTTTTTACTATACACGTCATTGGTCCCTACATGGACAACGACATCCAGCTACTCATCCTCCCTCTTGAGAATACTGAGAACTCGATCCGAGATATCGCGGACCCTGGCACCAGGGAGGCAACTGACCATCCGGGATTCTCGATCTCTCCCACAGAACCTCCTATCTGTCCCCCTAGCTATCGAATCCCCTAACACTACTGCTCTCCTCTTTTCCCTCCTTCCCTTCTGAGCTGACGGTCCAGTCTCGGTGTCAGAGACGCAACCACTGCAACTTGTCCCTGGTAGGTCGTCCCCACCAACAGTATCCAAAACGGTATACTTATTATTGATGGGAACGGCCACAGGGCTGCTCTGCTCATTCTGTCTACTCCCCATCCCTTTCCTGACAGTCACCCAGCTACCTGTCTCCTGACTCTTAGGGTTGACTATCTCCCCGTAACTCTTGTTTATTTCTGCCTCTGCCTCACAAATGATCCGAAGATCATCCAGCTCCAGATCCAGTTTCCTAACTCGGTTTGTCAGGAGCTGCAGCTGGATGCACCTTTTGCAGGTGTAGTCATCAGGGAGAATTGTGCTCGCCCTGACTTCCCACATACTGCAAACGGAGCACTCGACTGCCCTAACAGCTGCCTCCATTACCTACTCCTAAGTTATTTAAATTAATTGAAGGAACTTACCCGGCCTTACCTGACTGGGAGCAAGCTCGTCCTCAACCTCTGCTTGCAGAAGCCTGTGGAGCCAAAGCCTCTGGAGCCAAAGCCTTCCTACTCTGTCTCCCTCTACTCCGTCGCCCGCTCCGTTAATCTGCTCGCTTTTTAAACTCTCCCGCTGCCTCACAGGCCGAGTTTCACGCGCTTGCGCAATCGTGCCCCGTTCAAACTGCCGAAAAAAAAATTTTGGTCTTGTTCTTTTCTGGAACAGTTCTGGAAGTCAGTTTTTTCTACAATTTCTAAAGCACTTAAAATTAATTTACAACCTAACAAATTAACTGTGCTTTTTAGAAAAATTCCTCAAAATATTCGCGGTATTTCTTTGTCTGACCAACATGTTATTGCGTTTGTTACATTGATAGCTAGGAGGGCCATTTTGTTGAAGTGGAAGGACACGTCGGCTCCCACTCTATCACAATGGTTCTCTCAAGTGATGTTATGTCTTAGCTTGGAGAAAATTAGAAGTCGAACCTCTGAACCTATGTTTGACTTTGTGAAAAGGTGGGGTTCATTTGCTCTTTACTATCATTTGAGTTAATTGATAAATTTCCTCCACAATCTAATTGTAAATATTGGTACTTTTTTTTTTCTTGCTGGTGGCTTGATGTTTATCTTTAGAAGCTCTTTGTATGACGCATGGCTCTGGGGTTGAACACCTAATGTGTATTTTTTCTCACTTTTCTTTGCTTTAGTAGGGTTTTTTCCTTTTCTTTTTGTCACCAATTTTTTTAATCTTTAAAACAATGTTTTTCTCCCCTTGAGACATTGTAAGTGTTACCTACTTCGACGTACTCTTGTTAATTTTGTATAATAATAATAAAAAGATTTGAAAATAGAGAAAGAAAGAAAACTAAGTCAAATCATTAGAAGGAGCTGATGTAGGGTCGGAAGGTGTTGAATCATTCTGCATAAAACTAAGGAACTGCAAGGGTAAAAATGCTTTGAAGGGAGTTGTATACAGTTGTACGGATTTGATCTACAAATTGCAAAGGGATTAGATTAGATTAGATCATGAGGACACTCAGTCCTCGTTTATTGTCATTTAGAAATGCATGCATGCATTACGAAATGATACAATGTTCCTCCAAAGTGATATCACAAAATAAAAAAAGGACAAACCAAGACTCACACTGACAAAACCATATAATTATAGCATATAGTTACAGCAGCGCAAAGCAATAACATAATTTGATGAAAACAGACCATGGGAACGGTTTTTAAAAAGTCTCAAGTCCCGATCGCCTCCAATGGTCCCGATATCAGGCAGCAAAAGGCAGAAACTCTCCCTGCCATAAACTTCCAGGCACTGACAACAACTGCCTTGGAAGTACCCGACGACAGCAGACTCTGGGTCCGTCCGAAAACTTCGAGCCTCTGACCAGCCCCTCCGATACAGCCTCCCGAGGGCCATCCTCTGCCGAGAGCCTTCGACCTCGTCCCGGCCGCCGAAAACAAGCAAAGCCGAGGTCTCGGAGGTCTTCTCCTCCGGAGATTCCGGGCCGCACAGTAGCAGCGGCAGCGAAGCGGGCATTTCAGAAGTTTCTCCAGATGTTCCTCCACGCTCTCACGTCTGTCTCCATCAAATCAGGATTTTGCAAGGATCCCTACTTAACAAGTAACAGATACCCATCTCCAGAGAGGCCGCCCGCGCTGCGTCGCGCCGCCATTTTGTCCTCCTCATCATATGAATATGATAACATATTCATATTAAAAGGATAATGTTACAACAGCGATGGGGGACTTCAATATGTATGTTGATTTGGGAAAAACTTGCTGATGGTGGATTGAAAGAAGGGGAATTTCTAGCATGCCTACGACATTGCTTTTTTTAGAGCAGTTTGTGGTTCAGCGTACCAGTAGATCAGCTATTCTAGATTGAGTGTTGTGCAATGATTGGAATTGATTCGAGAGCTTAAGGTAACTGAGTCCTATGTGGGGGGGGGGGGGGTAATCGTAATATGACAGAATTCACCACGAAATTGAGAAGGTGTAGCTAAAATCAGATCTATCAGTATTACAGTGTAGTAAAGGGAATTAAAGAGACATGAGAAAGAAGTGTGCCACAAGTCATTGGAAAAGAATGCTTTCAAGAATACCGGCAGAGCATCAATGGTTGGAATTTCTAGAAGCAATTCCGAAGAATAGAATATATGCATTCCAAAGAGGAAGAAGTATTCTACAGTAAGGATGTCACACCTGGCTAACAAGAGAAGTCAAAGTCCTCATAAAAGCAAAAGAGAGGGCATATAATAGAGCACAAATTAGTGCAAAGTTTAAGAATTAGAAAGCTTTTAAAAACCAGCAGAATGCAACCAGCGGCCATTCAGAACGTAGAGATGGAATACGAAAGTACAATTGCCAATAATATTAAAGGGCATACCAACAGTTTCTTCAGATATACAAAATGTAAAGAAGAGACGAGAATGAATATCGGACCACAGGATAACTATGCTAGAGAAGGAGTAATAGGGGACAATGAAATGTCGGATGAAGTGAATGAGTATTTTGCATCAGTCCTCACTATGGAAGACACTAAGAGTATGGTGGAAGTTCCAGTTGTCAGCGGTCATCGAGTGTGTGGAGTTACCAATACTGGAGGAAAGGTTCTTGGGAAACAGAATGGCCTAAGAGTAGATTGATCACCTGGACCAGATGGTATACACCCCAGGGTTCTGAAAGAGGTGGCTGAAGAGGTTGTGGACCCAATAATAATGATCTTTCAAGAATCACTAGAGTTGTTCCGGAAGACTAGTAAATTGCAAATAGCAGTCCACTCTGCAAGAAGAGAGAAAGGCAGAAGAAAGCAAACTATAGGCCAGTCAGTCTGACCTCAGTGCTTGGGAAGATGTTGCAGTCGATTATTAAGGATCAGGTCTCAGGGTACTTAGAAGCACATGACAAATTACACTGGAGTTAGCATGATTTCGTCAAGGGAAAATCTCGCCTAACAAATCTGTTGGCATCCTTTGAAGAAATAACAAGCAGGATAGACAAAAGAGAATCAATTGATGTTGTGTACTTGAAATTGCAGAAGGCCTTTGACAAGGTGCCACACATGAGACTTCTTAACAAATTACGAGTCCATGGAATAACAGGAAAGATTCCCGCATGGATAATGCAGGGGCCGATTGGAAGGAGGCAAATAGTGGGGAAAAGGAGCCCTTCCTGGTTGCCTGCCTGGGACTAGAAGTGTTCCACTGGGGTCTGTATTGGGACCATGTCATGGGGGGGGGACGTTGGGAACGGACCCAAATGCAAGACACGGACACTGAAGTACTAGGGAGAGGACTAGGTGTCAAGAAAGCAAGGTAAGTGGGGAAGAAACGACGCAGGACAAGACACAGGCCCTGGACAAGACTAGGAGACAGGGCATGTGCTAGGACCAGAGTAGGAAAGTGAGAGCTGGACGAGGAACTAGGAACTGGGAACTAGGAACTAGGAACCTGGACAAGGACTTCGAGCCAGAGACTGGGCAGGGACCCGGAACCTGGGTCTTAACTCGGGCTCGGACTCCGGATCCAGGCGACGACTGGACGTGGGGGCAGGGTGCGGGACTCCAAGGCTGGACAAGGACATGAAGCTCAGACTTGGTCTTGATCGAGGGAGAGCAGAATCGCAGAGCCTAGGTTGAGGGAGAGCAAAGCAGAAGCGGCAAGAGGCGTAGCTGGACACGAACACTAGCCCTGGACGAGACCAGGACTCAGGGCCGAGGCTACGACTTGGACACGGACCGGAACCTCCTCGACGAAATCTGCAGATGCTGGAAATTCAGGCAACACACACAAAATGCTGATGGAACGCAGCAGCCAGGTGGTATCTATAGGGAGAAGCGCTGTCAACGTTTTGGGCCGAGACCCTTCGTCAGGACTAACTGAAAGGAAAGATAGTAAGAGATTTGAAAGTAGGAGGGGGAGGGAGGGGGAAACAAAAATTGATAGAAGACCGGAGGCGTGGGGTGAAACTGAGAGGTGGAAAGGTGATTGGCAAAAGGGATACAGAGCTGGAGAAGGGAAAGGATTATGGGACGGGAGGACTAGGGAGAAAGAAAGGAGGAGGGGAGCACCAGAGGGAGATGAAGAACAGGCAGAGAAAGAGAAAGAGAGAAAAAAAGGAGGGGGGGCTAAATATATCAGGGATGGGGTAAGAAGGGGAGGAGGGGCATTAACAAAAGTTAGAGAAGTCAATGTTCATGCCATCAGGTTGGAGGCTACCCAGCCGGTATATAAGGTGTTGTTCCTCCAACCTGAGTGTGGCTTCACCTTGTCGGTAGAGAACGCCATGGATAGACATATCAGAATGGGAATGGGACATGGAATTAAAATGTGTGGCCACTGGGAGATCCTGCTTTCTCTGGCGGACAGAGTATAGGTGTTCAGCGAAACGGTTTCCAGACTGCATCGGATCTCACCAATATATAAAAGGCCACACCAGGAGCACCCGACGCAGTATACCACACCAGCTGACTCACAAGTGAAGTGTCTCCTCACCTGGAAGGACTGTCTGGGGCCCTGAATGGTGGAGAGGGAGGAAGTGTAAGGGCAGGTGTAGCTTACAAGGATAAATGCCAGGAGGGAGATTGGTAGGAAGGGATGGGGGGACAAATGGACAAGTGAGTCACGTAGGAACCAATCCCTGTGGAAAGCAGAAGGGGGGGAGGGAAAGATGTGCTTGGTAGTGGGATCCCATTGGAAGTGGCAGAAGTTACGGAGAATTATACATTGAACCCGAAAGCTGGTAGGGTGGTAGGTGGTTTGCGTTTCCCCCTCCCCCTCCTACTTTCATATCTCTTACTAGCTTTCCTTTCAGTTAGTTCTGACGAAGGGTCTCGGCCAGAAACGTTGACAGTGCTTCTCCCTATAGATGCTGCCTAGCCTGCTGTGTTCCACCAGCATTTTGAGCATGGAACCTCCATGCAGTCTTGGACTTAAGCACAGGACCACAGAACACAGTGCCAGGACCCCTCCTTGGGAACAGGACATAGGGCTGGGGCTTTACATAGAGTCAGGACCCCTCTTTGGGGACAGGACATAGGGCTGGGACTCATTCACAAAACACAGAGCCAGGACCCCTCCTTGGGAACAGGACATAGGGCCGGGACTCATACACGAACACTAAACACGGGGACACAAAGAGACAGTTCCAAGCTCAACGATAGATGGCTCCTTCTGTTGGCGTGGCAAGGATCCGGTCTCACTCCAGCGGCTGAACTTGACGGCGATACAGGCAGGGATGCAGGCAAGGTTGCCAGCAAGGCTTCAAGCATGAGTAGCTGGCAGGGCTTAGAGCGTGGTTAGCCGGCAGGGATTCAGGCTTCGGTAGCCGGCAGGGATTCAGGCGTGGGTAGCCGGCAGGACTTCAGGCGTGGGTAGCCAGCAGGGCTTCAGGCGTGGGTAGCCGGCAGTGATTCAGGCGTGGGTAGCCGGCAGGGCTTCAGGCGTGTGTAGCCGGCAGGGATTCAGGCGTGGGTAGCCGGCAGGGCTTCAGGCGTGGGTAGCCGGCAGGGCTTCAGGCGTGGGTAGCCGGCAGTGATTCAGGCGTGGGTAGCCGGCAGGGATTCAGGTGTGGGTAGCCGGCAGGGATTCAGGTGTGTGTAGCCGGCAGGGCTTCAGGCGTGGGTAGCCGGCAGGGCTTCAGGCGTGGGTAGCCGGCAGGGATTCAGGCTTCAGTAGCCGGCAGGGCTTCAGACGTGGGTAGCAGGCAGGGCTTCAGGCGTGGGTAGCCGGCAGGGCTTCAGGCGTGAGTAGCCGGCAGGGCTTCAGGCGTGGGTAGCCGGCAGGGATTCAAGCGTGGGTAGCCGGCAGGGCTTCAGGCGTGGGTAGCCGGCAGGGATTCAGGCGTGGGTAGCCGGCAGGGATTCAGGTGTGGGTAGCCAGAACGGCTTCAGGCGTGGGTAGCCGGCAGGGCTTCAGGCGTGAGTAGCCGGCAGGGCTTCAGGCCTGGGTAGCCAGCAGGACTTCAGGCGTGGGTAGCCGGCAGGGATTCAGGCGTGGGTAGCCGGCAGGGCTTCAGGCGTGGGTAGCCGGCAGGGCTTCAGGCGTGGGTAGCCGGCAGGGATTCAGGCATGGGTAGCCGGCAGGGCTTCAGGCGTGGGTAGCCGGCAGGGCTTCAGGCGTGGGTAGCCGGCAGGGATTCAGGCGTGGGTAGCCGGCAGGGATTCAGGCGTGGGTAGCCGGCAGGGCTTCAGGCGTGGGTAGCCGGCAGGACTTCAGGCGTGGGAAGCAGGCAGGACTTCAGGCGTGGGTAGCCGGCAGGGCTTCAGGCGTGGGTAGCAGGCAGGGCTTCAGGCGTGGGTAGCAGGCAGGGCTTCAGGCGTGGGTAGCCGGCAGGGCTTCAGGCGTGGGTAGCAGGCAGGGCTTCAGGCGTGGGTAGCCAGCAGGGCTTCAGGCGTGGGTAGCCGGCAGGGATTCAGGCGTGGGTAGCAGGCAGGGCTTCAGGCGTGGGTAGCCGGCAGGGCAAAAGGCGTGGGTAGCCGGCAGGGCTTCAAGCGTGAGTAGCCAGCAGGGATTCAGGCGTGTGTAGCCGGCAGGGATTCAGGCGTGAGTAGCCGGCAGGGCTTCAAGCGTGGGTAGCCGGCAGTGATTCAGGCGTGGGTAGCCGGCAGTGATTCAGGCGTGGGTAGCCGGCAGGGATTCAGGCGTGAGTAGCCGGCAGGGATTCAGGCGTGGGTAGCCGGCAGGGATTCAGGCGTGGGTAGCCGCCAGGGATTCAGGCGTGGGTAGCCGGCAGGGATTCAGGCGTGGGTAGCCGGCAGGGATTCAGGCGTGGGTAGCCAGCAGGGCTTTAGGCGTGGGTAGCCGGCAGGGATTCAGGCGTGGGTAGCCGGCAGGGATTCAGGCGTGGGTAGCCGGCAGGGCTTCAGGCGTGAGTAGCCGGCAGGGCTTCAGGCGTGTGTAGCCGGCAGGGCTTCAGGCGTGTGTAGCCCGCAGGGCTTCAGGCGTGGGTAGCCGGCAGGGCTTGAGGCGTGGGTAGCCGGCAGGGCTTGAGGCGTGTGTAGCAGGCAGGGCTTCAGGCGTGTGTAGCCCGCAGGGCTTCAGGCTTGGGTAGCCGGCAGGGATTCAGGCGTGGGTAGCCGGCAGGGCTTCAGGCGTGGGTAGCAGGCAGGGCTTCAGGCGTGGGTAGCCAGCAGGGATTCAGGCGTGGGTAGCAGGCAGGGCTTCAGGCGTGGGTAGCCGGCAGGGCTTCAGGCGTGGGTAGCCGGCAGGGCTTCAAGCGTGAGTAGCCGGCAGGGATTCAGGCGTGTGTAGCCGGCAGGGATTCAGGCGTGAGTAGCCGGCAGGGCTTCAAGCGTGGGTAGCCGGCAGTGATTCAGGCGTGGGTAGCCGGCAGTGATTCAGGCGTGGGTAGCCGGCAGGGATTCAGGCGTGGGTAGCCGGCAGGGCTTCAGGCGTGAGTAGCCGGCAGGGCTTCAGGCGTGGGTAGCCGGCAGGGATTCAGGCGTGGGTAGCAGGCAGGGATTCAGGCGTGGGTAGCCAGCAGGGCTTCAAGCATGAGTAGCCGGCAGTGATTCAAGCGTGGGTAGCCGGCAGTGATTCAGGCGTGGGTAGCCGGCAGGGATTCAGGCGTGGGTAGCCGGCAGGGCTTCAGGCGTGGGTAGCCGGCAGGGCTTCAGGCGTGGGTAGCCGGCAGGGCTTCAGGCGTGGGTAGCCGGCAGGGCTTCAGGCGTGAGTAGCCGGCAGGGATTCAGGCGTGCGTAGCCGGCAGGGATTCAGGCGTGGGTAGCCGGCAGGGATTCAGGCGTGAGTAGCCGGCAGGGATTCAGGCGTGGGTAGCCGGCAGGGATTCAGGCGTGGGTAGCCGGCAGGGCTTCAGGCGTGGGTAGCCGGCAGGGTTTCAGGCGTGGGTAGCCGGCAGGGCTTCAGGCGTGGGTAGCCGGCAGGGCTTCAGGCGTGAGTAGCCGGCAGGGATTCAGGCGTGAGTAGCCGGCAGGGATTCAGGCGTGGGTAGCCGGCAGGGATTCAGGCGTGAGTAGCCGGCAGGGATTCAGGCGTGGGTAGCCGGCAGGGATTCAGGCGTGAGTAGCCAGCAGGGCTTCAGGCGTGGGTAGCCGGCAGGGATTCAGGCGTGGGTAGCCGTCAGGGATTCAGGCGTGGGTAGCCGGCAGGGCTTCAGGCGTGGGTAGCCGGCAGGGCTTCAGGCGTGGGTAGCCGGCAGTGATTCAGGCGTGGATAGCCGGCAGGGATTCAGGCGTGTGTAGCCGGCAGGGATTCAGGCGTGTGTAGCCGGCAGGGCTTCAGGCGTGGGTAGCCGGCAGGGATACAGGCGTGAGTAGCCGGCAGGGATTCAGGCGTGTGTAGCCGGCAGTTATTCAGGCGTGGGTAGCCGGCAGGGCTTCAGGCGTGGGTAGCCGGCAGGGATTCAGGCGTGGGTAGCCGGCAGGGATTCAGGCGAGGGTAGCCGGCAGGGCTTCAGGCGTGGGTAGCCGGCAGGGCTTCAGGCATGGGTAGCCGGCAGGGATTCAGGCGTGGGTAGCCGGCAGGGAATCAGGCGTGGGTAGCCGGCAGGGAATCAGGCGTGGGTAGCAGGCATGGCTTCAGGCGTGGGTAGCCGGCAGGGCTTCAGGCGTGGGTAGCCGGCAGGGATTCAGGCGTGGGTAGCCGGCAGGGATTCAGGCGTGTGTAGCCGGCAGGGCTTCAGGCGTGGGTAGCCGGCAGGGCTTCAGGCGTGGGTAGCCGGCAGGGCTTCAGGCGTGTGTAGCCGGCAGGGCTTCAGGCGTGGGTAGCCGGCAGGGCTTCAGGCGTGGGTAGCAGGCAGGGCTTCAGGCGTGGGTAGCAGGCAGGGCTTCAGGCGTGGGTAGCCGGCAGGGATTCAGGCGTGGGTAGCCGGCTGGGATTCAGGCGTGGGTAGCCGGCAGGGCTTCAGGCGTGGGTAGCCGGCAGGGCTTCAGGCGTGGGTAGCAGGCAGGGCTTCAGGCGTGGGTAGCAGGCAGGGCTTCAGGCGTGGGTAGCCGGCAGGGCTTCAGGCGTGGGTAGCCGGCAGGGCTTCAGGCGTGGGTAGCCGGCAGGGCTTCAGGCGTGGGTAGCCGGCAGGGCTTCAGGCGTGGGTAGCCGGCAGTGATTCAGGCGTGGGTAGCCGGCAGGGATTCAGGCGTGGGTAGCCGGCAGGGCTTCAGGCGTGAGTAGCCGGCAGGGCTTCAGGCGTGGGTAGCCGGCAGGGCTTCAGGCGTGGGTAGCAGGCAGGGATTCAGGCGTGGGTAGCCAGCAGGGCTTCAAGCATGAGTAGCCGGCAGTGATTCAAGCGTGGGTAGCCGGCAGTGATTCAGGCGTGGGTAGCCGGCAGGGATTCAGGCGTGGGTAGCCGGCAGGGCTTCAGGCGTGGGTAGCCGGCAGGGCTTCAGGCGTGGGTAGCCGGCAGGGCTTCAGGCGTGGGTAGCCGGCAGGGCTTCAGGCGTGAGTAGCCGGCAGGGATTCAGGCGTGAGTAGCCGGCAGGGATTCAGGCGTGGGTAGCCGGCAGGGATTCAGGCGTGAGTAGCCGGCATGGATTCAGGCGTGGGTAGCCGGCAGGGATTCAGGCGTGGGTAGCCGGCAGGGCTTCAGGCGTGGGTAGCCGGCAGGGTTTCAGGCGTGGGTAGCCGGCAGGGCTTCAGGCGTGGGTAGCCGGCAGGGCTTCAGGCGTGAGTAGCCGGCAGGGATTCAGGCGTGAGTAGCCGGCAGGGATTCAGGCGTGGGTAGCCGGCAGGGATTCAGGCGTGAGTTGCCGACAGGGATTCAGGCGTGGGTAGCCGGCAGGGATTCAGGCGTGAGTAGCCGGCAGGGCTTCAGGCGTGGGTAGCCGGCAGGGATTCAGGCGTGGGTAGCCGGCAGGGATTCAGGCGTGGGTAGCCGGCAGGGCTTCAGGCGTGGGTAGCCGGCAGGGCTTCAGGCGTGGGTAGCCGGCAGTGATTCAGGCGTGGGTAGCCGGCAGGGATTCAGGCGTGGGTAGCCGGCAGGGCTTCAGGCGTGTGTAGCCGGCAGGGCTTCAGGCGTGGGTAGCCGGCAGGGATACAGGCGTGAGTAGCCGGCAGGGATTCAGGCGTGTGTAGCCGGCAGTGATTCAGGCGTGGGTAGCCGGCAGGGCTTCAGGCGTAGGTAGCCGGCAGGGATTCAGGCGTGGGTAGCCGGCAGGGATTCAGGCGAGGGTAGCCGGCAGGGCTTCAGGCGTGGGTAGCCGGCAGGGCTTCAGGCGTGGGTAGCCGGCAGGGATTCAGGCGTGGGTAGCCGGCAGGGAATCAGGCGTGGGTAGCCGGCAGGGAATCAGGCGTGGGTAGCAGGCAGGGCTTCAGGCGTGGGTAGCCGGCAGGGCTTCAGGCGTGGGTAGCCGGCAGGGATTCAGGCGTGGGTAGCCGGCAGGGCTTCAGGCGTGGGTAGCCGGCAGGGCTTCAGGCGTGGGTAGCAGGCAGGGCTTCAGGCGTGGGTAGCAGGCAGGGCTTCAGGCGTGGGTAGCCGGCAGGGCTTCAGGCGTGGGTAGCAGGCAGGGATTCAGGCGTGAGTAGCCGGCAGGGCTTCAAGCGTGGGTAGCCGGCAGTGATTCAGGCGTGGGTAGCCGGCAGTGATTCAGGCGTGGGTAGCCGGCAGGGATTCAGGCGTGGGTAGCCGGCAGGGCTTCAGGCGTGAGTAGCCGGCAGGGCTTCAGGCGTGGGTAGCCGGCAGGGATTCAGGCGTGGGTAGCAGGCAGGGATTCAGGCGTGGGTAGCCAGCAGGGCTTCAAGCATGAGTAGCCGGCAGTGATTCAAGCGTGGGTAGCCGGCAGTGATTCAGGCGTGGGTAGCCGGCAGGGATTCAGGCGTGGGTAGCCGGCAGGGCTTCAGGCGTGGGTAGCCGGCAGGGCTTCAGGCGTGGGTAGCCGGCAGGGCTTCAGGCGTGGGTAGCCGGCAGGGATTCAGGCGTGGGTAGCCGGCAGGGAATCAGGCGTGGGTAGCCGGCAGGGAATCAGGCGTGGGTAGCAGGCATGGCTTCAGGCGTGGGTAGCCGGCAGGGCTTCAGGCGTGGGTAGCCGGCAGGGATTCAGGCGTGGGTAGCCGGCAGGGATTCAGGTGTGTTAGCCGGCAGGGCTTCAGGCGTGGGTAGCCGGCAGGGCTTCAGGCGTGGGTAGCCGGCAGGGCTTCAGGCGTGTGTAGCCGGCAGGGCTTCAGGCGTGGGTAGCCGGCAGGGCTTCAGGCGTGGGTAGCAGGCAGGGCTTCAGGCGTGGGTAGCAGGCAGGGCTTCAGGCGTGGGTAGCCGGCAGGGATTCAGGCGTGGGTAGCCGGCTGGGATTCAGGCGTGGGTAGCCGGCAGGGCTTCAGGCGTGGGTAGCCGGCAGGGCTTCAGGCGTGGGTAGCAGGCAGGGCTTCAGGCGTGGGTAGCAGGCAGGGCTTCAGGCGTGGGTAGCCGGCAGGGCTTCAGGCGTGGGTAGCCGGCAGGGCTTCAGGCGTGGGTAGCCGGCAGGGCTTCAGGCGTGGGTAGCCGGCAGTGATTCAGGCGTGGGTAGCCGGCAGTGATTCAGGCGTGGGTAGCCGGCAGGGATTCAGGCGTGGGTAGCCGGCAGGGCTTCAGGCGTGAGTAGCCGGCAGGGCTTCAGGCGTGGGTAGCCGGCAGGGCTTCAGGCGTGGGTAGCAGGCAGGGATTCAGGCGTGGGTAGCCAGCAGGGCTTCAAGCATGAGTAGCCGGCAGTGATTCAAGCGTGGGTAGCCGGCAGTGATTCAGGCGTGGGTAGCCGGCAGGGATTCAGGCGTGGGTAGCCGGCAGGGCTTCAGGCGTGGGTAGCCGGCAGGGCTTCAGGCGTGGGTAGCCGGCAGGGCTTCAGGCGTGGGTAGCCGGCAGGGCTTCAGGCGTGAGTAGCCGGCAGGGATTCAGGCGTGAGTAGCCGGCAGGGATTCAGGCGTGGGTAGCCGGCAGGGATTCAGGCGTGAGTAGCCGGCATGGATTCAGGCGTGGGTAGCCGGCAGGGATTCAGGCGTGGGTAGCCGGCAGGGTTTCAGGCGTGGGTAGCCGGCAGGGCTTCAGGCGTGGGTAGCCGGCAGGGCTTCAGGCGTGAGTAGCCGGCAGGGATTCAGGCGTGAGTAGCCGGCAGGGATTCAGGCGTGGGTAGCCGGCAGGGATTCAGGCGTGAGTAGCCGACAGGGATTCAGGCGTGGGTAGCCGGCAGGGATTCAGGCGTGAGTAGCCGGCAGGGCATCAGGCGTGGGTAGCCGGCAGGGATTCAGGCGTGGGTAGCCGGCAGGGATTCAGGCGTGGGTAGCCGGCAGGGCTTCAGGCGTGGGTAGCCGGCAGGGCTTCAGGCGTGGGTAGCCGGCAGTGATTCAGGCGTGGGTAGCCGGCAGGGATTCAGGCGTGGGTAGCCGGCAGGGATTCAGGCGTGTGTAGCCGGCAGGGCTTCAGGCGTGGGTAGCCGGCAGGGATACAGGCGTGAGTAGCCGGCAGGGATTCAGGCGTGTGTAGCCGGCAGTGATTCAGGCGTGGGTAGCCGGCAGGGCTTCAGGCGTAGGTAGCCGGCAGGGATTCAGGCGTGGGTAGCCGGCAGGGATTCAGGCGAGGGTAGCCGGCAGGGCTTCAGGCGTGGGTAGCCGGCAGGGCTTCAGGCGTGGGTAGCCGGCAGGGATTCAGGCGTGGGTAGCCGGCAGGGAATCAGGCGTGGGTAGCCGGCAGGGAATCAGGCGTGGGTAGCAGGCAGGGCTTCAGGCGTGGGTAGCCGGCAGGGCTTCAGGCGTGGGTAGCCGGCAGGGATTCAGGCGTGGGTAGCCGGCAGGGCTTCAGGCGTGGGTAGCCGGCAGGGCTTCAGGCGTGGGTAGCAGGCAGGGCTTCAGGCGTGGGTAGCAGGCAGGGCTTCAGGCGTGGGTAGCCGGCAGGGATTCAGGCGTGGGTAGCCGGCAGGAATTCAGGCGTGTGTAGCCGGCAGGGATTCAGGCGTGGGTAGCCGGCAGGGATTCAGGCGTGGGTAGCCAGAACGGCTTCAGGCGTGGGTAGCCGGCAGGGATTCAGGCTTGGGTAGCCGGCAGGGATTCAGGCGTGGGTAGCCGGCAGGAATTCAGGCTTGGGTAGCCGGCAGGGCTTCAGGCGTGGGTAGCCGGCAGGGCTTCAGGCGTGGGTAGACGGCAGGGCTTCAGGCGTGGGTAGCCGGCAGGGCTTCAGGCGTGGATAGTTGGCAGGGATTCAGGCGTGTGTAGCCAGAACGGCTTCAGGCTTGGGTAGCCGGCAGGGCTTCAGGCGTGGGTAGCCGGCAGGGCTTCAGGCGTGGGTAGCCGGCAGGGCTTCAGGCGTGGGTAGCCGGCAGGGCTTCAGGCTTGGGTAGCCGGCAGGGCTTCAGGCGTGGGTAGCCGGCAGGGCTTCAGGCCTGGGTTGCCGGCAGGGCTTCAGGCGTGGTTAGCCGGCAGGGATTCAGGCGTGGGTAGCCGGCAGGGATTCAGGCGTGGGTAGCCGGCAGGGATTCAGGCGTGGGAAGCCGGCAGGGATTCAAGCGTGGGAAGCCGGCAGGGATTCAGGCGTGGGTAGCCGGCAGGGATTCAGGCGTGGGAAGCCGGCAGGGATTCAGGCGTGGGTAGCCGGCAGGGATTCAGGCGTGGGTAGCCGGCAGGGATTCAGGCATGGGTAGCCGGCAGGGATTCAGGCGTGGGTAGCCGGCAGGGATTCAGGCGTGGGTAGCCGGCAGGGCTTCAGGCGTGGGTAGCCGGCAGGGCTTCAGGCGTGAGTAGCCGGCAGGGCTTCAGGCGTGGGTAGCCGGCAGGGCTTCAGGCGTGGGTAGCCGGCAGGGATTCAGGCGTGGGTAGCCGGCAGGGCTTCAGGCGTGGGTAGCCGGCAGGGCTTCAGGCGTGGGTAGCAGGCAGGGCTTCAGGCGTGGGTAGCCGGCAGGGATTCAGGCGTGGGTAGCCGGCAGGGATTCAGGCGTGGGTAGCCGGCAGGAATTCAGGCGTGTGTAGCCGGCAGGGATTCAGGCGTGGGTAGCCGGCAGGGATTCAGGCGTGGGTAGCCAGAACGGGTTCAGGCGTGGGTAGCCGGCAGGGATTCAGGCTTGGGTAGCCGGCAGGGATTCAGGCGTGGGTAGCCGGCAGGAATTCAGGCTTGGGTAGCCGGCAGGGCTTCAGGCGTGGGTAGCCGGCAGGGCTTCAGGCGTGGGTAGCCGGCAGGGCTTCAGGCGTGGGTAGCCGGCAGGGCTTCAGGCCTGGGTAGCCGGCAGGGCTTCAGGCGTGGTTAGCCGGCAGGGATTCAGGCGTGGGTAGCCGAAAGGGATTCAGTCGTGGGTAGCCGGCAGGGATTCAGGCGTGGGAAGCCGGCAGGGATTCAAGCGTGGGAAGCCGGCAGGGATTCAGGCGTGGGTAGCCGGCAGGGATTCAGGCGTGGGTAGCCGGCAGGGATTCAGGCGTGGGTAGCCGGCAGGGATTCAGGCGTGGGTAGCCGGCAGGGATTCAGGCGTGAGTAGCCGGCAGGGATTCAGGCGTGGGTAGCCGGCAGGGCTTCAGGCGTGGGTAGCCGGCAGGGCTTCAGGCGTGGGTAGCCGGCAGGGCTTCAGGCGTGTGTAGCCGGCAGGGCTTCAGGCGTGGGTAGCCGGCAGGGCTTCAGGCGTGTGTAGCCGGCAGGGATTCAGGCGTGGGTAGCCGGCAGGGATTCAGGCGTGGGTAGCCGGCAGGGATTCAGGCGTGTGTAGCCGGCAGGGATTCAGGCGTGGGTAGCCGGCAGTGATTCAGGCGTGGGTAGCCGGCAGGGATTCAGGCGTGGGTAGCCGGCAGGGCTTCAGGCGTGGGTAGCCGGCAGGGCTTCAGGCGTGGGTAGCCGGCAGGGCTTCAGGCGTGGGTAGCCGGCAGGGCTTCAGGCGTGGGTAGACGGAACGGCTTCAGGCGTGGGTAGCCGGCAGGGCTTCAGGCGTGGGTAGCCGGCAGTGATTCAGGCGTGGGTAGCCGGCAGGGATTCAGGCGTGGGTAGCCGGCAGGGATTCAGGCGTGTGTAGCCGGCAGGGCTTCAGGCGTGGGTAGCCGGCAGGGATACAGGCGTGGGTAGCCGGCAGGGATTCAGGCGTGTGTAGCCGGCAGTGATTCAGGCGTGGGTAGACGGCAGGGATTCAGGCGTGTGTAGCCGGCAGGGATTCAGGCGTGGGTAGCCGGCAGGGATTCAGGCGTGGGTAGCCGGCAGGGATTCAGGCGTGGGTAGCCGGCAGGGCTTCAGGCGTGGGTAGCCGGCAGGGCTTCAGGCGTGGGTAGCGGGCAGGGATTCAGGCGTGGGTAGCCGGCAGGGATTCAGGCGTGGGTAGCCGGCAGGGCTTCAGGCGTGTGTAGCCGGCAGGGCTTCAGGCGTGGGTAGCCGGCAGGGCTTCAGGCGTGGGTAGCCGGCAGGGCTTCAGGCATGGGTAGCCGGCAGGGATTCAGGCGTGCGTAGCCGGCAGGGATTCAGGCGTGTGTAGCCGGCAGGGATTCAGGCGTGTGTAGCCGGCAGGGATTCAGGCGTAGGTAGCCGGCAGGGATTCAGGCGTGGGTAGCCGGCAGGGATTCAGGCGTGGGTAGCCGGCAAGGCTTCAGGCGTGGGTAGCCGGCAGAGCTTCAGGCGTGGGTAGCCGGCAGGGCTTCAGGCGTGGGTAGCCGGCAGGGCTTCAGGCGTGGGTAGCCGGCAGGGCTTCAGGCGTGGGTAGCCGGCAGTGATTCAGGCGTGGGTAGCCGGCAGGGATTCAGGCGTGGGTAGCCGGCAGGGATTCAGGCGTGTGTAGCCGGCAGGGCTTCAGGCGTGGGTAGCCGGCAGGGATACAGGCGTGAGTAGCCGGCAGGGATTCAGGCGTGTGTAGCCGGCAGTGATTCAGGCGTGTGTAGCCGGCAGGGATTCAGGCGTGTGTAGCCGGCAGGGATTCAGGCGTGGGTAGCCGGCAGGGATTCAGGCGTGGGTAGCCGGCAGGGATTCAGGCGTGGGTAGCCGGCAGGGCTTCAGGCGTGGGTAGCCGGCAGGGCTTCAGGCGTGGGTAGCCGGCAGGGATTCAGGCGTGGGTAGCCGGCAGGGATTCAGGCGTGGGTAGCCGGCAGGGCTTCAGGCGTGTGTAGCCGGCAGGGCTTCAGGCGTGGGTAGCCGGCAGGGCTTCAGGCGTGGGTAGCCGGCAGGGCTTCAGGCATGGGTAGCCGGCAGGGCTTCAGGCGTGGGTAGACGGAACGGCTTCAGGCGTGGGTAGCCGGCAGGGCTTCAGGCGTGAGTAGCCGGCAGGGATTCAGGCGTGGGTAGCCGGCAGGGATTCAGGCGTGGGTAGCCGGCAGGGCTTCAGGCGTGGGTAGCGGGCAGGGCTTCAGGCGTGGGTAGCCGGCAGGGATTCAGGCGTGGGTAGCCGGCAGGGATTCAGGCGTGGGTAGCCGGCAGGGATTCAGGCGTGGGTAGCCGGCAGGGCTTCAAGCGTGACTAGCCGGCAGGGATTCAGGCGTGGGTAGCCGGCAGGGATTCAGGCGTGGGTAGCCGGCAGGGATTCAGGCGTGGGTAGCAGGCAGGGATTCAGGCGTGTGTAGCAGGCAGGGATTCAGGCGTGGGTAGCCGGCAGGGCTTCAGGCGTGGGTAGCCGGCAGTGATTCAGGCGTGGGTAGCCGGCAGGGATTCAGGCGTGGGTAGCCGGCAGGGATTCAGGCGTGTGTAGCCGGCAGGGCTTCAGGCGTGGGTAGCCGGCAGGGATACAGGCGTGAGTAGCCGGCAGGGATTCAGGCGTGTGTAGCCGGCAGTGATTCAGGCGTGGGTAGACGGCAGGGATTCAGGCGTGTGTAGCCGGCAGGGATTCAGGCGTGGGTAGCCGGCAGGGATTCAGGCGTGGGTAGCCGGCAGGGATTCAGGCGTGGGTAGCCGGCAGGGATTCAGGCGTGGGTAGCCGGCAGGGCTTCAGGCGTGTGTAGCCGGCAGGGCTTCAGGCGTGGGTAGCCGGCAGGGCTTCAGGCGTGGGTAGCCGGCAGGGCTTCAGGCATGGGTAGCCGGCAGGGCTTCAGGCGTGGGTAGACGGAACGGCTTCAGGCGTGGGTAGCCGGCAGGGCTTCAGGCGTGAGTAGCCGGCAGGGATTCAGGCGTGGGTAGCCGGCAGGGATTCAGGCGTGGGTAGCCGGCAGGGCTTCAGGCGTGGGTAGCGGGCAGGGCTTCAGGCGTGGGTAGCCGGCAGGGATTCAGGCGTGGGTAGCCGGCAGGGATTCAGGCGTGGGTAGCCGGCAGGGCTTCAGGCGTGACTAGCCGGCAGGGATTCAGGCGTGGGTAGCCGGCAGGGATTCAGGCGTGGGTAGCCGGCAGGGATTCAGGCGTGGGTAGCAGGCAGGGATTCAGGCGTGTGTAGCAGGCAGGGATTCAGGCGTGGGTAGCCGGCAGGGATTCACGCGTGGGTAGCCGGCAGCGATTCAGGCGTGTGTAGCCGGCAGGGATTCAGGCATGGGTAGCCGGCAGGGATTCAGGCGTGGGTAGCCGGCAGGGATTCAGGCGTGGGTAGCCGGCAGGGATTCAGGCGTGGGTAGCCGGCAGGGATTCAGGCGTGCGTAGCCGGCAGGGATTCAGGCGTGTGTAGCCGGCAGGGATTCAGGCGTGTGTTGCCGGCAGGGATTCAGGCGTGTGTAGCCGGCAGGGATTCAGGCGTGTGTAGCCGGCAGGGATTCAGGCGTGGGTAGCCGGCAGGGATTCAGGCGTGGGTAGCCGGCAGGGATTCAGGCGTGGGTAGCCGGCAGGGCTTCAGGCGTGGGTAGCCGGCAGGGCTTCAGGCGTGTGTAACCGGCAGGGCTTCAGGCGTGGGTAGCCGGCAGGGATTCAGGCGTGGGTAGCCGGCAGGGATTCAGGCGTGGGTAGCCGGCAGGGATTCAGGCGTGTGTAGCCGGCAGGGATTCAGGCGTGGGTAGCCGGCAGGGATTCAGGCGTGGGTAGCCGGCAGGGATTCAGGCGTGGGTAGCCGGCAGGGCTTCAGGCGTGGGTAGCTGGCAGGGCTTCAGGCGTGGGTAGCCTGCAGGGATTCAGGCGTGGGTAGCCGGCAGGGATTCAGGCGTGGGTAGCCGGCAGGGCTTCAGGTGTGTGTAGCCGGCAGGGCTTCAGGCGTGGGTAGCCGGCAGGGATTCAGGCGTGGGTAGCCGGCAGGGCTTCAGGCGTGGGTAGCCGGCAGGGCTTCAGGCGTGGGTAGCCGGCAGGGCTTCAGGCGTGGGTAGACGGAACGGCTTCAGGCGTGGGTAGCCGGCAGGGATTCAGGCGTGGGAAGCAGGCAGGTCTTCAGGTGTGGGTAGCCGGCAGTGCTTCAGGCGTGGGTAGCAGGCAGGGCTTCAGGCATGGGTATCAGGCAGGGCTTCAGGCGTGGGTAGCCAGCCGGGCTTCAGGCGTGGGAAGCAGGCAGGGCTTCAGGCGTGGGTAGCCGGAACGGCTTCAGGCGTGGGTAGCCAGAACGGCTTCAGGCGTGGGTAGCCGGAACGGCTTCAGGCGTGGGTAGCCGGAACGGCTTCAGGCGTGGGTAGCCGGCAGGGCTTCAGGCGTGGGTAGCAGGCAGGGCTTCAGGCGTGGGTAGCAGGCAGGGCTTCAGGCGTGGGTAGCCGGAACGGCTTCAGGCGTGGGTAGCCGGCAGGGCTTCAGGCGTGGGTAGCCGGCAGGGCTTCAGGCCTGGGTAGCAGGCAGGGCTTCAGGCGTGGGTAGCAGGCAAGGCTTCAGGCGTGGGTAGCCGACAGGGCTTCAGGCGTGGGTAGCCGGCAGGGCTTCAGGTGTGGGTAGCCGGCAGGGATTCAGGCGTGGGTAGCCGGAACGGCTTCAGGCGTGGGTAGCCGGCAGGGATTCAGGCGTGAGTAGCCGGCAGGGATTCAGGCGTGGGTAGCCGGCAGGGATTCAGGCTTGAGGAAGCCGGCAGGGAATCAGGCGTGGGTAGCCGGCAGGGCTTCAGGCGTGGGTAGCCGGCAGGGATTCAGGCGTGAGTAGCCGGCAGTGATTCAGGCGTGGGTAGCCGGCAGGGCTTCAGGCGTGGGTAGCCGGCAGGGCTTCAGGCGTGGGTAGCCGGCAGGACTTCAGGCGTGGGTTGCCGGCAGGGATTCAGGCGTGGGTAGCCGGCAGGGATTCAGGCGTGGGTAGCCGGTAGGGCTTCAGGCGTGGGTAGCCGGCAGGGATTCAGGCGTGGGTAGCCGGCAGGGATTCAGGCGTGGGTAGCCGGCAGGGATTCAGGCGTGGGTAGCCGGCTGGGCTTCAGGCTTGGGTAGCCGGCAGGGCTTCAGGCGTGGGTAGCCGGCAGGAATTCAGGCGTGGGTAGCCGGCAGGGATTCAGGCGTGGGTAGCCGGCAGGGCTTCAGGCGTGGGTAGCCGGCAGGGCTTCAGGCGTGGGTAGCCGGCAGGGATTCAGGCGTGGGTAGCCGGCAGGGATTCAGGCGTGGGTAGCCGGCAGGGATTCAGGCGTGGGTAGCCGGCAGGGCTTCAGGCGTGGGTAGCCGGCGGGGATTCAGGCGTGGGTAGCAGGCAGGGATTCAGGCGTGGGTAGCCGGCAGGGTTTCAGGCGTGGGTAGCCGGCAGGGCTTCAGGCGTGGGTAGCCGGCAGGGCTTCAGGCGTGGCTAGCCGGCAGGGATTCAGGCGTGAGTAGCCAGCAGGGATTCAGGCGTGGGTAGCCGGCAGGGATTCAGGCGTGGGTAGCAGACAGGGATTCAGGTGTGGGTAGCCGGCAGGGATTCAGGTGTGGGTAGCCGGCAGGGATTCAGGCGTTGGTAGCCAGCAGGGCTTCAGGCGTGGGTAGCAGGCAGGGATTCAGGCGTGGGTAGCCGGCAGGACTTCAGGCGTGGGTAGCCGGCAGGGATTCAGGCGTGGGTAGCCGGCAGGGATTCAGGCGTTGGTAGCCGGCAGGGCTTCAGGCGTGTGTAGCCGGCAGTGATTCAGGCGTGGGTAGACGGCAGGGATTCAGGCGTGTGTAGCCGGCAGGGATTCAGGCGTGGGTAGCCGGCAGGGATTCAGGCGTGGGTAGCCGGCAGAGATTCAGGCGTGGGTAGCCGGCAGGGCTTCAGGCGTGGGTAGCCGGCAGGGCTTCAGGCGTGGGTAGCCGGCAGGGATTCAGGCGTGGGTAGCCGGCAGGGATTCAGGCGTGGGTAGCCGGCAGGGCTTCAGGCGTGTGTAGCCGGCAGGGCTTCAGGCGTGGGTAGCCGGCAGGGCTTCAGGCGTGGGTAGCCGGCAGGGCTTCAGGCGTGGGTAGCCGGCAGGGCTTCAGGCGTGGGTAGACGGAACGGCTTCAGGCGTGGGTAGCCGGCAGGGCTTCAGGCGTGAGTAGCCGGCAGGGATTCAGGCGTGGGTAGCCGGCAGGGATTCAGGCGTGGGTAGCCGGCAGGGCTTCAGGCGTGGGTAGCGGGCAGGGCTTCAGGCGTGGGTAGCCGGCAGGGATTCAGGCGTGGGTAGCCGGCAGGGATTCAGGCGTGGGTAGCCGGCAGGGATTCAGGCGTGGGTAGCCGGCAGGGCTTCAAGCGTGACTAGCCGGCAGGGATTCAGGCGTGGGTAGCCGGCAGGGATTCAGGCGTGGGTAGAGGGCAGGGCTTCAGGCGTGGGTAGCCGGCAGGGATTCAGGCGTGTGTAGCAGGCAGGGATTCAGGCGTGGGTAGCCGGCAGGGATTCACGCGTGGGTAGCCGGCAGCGATTCAGGCGTGTGTAGCCGGCAGGGATTCAGGCGTGGGTAGCCGGCAGGGATTCAGGCGTGGGTAGCCGGCAGGGATTCAGGCGTGGGTAGCCGGCAGTGATTCAGGCGTGGGTAGCCGGCAGGGATTCAGGCGTGGGTAGCCGGCAGGGATTCAGGCGTGTGTAGCCGGCAGGGCTTCAGGCGTGGGTAGCCGGCAGGGATACAGGCGTGAGTAGCCGGCAGGGATTCAGGCGTGTGTAGCCGGCAGTGATTCAGGCGTGGGTAGACGGCAGGGATTCAGGCGTGTGTAGCCGGCAGGGATTCAGGCGTGGGTAGCCGGCAGGGATTCAGGCGTGGGTAGCCGGCAGGGCTTCAGGCGTGGGTAGCCGGCAGGGCTTCAGGCGTGGGTAGCCGGCAGGGATTCAGGCGTGGGTAGCCGGCAGGGATTCAGGCGTGGGTAGCCGGCAGGGCTTCAGGCGTGTGTAGCCGGCAGGGCTTCAGGCGTGGGTAGCCGGCAGGGCTTCAGGCGTGGGTAGCCGGCAGGGCTTCAGGCGTGGGTAGACGGAACGGCTTCAGGCGTGGGTAGCCGGCAGGGCTTCAGGCGTGAGTAGCCGGCAGGGATTCAGGCGTGGGTAGCCGGCAGGGATTCAGGCGTGGGTAGCCGGCAGGGCTTCAGGCGTGGGTAGCGGGCAGGGCTTCAGGCGTGGGTAGCCGGCAGGGATTCAGGCGTGGGTAGCCGGCAGGGATTCAGGCGTGGGTAGCCGGCAGGGATTCAGGCGTGGGTAGCCGGCAGGGCTTCAGGCGTGACTAGCCGGCAGGGATTCAGGCGTGGGTAGCCGGCAGGGATTCAGGCGTGGGTAGCCGGCAGGGATTCAGGCGTGGGTAGCAGGCAGGGATTCAGGCGTGTGTAGCAGGCAGGGATTCACGCGTGGGTAGCCGGCAGCGATTCAGGCGTGTGTAGCCGGCAGGGATTCAGGCGTGGGTAGCCGGCAGGGATTCAGGCGTGGGTAGCCGGCAGGGATTCAGGCGTGGGTAGCCGGCAGGGATTCAGGCGTGCGTAGCCGGCAGGGATTCAGGCGTGTGTAGCCGGCAGGGATTCAGGCGTGTGTTGCCGGCAGGGATTCAGGCGTGTGTAGCCGGCAGGGATTCAGGCGTGTGTAGCCGGCAGGGATTCAGGCGTGGGTAGCCGGCAGGGATTCAGGCGTGGGTAGCCGGCAGGGATTCAGGCGTGGGTAGCCGGCAGGGCTTCAGGCGTGGGTAGCCGGCAGGGCTTCAGGCGTGTGTAGCCGGCAGGGCTTCAGGCGTGAGTAGCCGGCAGGGATTCAGGCGTGGGTAGCCGGCAGGGATTCAGGCGTGGGTAGCCGGCAGGGATTCAGGCGTGGGTAGCCGGTAGGGCTTCAGGCGTGGGTAGCCGGCAGGGATTCAGGCGTGGGTAGCCGGCAGGGATTCAGGCGTGGGTAGCCGGCTGGGCTTCAGGCTTGGGTAGCCGGCAGGGCTTCAGGCGTGGGTAGCCGGCAGGGATTCAGGCGTGCGTAGCCGGCAGGGATTCAGGCGTGTGTAGCCGGCAGGGATTCAGGCGTGTGTTGCCGGCAGGGATTCAGGCGTGTGTAGCCGGCAGGGATTCAGGCGTGTGTAGCCGGCAGGGATTCAGGCGTGGGTAGCCGGCAGGGATTCAGGCGTGGGTAGCCGGCAGGGATTCAGGCGTGGGTAGCCGGCAGGGATTCAGGCGTGGGTAGCCGGCAGGGCTTCAGGCGTGTGTAACCGGCAGGGCTTCAGGCGTGGGTAGCCGGCAGGGATTCAGGCGTGGGTAGCCGGCAGGGATTCAGGCGTGTGTAGCCGGCAGGGATTCAGGCGTGGGTAGCCGGCAGGGATTCAGGCGTGGGTAGCCGGCAGGGCTTCAGGCGTGGGTAGCCGGCAGGGCTTCAGGCGTGGGTAGCTGGCAGGGCTTCAGGCGTGGGTAGCCTGCAGGGATTCAGGCGTGGGTAGCCGGCAGGGATTCAGGCGTGGGTAGCCGGCAGGGATTCAGGTGTGTGTAGCCGGCAGGGATTCAGGCGTGGGTAGCCGGCAGGGATTCAGGCGTGGGTAGCCGGCAGGGATTCAGGCGTGGGTAGCCGGCAGGGATTCAGGCGTGGGTAGCCGGCAGGGATTCAGGCGTGGGTAGCCGGCAGGGCTTCAGGCGTGGGTAGCCGGCAGGGCTTCAGGCGTGGGTAGCCGGCAGGTCTTCAGGCGTGGGAAGCAGGCAGGTCTTCAGGCGTGGGAAGCAGGCAGGTCTTCAGGTGTGGGTAGCCGGCAGTGCTTCAGGCGTGGGTAGCAGGCAGGGCTTCAGGCATGGGTATCAGGCAGGGCTTCAGGCGTGGGTAGCCAGCCGGGCTTCAGGCGTGGGTAGCCGGCAGGGCTTCAGGCGTGGGAAGCAGGCAGGGCTTCAGGCGTGGGTAGCCGGAACGGCTTCAGGCGTGGGTAGCCGGAACGGCTTCAGGCGTGGGTAGCCGGAACGGCTTCAGGCGTGGGTAGCCGGAACGGCTTCAGGCGTGGGTAGCCGGCAGGGCTTCAGGCGTGGGTAGCCGGCAGGGCTTCAGGCGTGGGTTGCCGGCAGGGATTCAGGCGTGGGTAGCCGGCAGGGATTCAGGCGTGGGTAGCCGGTAGGGCTTCAGGCGTGGGTAGCCGGCAGGGATTCAGGCGTGGGTAGCAGGCAGGGATTCAGGCGTGGGTAGCCGGCAGGACTTCAGGCGTGGGTAGCCGGCAGGGATTCAGGCGTGGGTAGCCGGCAGGGATTCAGGCGTTGGTAGCCGGCAGGGCTTCAGGCGTGTGTAGCCGGCAGTGATTCAGGCGTGGGTAGACGGCAGGGATTCAGGCGTGTGTAGCCGGCAGGGATTCAGGCGTGGGTAGCCGGCAGGGATTCAGGCGTGGGTAGCCGGCAGGGATTCAGGCGTGGGTAGCCGGCAGGGCTTCAGGCGTGGGTAGCCGGCAGGGCTTCAGGCGTGGGTAGCCGGCAGGGATTCAGGCGTGGGTAGCCGGCAGGGATTCAGGCGTGGGTAGCCGGCAGGGCTTCAGGCGTGTGTAGCCGGCAGGGCTTCAGGCGTGGGTAGCCGGCAGGGCTTCAGGCGTGGGTAGCCGGCAGGGCTTCAGGCGTGGGTAGCCGGCAGGGCTTCAGGCGTGGGTAGACGGAACGGCTTCAGGCGTGGGTAGCCAGCAGGGCTTCAGGCGTGAGTAGCCGGCAGGGATTCAGGCGTGGGTAGCCGGCAGGGATTCAGGCGTGGGTAGCCGGCAGGGCTTCAGGCGTGGGTAGCTGGCAGGGCTTCAGGCGTGGGTAGCCGGCAGGGATTCAGGCGTGGGTAGCCGGCAGGGATTCAGGCGTGGGTAGCCGGCAGGGATTCAGGCGTGGGTAGCCGGCAGGGCTTCAAGCGTGACTAGCCGGCAGGGATTCAGGCGTGGGTAGCCGGCAGGGATTCAGGCGTGGGTAGCCGGCAGGGATTCAGGCGTGGGTAGCAGGCAGGGATTCAGGCGTGTGTAGCAGGCAGGGATTCAGGCGTGGGTAGCCGGCAGGGATTCACGCGTGGGTAGCCGGCAGCGATTCAGGCATGTGTAGCCGGCAGGGATTCAGGCGTGGGTAGCCGGCAGGGATTCAGGCGTGGGTAGCCGGCAGGGATTCAGGCGTGGGTAGCCGGCAGGGATTCAGGCGTGGGTAGCCGGCAGGGATTCAGGCGTGCGTAGCCGGCAGGGATTCAGGCGTGTGTAGCCGGCAGGGATTCAGGCGTGTGTTGCCGGCAGGGATTCAGGCGTGTGTAGCCGGCAGGGATTCAGGCGTGTGTAGCCGGCAGGGATTCAGGCGTGGGTAGCCGGCAGGGATTCAGGCGTGGGTAGCCGGCAGGGATTCAGGCGTGGGTAGCCGGCAGGGCTTCAGGCGTGGGTAGCCGGCAGGGCTTCAGGCGTGTGTAACCGGCAGGGCTTCAGGCGTGGGTAGCCGGCAGGGATTCAGGCGTGGGTAGCCGGCAGGGATTCAGGCGTGGGTAGCCGGCAGGGATTCAGGCGTGTGTAGCCGGCAGGGATTCAGGCGTGGGTAGCCGGCAGGGATTCAGGCGTGGGTAGCCGGCAGGGATTCAGGCGTGGGTAGCCGGCAGGGCTTCAGTCGTGGGTAGCTGGCAGGGCTTCAGGCGTGGGTAGCCTGCAGGGATTCAGGCGTCGGTAGCCGGCAGGGATTCAGGCGTGGGTAGCCGGCAGGGCTTCAGGTGTGTGTAGCCGGCAGGGCTTCAGGCGTGGGTAGCCGGCAGGGATTCAGGCGTGGGTAGCCGGCAGGGCTTCAGGCGTGGGTAGCCGGCAGGGCTTCAGGCGTGGGTAGCCGGCAGGGCTTCAGGCGTGGGTAGACGGAACGGCTTCAGGCGTGGGTAGCCGGCAGTGATTCAGGCGTGGGAAGCAGGCAGGTCTTCAGGTGTGGGTAGCCGGCAGTGCTTCAGGCGTGGGTAGCAGGCAGGGCTTCAGGCATGGGTATCAGGCAGGGCTTCAGGCGTGGGTAGCCAGCCGGGCTTCAGGCGTGGGTAGCCGGCAGGGCTTCAGGCGTGGGAAGCAGGCAGGGCTTCAGGCGTGGGTAGCCGGAACGGCTTCAGGCGTGGGTAGCCAGAACGGCTTCAGGCGTGGGTAGCCGGAACGGCTTCAGGCGTGGGTAGCCGGAACGGCTTCAGGCGTGGGTAGCCGGCAGGGCTTCAGGCGTGGGTAGCAGGCAGGGCTTCAGGCGTGGGTAGCAGGCAGGGCTTCAGGCGTGGGTAGCCGGAACGGCTTCAGGCGTGGGTAGCCGGCAGGGCTTCAGGCGTGGGTAGCCGGCAGGGCTTCAGGCCTGGGTAGCAGGCAGGGCTTCAGGCGTGGGTAGCAGGCAAGGCTTCAGGCGTGGGTAGCCGACAGGGCTTCAGGCGTGGGTAGCCGGCAGGGCTTCAGGTGTGGGTAGCCGGCAGGGATTCAGGCGTGGGTAGCCGGAACGGCTTCAGGCGTGGGTAGCCGGCAGGGATTCAGGCGTGAGTAGCCGGCAGGGCTTCAGGCGTGGGTAGCCGGCAGGGCTTCAGGCGTGGGTAGCCGGCAGGGCTTCAGGCGTGGGTAGCCGGCAGGGATTCAGGCGTGGGTAGCCGGCAGGGCTTCAGGCGTGGGTAGCCGGCAGGGCTTCAGGCGTGGGTAGCCGGCAGGGATTCAGGCGTGGGTAGCCGGCAGGGATTCAGGCGTGCGTAGCCGGCAGGGATTCAGGCGTGTGTAGCCGGCAGGGATTCAGGCGTGTGTTGCCGGCAGGGATTCTGGCGTGTGTAGCCGGCAGGGATTCAGGCGTGTGTAGCCGGCAGGGATTCAGGCGTGGGTAGCCGGCAGGGATTCAGGCGTGGGTAGCCGGCAGGGATTCAGGCGTGGGTAGCCGGCAGGGCTTCAGGCGTGGGTAGCCGGCAGGGCTTCAGGCGTGTGTAACCGGCAGGGCTTCAGGCGTGGGTAGCCGGCAGGGATTCAGGCGTGGGTAGCCGGCAGGGATTCAGGCGTGGGTAGCCGGCAGGGATTCAGGCGTGTGTAGCCGGCAGGGATTCAGGCGTGGGTAGCCGGCAGGGATTCAGGCGTGGGTAGCCGGCAGGGATTCAGGCGTGGGTAGCCGGCAGGGCTTCAGGCGTGGGTAGCTGGCAGGGCTTCAGGCGTGGGTAGCCTGCAGGGATTCAGGCGTGGGTAGCCGGCAGGGATTCAGGCGTGGGTAGCCGGCAGGGCTTCAGGTGTGTGTAGCCGGCAGGGCTTCAGGCGTGGGTAGCCGGCAGGGATTCAGGCGTGGGTAGCCGGCAGGGATTCAGGCGTGGGTAGCCGGCAGGGCTTCAGGCGTGGGTAGCCGGCAGGGCTTCAGGCGTGGGTAGACGGAACGGCTTCAGGCGTGGGTAGACGGCAGGGATTCAGGCGTGGGAAGCAGGCAGGTCTTCAGGTGTGGGTAGCCGGCAGTGCTTCAGGCGTGGGTAGCAGGCAGGGCTTCAGGCATGGGTATCAGGCAGGGCTTCAGGCGTGGGTAGCCAGCCGGGCTTCAGGCGTGGGTAGCCGGCAGGGCTTCAGGCGTGGGAAGCAGGCAGGGCTTCAGACGTGGGTAGCCGGAACGGCTTCAGGCGTGGGTAGCCAGAACGGCTTCAGGCGTGGGTAGCCGGAACGGCTTCAGGCGTGGGTAGCCGGAACGGCTTCAGGCGTGGGTAGCCGGAACGGCTTCAGGCGTGGGTAGCAGGCAGGGCTTCAGGCGTGGGTAGCAGGCAGGGCTTCAGGCGTGGGTAGCAGGCAGGGCTTCAGGCGTGGGTAGCCGGAACGGCTTCAGGCGTGGGTAGCCGGCAGGGCTTCAGGCGTGGGTAGCCGGCAGGGCTTCAGGCCTGGGTAGCAGGCAGGGCTTCAGGCGTGGGTAGCCGGCAAGGCTTCAGGCGTGGGTAGCCGACAGGGCTTCAGGCGTGGGTAGCCGGCAGGGCTTCAGGCGTGGGTAGCCGGAACGGCTTCAGGCGTGGGTAGCCGGAACGGCTTCAGGCGTGGGTAGCCGGCAGGGATTCAGGCGTGAGTAGCCGGCAGGGATTCAGGCGTGGGTAGCCGGCAGGGATTCAGGCTTGAGGAAGCCGGCAGGGAATCAGGCGTGGGTAGCCGGCAGGGCTTCAGGCGTGGGTAGCCGGCAGGGATTCAGGCGTGAGTAGCCGGCAGTGATTCAGGCGTGGGTAGCCGGCAGGGCTTCAGGCGTGGGTAGCCGGCAGGGCTTCAGGCGTGGGTAGCCGGCAGGACTTCAGGCGTGGGTTGCCGGCAGGGATTCAGGCGTGGGTAGCCGGCAGGGATTCAGGCGTGGGTAGCCGGTAGGGCTTCAGGCGTGGGTAGCCGGCAGGGATTCAGGCGTGGGTAGCCGGCAGGGATTCAGGCGTGGGTAGCCGGCTGGGCTTCAGGCTTGGGTAGCCGGCAGGGCTTCAGGCGTGGGTAGCCGGCAGGAATTCAGGCGTGGGTAGCCGGCAGGGATTCAGGCGTGGGTAGCCGGCAGGGCTTCAGGCGTGGGTAGCCGGCAGGGCTTCAGGCGTGGGTAGCCGGCAGGGATTCAGGCGTGGGTAGCCGGCAGGGATTCAGGCGTGGGTAGCCGGCAGGGCTTCAGGCGTGGGTAGCCGGCAGGGATTCAGGCGTGGGTAGCAGGCAGGGATTCAGGCGTGGGTAGCCGGCAGGGTTTCAGGCGTGGGTAGCCAGCAGGGCTTCAGGCGTGGGTAGCCGGCAGGGATTCAGGCGTGGCTAGCCGGCAGGACTTCAGGCGTGAGTAGCCAGCAGGGATTCAGGCGTGGGTAGCCGGCAGGGATTCAGGCGTTGGTAGCCGGCAGGGCTTCAGGCGTGGGTAGCCGGCAGGGATTCAGGCGTGGGTAGCCGGCAGGGATTCAGGCGTGGGTAGCCGGCAGGGCTTCAGGCGTGGGTAGGCAGCAGGTCTTCAGGCGTGGGTAGCCGGCAGGGATTCAGGCGTGGGTAGCCGGCAGGGATTCAGGCGTGGGTAGCTGGAACGGCTTCAGGCGTGGGTAGCCAGCAGGGCTTCAGGCGTGGGTAGCCGGCAGGGATTCAGGCTTGGGTAGCCGGCAAGGCTTCAGGCGTGGGTAGCCAGCAGGGCTTCAGGCGTGAGTAGCCGGCAGGGATTCAGGCGTGGGTAGCCGGCAGGGATTCAGGCGTGGGTAGCCGGCAGGGATTCAGGCGTGGGAAGCCGGCAGGGATTCAGGCGTGGGTAGCCGGCAGGGATTCAGGCGTGGGTAGCCGGCAGGGATTCAGGCGTGGGTAGCCGGCAGGGATTCAGGCGTGGGTAGCCGGCAGGGATTCAGGCGTGGGAAGCCGGCAGGGATTCAGGCGTGGGTAGCCAGCAGGGATTCAGGGGTGGGTAGCCGGCAGGGATTCAGGCGTGGGTAGCCGGCAGGTCTTCAGGCGTGGGTAGCCCGCAGGGCTTCAGGCGTGTGTAGCCGGCAGGGCTTCAGGCGTGGGTAGCCGGCAGGGCTTCAGGCGTGGGTAGCAGGCAGGGCTTCAGGCGTGGGTAGCAGGCAGAGCTTCAGGCGTGGGTAGCCGGCAGGGATTCAGGCGTGGGTAGCCCGCAGGGCTTCAGGCATGGGTAGCCGGCAGGGATTCAGGCGTGGCTAGCCGGCAGGGATTCAGGCGTGGGAAGCCGGCAGGGATTCAGGCGTGGGTAGCCGGCAGGGCTTCAGGCGAGGGTAGCCGGCAGGGATTCAGGCGTGGGTAGCCGGCAGGGATTCAGGCGTGGGTAGCCGGCAGGGATTCAGGCGTGGGAAGCCGGCAGGGATTCAGGCGTGGGTAGCCAGCAGGGATTCAGGCGTGGGTAGCAGGCAGGGATTCAGGCGTGGGTAGCCGGCAGGGATTCAGGCGAGGGTAGCCGGCAGGGATTCAGGCGTGGGTAGCCGGCAGGGCTTCAGGCGTGGGTAGCCGGCAGGGATTCAGGCGTGGGTAGCCGGCAGGGATTCAGGCGTGGGAAGCCGGCAGGGATTCAGGCGTGGGTAGCCGGCAGGGATTCAGGCGTGGGTAGCCGGCAGGGATTCAGGCGTGGGTAGCCGGCAGGTCTTCAGGCGTGGGTAGCCCGCAGGTCTTCAGGCGTGGGTAGCCGGCAGGGCTTCAGGCGTGTGTAGCCGGCAGGGCTTCAGGCGTGGGTAGCCGGCAGGGCTTCAGGCGTGGGTAGCAGGCAGGGCTTCAGGCGTGGGTAGCAGGCAGAGCTTCAGGCGTGGGTAGCCGGCAGGGATTCAGGCGTGGGTAGCCGGCAGGGCTTCAGGCGTGGGTAGCCGACAGGGCTTCAGGCGTGGGTAGCCGGCAGGACTTCAGGCGTGGGTAGCCGGCAGGGATTCAGGCGTGGGTAGCCGGCAGGGATTCAGGCGTGGGTAGCCAGCAGGGCTTCAGGCGTGGGTAGCAGGCAGGGATTCAGGCGTGGGTAGCCGGCAGGGCTTCAGGCGTGGGTAGCCGGCAGGGATTCAGGCGTGGGTAGCCGGCAGGGATTCAGGCGTGGGTAGCTGGCAGGGCTTCAGGTCAGGCTTCAGAGGGAAGGAGGGGGATAGCCCAGCCTCAGGTAACGGCAAAGACGGCCTGACTTACCCAATGGAGGCAAGGACGTGAAGGGACACATCCCACCCTAGGGTAACGGCAAGGATGACCTGACTTACCCCACAGAGGAGAGGACGGGATACCGACAAGGCAAACTAGCAACACACTGGAACCCAGGGCCACTTATATTCCAGCCCCAATATGAGACTCAGGTGCCCGTGATTAAGCCCAACTGAAACAAGGGACAGGCAGAGGACCTGGAGTCTGGAGGCCATGGACTGGACCGTGAACCGGAATGCAGACGTCATGGACCGGACTATGACAGACCAATTCTTTTTACGTAATAATTTGGACGATGAAGTTGATGGTTTTATTTCAAGGTTTGCAGATGATATGAAGATTGGTGGAGGAGCAGATCATCTGGAGGAGGTAGTGAGGCTGCATAAGGACTTAGACAGATTAGAAGAATGGGCAAAGCAATGGAGGTTGGGAAGTGTATCGTCATGCACTTCGGAAGAAGAACTGAAAGGGTTCACTATTTTCTAAATGGATAGAAAATACAGAAACTGGGGCAAAAAGAGCCTTGGGAGTCCTTATGTATGATTCCCTGAAGGTTCATTTGCAGGTTAACTTTTTGGTAAGGAAGGCAAATGTAATGTTAGCATTTATTTTATGAGGTCAAGAATATAAAAGCAGATGTAAGGTTCAGACTTTATAAAGCACTGGTGAGGCCCCATGGAGTATTGTGAGAAGTTTTGGAACCCCCATCTTAGAAGATATGTGCTGAAACTGGAGAGGGTTTAGCTGTGCTTCACAAAAATTATTCCAGGTTTGACCAGCTTGTCATATAAAGAGTGTTTGATGGCTCTGGGCCTGTATTCAGTGGAATTCAGAAAAATGAGTAGTGACCTCGTTGAAATGTATCGACTGGTGAAAGGCCTTAATAGAGTGGATGTGGAGAGGATGGTTCCTATGGTGGGACAGTCTAAGATGAAATGACACAGCCTCAGAATATAGGGGCAGCCTTTTATAAAGGAGATACAGAGGAATTTCTTTAGCCAGAGAGTGGTGCATCGGTGAAATTCATTACTATAGGCAGCTATGCCGGCGATGTCTTTACGTATATTTAAGGCAGAGGTTGATAGATTATTGACTGGTCAGGGCATGAAGGGATACAAAGAGAAGCCAGAAGATTGAAGCTGAGAGGAAAATTGGATCAGCCATGATGGACCAAATAGTCTAATTCTGCTTCTATAACTTATGGTCTTAAAAATACGAAAAACTGAGGCACCCGCCCTGCTCATGAACTGCTTGTCCCATTCTCATCAGGGAGGAGGCTATGTAGTTTCCATACCAGAACCACCCCACTCTAAAACAGTTATTTTCCCCAAGCAGTAATACTGATAAACCCCTCCAGCCACTACCCGCCGCCTGTACTTCATCACTTCCTATCAGTTACTTTATGTACAGAATTTCCTGAATCTAGCTTCAATTTATATACATGTAATCGATGTAGATCAGGTATGTTATGCATTTATATTTATTGTGTTTTTGTGCTCCATCAGATGTAGACTAACAATTATTTCGTTCTGAATCTTGAATCAAATTGGCTGCCCATATCTGGCAGAAACTTTGCTGGAGCCTCAATTGTTTACAATCTCCATTGTCGTGCAGCTTAGGACAGCGCCAGAGGGCGACTTCTCCCAGATCAGCAGCAAAACGGTTAAATTCGTCCTAATCTAAAGCCTCTATTATATATTTCAGGGTGGCTAGGGTCCTGTCGAGATCTTTGATCTACAGCGGAACTCAAACTGCAGGTTTGCACGGTGGCGTGTTCCCGTTCTTGGAGCTCGCCGACCGTAAACGTTTCAATGTGTCCAGGTTGGGCCTAAATTCCGGCGCCTTCTGGGCTTTACGCGGCTCAGTGGACACGACTTCTCGCCCCGGTATAGCGAACTAAAATGTAGCGGTAGTCAGAATATCGAAGACAGCGAGAACAGCCGTGGGAGTAGCTCTTGCACTCGGTGATGGATCGCTCTGTCTCTCTGTCCCTCTCTCTCTCTCTTTCTCGATAGTGAGGAAGAGTTTGCTACTGATTCTAGAGTCAGGAACTCGAAGTAAAAGACAATTTTCAGACTGACTGTAAATCTCGCAGTGGAAGGAGCGATAGCTGTCTCTCCCTTGTCAGTGGGAGGGATTGCCTGTGGGATATTGAATGTTGGAGTGAATAGTAAGTTTTCGATTATCATTGTCTCCCGTTGGAAGTTTGTTGTTGCTTAAATGGTGGGTAGTGCAATGCTGATGCATATGCTTGAATCAGAGGGGCAGTTTGGAACATTGACGATCCTTAGTGCTGTTTCTGCGTCGGAGTGTACGGGGTCTTTGGGGATCTGATGGGTTTTTTTTCTGTCATTCATTTTTTGGGGTTTGATTCTATTTCCAGGATGTCTGCAGAGAATAAAAAATTCAGATTGAAAATTGTTTACATTCTGATTAAATGGTACTATTGAATGGAACTACTGATTGATGAGTTGGATTGATCGTAGAGTAGGTTAAAAGTCGACACAACATTGTGGGCCGAAGAGCCTGTACTGGCCCATAACGTTCTATGTTCCAGTTCAATGTTCAACGCCGAACAGTGAAGGGCATCGGGATTTACATTTAAACTTGTATTTCTTTAAATGTAGTTTAACTAAGTTAATCATCAGAACAAAGGGGGATTTAATCAGAATTACCATCTCAACTCTGAAATTTGCTTGCGCCACCCCATAAATCACCGTGTTCATGCAGGCGCTTAAACACTGCAGCATGTATCCGGTTCTTTCTAAAATGGTGAAAGAGTCGGAGTAATCTACCTGAAGCAGAGAGGTGCCCGTGATTTTGACGAGCATTTCGTACAAAAAGTTCACCATCCACAGCAGCAGAAAACTGCCCGATATTGTGAGCAGTAAAACGACAGATTTCCGACGGTTCTCCATCTCTGGGTCTCTCTGACTCTCGCTGTTCCCACTTCCCAGGAGTTCCCTCCTGACTCTTGTGGACCGGATGATGTGTCTGATGGTCAACACGTTGAAAACCACTATCAACAGAAACGGTGCGAACGGCGTTAATATCGACCGAAACCAATAATAGGCCACCCAAAGTGCCGACGTGTAGAAGGTGGATTTTACAATGCAGAACAATGGGATATTATTAATTACTTCCGCAGGTTCAAATATAAAGTAATATCCAATATTCAATGAACAACTCAGTACACACACTAGCATTATAACCATCGATGCTATTCTCACGGTGCAATATTTAACTCTCAGTTTCGGGAAACAAATGGCGATAAACCGATCGAAAGTAAAAGCGACAGTTAACCAGACAGAACAGTCAATGGCGTCCGTGCTTAGAAGTATAATAAGACTGCAGACTGGAGTGTAGTCCAGGAATGAACCCGAGAAATACAGATCCTTGATCTGAGAGAGAATGATGTTAACGATCAGGACCATGAGATCTGCGACTGCCATGGCCAACATGTAGCGACAGATACACTTGGAGAGACCGCACCTTCCCCGGGTCAGAGTCACGATTGTCAGTAGGTTCGCTGCAAAGAACAAATGGACTCATGAGAACCATTACCTTCAGGTTGAGCAGGTGAGCAAGACAAGGTGCGGCCGTATGATGGCGCTATTTCCTTAATACTAGTCAGGAAGCTGACAGATTCGTCCAGCTTGACGTGCTCACATCCCACTATGACAACCGGCGGTTAAATACAACTGATAATAAATAAATAATGTTCATATCAGTAGCGGTAGGCACGGAATTACTGAATCTCTAACACATCCTCGGAGACTAAATGGCATCTTTCAGGGGCGGTAAGTCTCATTCTTTTCTGGCCGCACTGTAGACTGAACCACTCTGAGATAACATGATCTGGGTATTACTTCAGCGGGAATACGTGTAAGCGAAAATATTTGGAACACCCACATTCTATGGTGGAATAAATAAGACAAATTGGAACATCTCATTTACACCTGTTAAAAAAACTCCTCGTCGACCATCGCCGATTTTTTTATCGATGCACTGTAGAAAGTTCCTATCTCGACACATAACGGCTTGTTATGGCAAACGCTCTGCATATGACCGCAGGGAATTGCAGAAATTTGAGGACTCCACTAATGCAACCTAGTATCCTCTCTGTGGATTCTGTCTATACATCCTGATGTCTCAGTAAAGCAGCCAACGTTAAGAAAGACTCACCCATCCCGGACGTTTTAAGTCTCCTCTCTCTTCCATTTGGGAAGAAGGTCCAAAAGCCTGACATAACTTATCACCAGGGTAACACACCAGTGGAACTCGGCATGTCGGGTAGCAACTATGGAGAAGAATAAAGAGCTGACGTTGCGGACTGTGGCCCTATCAGAACTCGTTATTCCTCTTCAGATGGTGGCTGACCTGCTAAGTTTCTCCAGCATTTTGTGAGTGTGTACTATTTTAGATTTCTGGCAAATGCAGAATCCCGTGTTTAAGACTTACCGCCAGACTCACGGACAGCTTTATCCCGCTGTTACCAGACTCTTGAACGGACCTCTTGTACGATAGGATGGAATCTTCATCTCACAATCTGTTCTGTAACAATCTATCCCCTTACGTTTTTACCTGCATTACACGTCCTCTGCAGCTTTATTCAGCATTATTATCATTTTATCTTGTTCTACATCAGTACACTTCGCAGTTACTTGATCTGTGTCAACAGTATGCCAGCAAGCTTCTCACGGTATCGCGACAATGTGACAATAATAACCCAATACCAATGCTTAGATTATTCCTAAAGTTGTCATAGCCAGGGTGGTAGTGGGGGTGAGCTCCCACTACCTATAAACTGCTCCAAATGGCGTGCATTCCGAACAGCTTCTGACAACCAAGTCCAACTCTTGGTCTTCACGTGTGGCTTAACTACTGGACACGGCGGAGCTGACAAGAGACGGGGCCAAGACGGACCACTGGCGCCTCAAAACTCGGGTAGGTGGGGCTCGTTAGCCTTGGACGGCAGTCCGCCTAGGAGAAGGAAAACTCTGATTTTAAGCCTCTTTTGTCTTGCGGCTATACCCACCCACGGTAAAGGCTTGGGAGTGACCCCGAGGAATAAATCCGGAGTCTGGGTCCCTGAGGGAGTTTCACGTTGTTTATAACTTCACTCAGGCAACCTCTGCAACCACTGGTGCCAAACAGTATCGGCGCTTGCCCTTCCCTTGGACTACAATGACGTGGATAGGGGGATCCTGCTGCATGGGCAACAGCGGGTGCTACAAATCTTCCCGCCCAGGCTTGCGCCCTGGGGAGGACACCGTCCCACCAGAGCCGCAAACCCATGATCCCTTGGGCCGACGGCTGCCTACTACTACCAATACCAACACCATCCTCTCTCTACTTCACCGGCTGTCCTGTCACTTCGCTTTTTTCCTGTCTCCGATTTCAGATCGATTTTTGTTTTAACCTAAAATTTTTGGTGTCAGGTTCACTATGGCGTTGCATATTATTTTGTCTGTCGGGCTGAGAAAGAAGGTGAGTAAGCGAGGCTGGTCACGAAATATCATGAGACCACGTGGCTATTTGTGAAAATATACTTACTTCGTGTTGTTAACTTTGTGTGGCCTCTTCGCTTAGAATACTTTATCAGCCACTTGCTGGCGGGATAGAAAACAGACATCGAGAAAATCCCTTCAGACGACAATAACAAATGTTGCTCTTTAACTTGAATCAGTTTTGGGACATCTGTTGCTGTGTCATATATCAATTTCAATGAAAGTTTAAGTGATAATTTCGCGGATGGTGCGAAAAAAGGCGGAGTTACGGATGGCAAAGTAGGACATGGCAAATCTTAAAGCAGGATATAGACCAATAGGAAATTCAGGCGGAGAAATGCCGGATGGAATTTAGTCATGACAAGCGTGAAGTGTTGCATTTTGAGAGACCGTTTGCAAGGGGAACTATATAGTAAATGACAGGATCTTTAGCAGCACTGTTGTACAGAGGTATCATGTGCATAGTTTCCGGAAAGTGACAAAACACGTGGATAGTTTGGTAAGGAGGCTCGCTTTCGTAAGTCTGGATATCGAAAATAAAAAAATGGAAAGAACCCCTACAACTGTAAGAAACTTTGGTTAAGTCACTTTCGAAGTATTGTGTCCATTTTTGGATGCCACACTAATGACATGATGTAGAGGCTTTTGAGACTGTACAGAAGAAGAACACCAGTATGTTCCCCTAGATTAGAGCACCAATTATAAACAGAGCCTGGACAAACATAAATTGCAGCGTTGGAGAACGAGGTGTCGATCTGATTTTGAGAGTGATAGATAAAGTGCATAGTCAGATTTGATTTCGCATGGTGGAAATGGCACAGCTCTAACGTGAAAGGTTTCCATGCGATTTATGATACACGCAGAGAACGGCGGGTACCTGCAAGGTTCTGCCAGGGGAGATAATAGAAGCAGATAAGATTAAGAAGCATTTGGATAAACGTGTGAATGGAGGAATATAGACCCGTGTGGCAAAAGGCATTAGATTAGTTCGACAATATACTCGACCATTCCCAGACAGTAGTATCCTATGGTATATGCTCTAGTATTAAGAAGAAATAGTATCGGACCTTAGTGAAAATTCTGGTAAAATTCTCTACCTTAGAGAAACTGGAAACATTTTCAACGGTACAAGAGCTCAATTTCGGTTAAACGCCACAACAAGTAGTACTAGAGTTCTCAATATGTCTTCCAATCTGATTCTATTGCCAGACCATCAATGAAGGGGTTGAGGTCCCGGCTCCTTATCCATTAGTCCAATTTACGTCAAGTCGATGCTTGGAGCAGCATCACAGGCACGGAGATGCAGGCAATAAGCAGAATACAATTTAGACATAAAATATACATACACTATTATAAGAAAAGAAGAAAAGACGGTGTGGTAACAGGACATCATTAACCTAGCTGTTTTATCAAAGTACCCCAATGCCCGACTTTCATCACGTGCAGGGAAACGACTGCGGTAAAATCCCGAGCACAGGTTACACCATAAGATGTAAGAGCAGAAGGTGGCCATTCAGCCCATCGAGTCTGCTCCACCATTCAATCGTGGGCTGATCCAATTCTTCCAATGCTTTCACCCCATACCCTTTGATGCCCAGGCTAATCAATAACCTATCTATCTCTGCCTTAAATACACCCAGTGACTTGGTCTCCACTGCCGCTTGTGACAACAAATTCCACAGATTTACCACTCTCTGACTAAAGACTGAGGCTTCACTTGGAGTATTGTGAGCAAGTCCGGACCCTTTATCTTAGAAAGGATTTGCTGAAACTGGAGAGGCTTCAAAGGAGGATCACAAAATTGATTCTAGGATTAGATGGCTTGTCATGTGAAGAGCGTTTGATGGTTCTGGGCCTGTATTCAATAGAAATCAGAAAAAAAATGAGGAATGAGCACATTGAAACCTATCGAATGGTGAAAGGACTTGATAGAGTGGATTTGGAGAGGATGTTTCCTATGGGAGGAGAGACTAAAACCAGATGACACAGCGGCAGAGTGGGGTATCCTTTTAGACCGGAGATGAGGAGGTATTTCTTCAGCCCGAGAGTGATGAATCTGTGGAACTCCTCGCCGCAGACAGCTGTAGAGGCCGAGTCTTTATATAAATTTAAGGCAGAGGTTGATAGATCCTTGATAGGTCAGGGCACGAAGGGATACGGGGAGAAGGCAGGAGACTGGGGCTGAGAGGAAAAATGGATCAGCCATGCTGAAATGACGGAGCAGACGCGATGGGCCAGATGGCCTAATTCTGCTCCTATATCGTATGGTCTTCTGGTCTTCTGGTCCTCTATCGACAGTTGCCGGTTTTCGCAGTAGGACATGGGAGGAGGTGCACCACAACCGACGAAAACTAATGTTTCCTTTACTGTTTCCTTTCTCCTACCTCGTTGCTCAATTGTCATGAACGGGTCTACATAGATGTCATGCAAAGAATGTTTGTCACTCTGCAATGGTTTATCTGACAGCCATCAGTAATATTTCTAATTAACGAATGAATTAACCGCCGTTTCTACTTGCACAGCCAGTCTGTGGGCATATCTCGGTGCGAAAATTCAGCTCCAGTTTCTTCTCTTTGTTTACCGGGACCGAAAGTGTGGGATCGGGAGCCGCAGCCCCTCTCCTCCCCTGAACTATTTCCTTACTGATTCGGTAACTGCAAAGCGGAGCGCACTACCTGTCAGGCAGGCGGAGAGCGGGCGACCGCCGGGCAATGCGCACCTTTTCAGAGTTAACATGTAATTCAAGATCTCTCTTGGTTACTAACCTCAGAACCCTCCTTAACTCACTGAATGCTTCTCAGTAGGATCCTAACTTTTGTGCCGGTGTCACTCTTTCTCAGACACCAGGAATTCTCTAATAAAGAACCAAATGCAAACGCTGTTCCTGGTATTTTCATCACCTTAACGAAGGAATAAATAACATTGAGAACGGAGTCAGTCGAGCATCTTTCATCTCCGATATAGCACGTCGCTGATTAGAGACCTTGATGCTATCAAGAGAAAGGGAACTAAAATTGTCATGGGCATTTTTGCACTGATTCCACAGAATGATAAAACAGATTGCCAATAGTTACGAATGTGTTAACAAAGCTGACAAAATAAGCAGACGGCGAGTAAACGAGAGCCGTGAAATCTCAAAGCACCGCCCGATGACAAGCGCTGTTACTGACTCACCGGGAACTCCGAAAGCAGCCAGAATAGAATAAAAAGCCTGCTCAATTCGGGCAAAGATCGGTTTGTCCATCTCTCTGAGCTGCTCGATGCTGCAGGTAACAGAGTTTCAGCTTCACAGTGAAATAAAGGCAGTTCAACCCAGTCCCTTATTTATACATGAGCGAATTTTCCTATGAGACAATTTGATTGCCTGACAATGTCTGGCATTAGTTTGACAACTTCAGAAAACAGATGAGGTAATGGGTGTTGTTCTTGTGAAATCTTTCTGTTGGGAAGGTGGAACTCGTTGTCAGTGAGACTCTCCAACCAACTTCAACCAGTGTGATCCCTATATCATACCCATTCGTTATGCAACCACTAAGTCTCGCAAAGCATACCATGAACGTTTGATTAAACAGTTTCATTAAATTATCAAATGCAAAGGGATTCCGACAGGTTGATATTGCCGTTGTCCATTTTCTCAACTATTATTTTCCATCTTCCACTTACACACCATCTCACCCCCTTCCCTACCCCATTCCCTATTAGAGGATGGGGAAAGAAAGTTGGCGTTTGATCTCCGGCACTCCTTCCTCGGCAAAGTATTTCAAGTATTGTAAGTAGTGATTCCGTCCTGCTTTTAACTTTTATTATTTAAATCTTTCTCCAAACATGTCTGCTTCACAATCTAAATTTTATTAATCTTGTACCTTCATGTTTAACTGTACTGCACCTTCTCTCTACTTGTAACACTTTATTCTGCATTCAGTCATCGTTCATAGGTTATTTTACCTTGTTCTCACTCAATGCACTGTGCATGATTTGATCAGTCTCACCCTTAAGCAACAAGCTTTTCGCTGTATCTCAGTACATGTGAATATCAATCAGGTTCCTATTCCATGGTGACCTTCCTTCCTATGAACATTAAGAAATAGCAGGTGTTTATTCTTTTCCATAGATGTTGCGTGACATACTTTGTTCATCCAGCATTTTGTATGTGTTATTCTGTGCATTCGTCAGCACGTGGAACTACATAGACTTGGCTCTCACAAAAGCAGGAATAGGGTTTAGATTCCAAACTGGACACAGAGCGGCGTAAAACAGATGGAACAATGGGATTGTTAAAGAGGGATGCAATTGCAGCTGCAGAAAGGAAAGACACAGCGGATGCGCTTGTCTGCTGAGTCATTTTGGATGGAAGTCAGTAACAGGAAAGCAGCAATCACTGTACTGGGAGCATATTTATAGAATTCCAACAGCAACAGACACATTGAAGAGCAGATCGTGGAGCAAGGCTTGGAAAGGAGCAGGAATAACAAGGCTGTTTTCAAGGGTGACTTCAACTTTCCTAATATCGATTTATTTGCTGTTGCGAAAGTTTTAGCGAGGGCGTTTGTTGGATGTGACCTTGTTGAAGGATTCCTGACACAATTGGTAGACAGACCGAATAGAGGAGAGGCCACTCTGAAGTTGATACTGAGCAATGAACCTGGTCAGATATAATCTCTATGGGTGGGTGACCATTTCGCAGACAGTGACTGCACCTTCCTAGCCGTTACTATAGCGTTCGATAAGGATAAGAACATTATAAGTGAAGGTATTTAATTGGGAGAGGAGGACCATGATGTTGTTAGGCAGGAACCATGGAGAGTAAATCGGGAACTGAAGTGCTCAGAGTAATACTCCACAGGAATGTGCTGATTGTTTAGGATATATGTACATTTGAGTTCTGGATAGGTTTGCCCAATGAAACAGGGAATGGATGGTAGAGTGACATCGTGAGGGACAGGTCATGCCTATGAGCCTGATTGAATACACTCTCAATATTACCATAGGAAAGCAAGATATAGGAGCTGAATTAAGCCACCTAGCCCAGCGAGTCTGCTCCGCCACTCAAACATGGCTGATCCTTTTTTTTTCTCCTCTTCACTCCCAGTTCCCGGCTTTCTCACCATAACCTTTGATGCCATGTCCAATCAAGAACTTATCAACCTCTGCCTTAAACGCATCTAACGACCTGGCCTCCAGAGCTGCATGTGGCAACAAATTCCACAAATTCACCGCCCTTTAGCTAAAGAAATTTCACCGCATCTCTGTTTTGAAAGGGCACCCGTCTATCCTGAGGCTGTGTCCTAGACCCTCCCACCATGAGAAACATCTTTTCCACATCTACTCTATCTAATCCTTTCACCATTTGAAAGGTTCAATGAGATTCCCCCCCGCCCCCATTCCTTCTGAATTCCAGCGACTACAGAATCAGAGCCATCAACCATTCCTCGTGTGATAACTCTTTCATACCTGGGATCACCCTTGTCGACCTCCTCTGAACCCTCTCCAATGCCAGCACATCTGTTCTAAGATGACGGACCTAAACTGTTCACAATACTCAGGGGAGGCCTCACCAGTGCCTTATAAAGCCTCAGCATCACATCCCTGCTCTTGTATTGTAGACCTCTTGAAATGAATGCTAACATTGCATTTACCTTCCACACCACCGACTCAACCTGCAAGTTAACCTTCAGGGTGTTCTGCACAAGGACTCCCACGTCACTCTGCAGATTTCAGGATTTTCTCGTCGCTTAGAAAATAGTCTGCACATTTATCTCTACTACCAAAGTGCATGACCATGTATTTTCCAACATTGTATTTCATTTGTCACTTCCTTGCCCATTCTCCTAATCTAAGTCCTTCTGCATCCTACCTGTTTCCTCAACACTACCTGCCCCTCCACCAATTTTCGTATTATCTGCAAGTTTGGCAACAAAGACATCTATTCCATTATCTAAATCATTTATATACAGACTAAAAAGAAGTGGTCCCAACAACGACCCATGCAGAACATCACTAGTCGCTGACAGCCAACCAGAAAAGGATCCTATTATTCCCAGTCGCTGCCTCCTATCAATCAGCCAATGCTCTAACCGTGTTAGTAACTTTCCTGTAATACCATGGCCTCTCAACTTGGTAAGCAGCCTATTGTGTGGCAACTTGTTAAAGGCCTTCTGAAAGTCCAAATATACAACATCCAGTGCATCCCTTTTGTCTATCCTACAGTTTAGTTGGGCAAGATTTTCCCTGAAGGAAAGCATGCTGAATTTGGACTATCTTGTCCTGTGTCACCAAGTACTCCATTACCTCATCCTTAACAATTGACTCGAACATCTTCCCAGTCACTGAGATCAAGCTAACTGGTCTATAATTTCCTTCCTGCTGCCTTCCTCCTTTCTTAAAGAGTGGAGTGACATTTGCAATTTTTCAGTCTTCTAGCACCATGCCAGATTCCAATGATTTTTGAAAGATCATTTCTAAAGCCACCACAATCTCTAACGCTACCTCTTTCAGAACCCTGGGGTGCAGTTCGTCCAGTACGGGTGACTTACGTACCTTTAGGTCTTTCAACTTTTTGATCACCTTCTATCTTGTAACAGACACTGGACCCACTTCTCTTCCTTCACACACTACAACATCAAGCATGCTGCTAGTGTCTTCCACAGTGAAGACTGACGCAAAATACTCATTTAGTTAATCTGCTATCTCCTTGTCCCCAGTCATTATTTCTCCTGCCTCATTTACTAGTGGTCCTATATCCACTCTCATTTCTCTTTTATTTTTAAAATACTTTAAAAAAAACTTTTACTATCCACTTTGATATTATTTGCCAGCTTGCTTTCATATTTCATCTTTTCCCTTCTAATGATTTTTAGTTGTTCTCTGTAACTTTTTAAAAACTTACCAATCCTCAATCTTTCCACTATTTTTTGCTTTGTTGTATGATCTTTCTTTTGTTTGTCCAATAGCATGTCAACCATGGTTGTACTATTTTACCATTTGGCATTTCTTCATTTTGGAATAAACATGCCCTGTCCCTTCCTCATTTTTCCCAGAAATGCACACTATTGCTGCTCTTCTTCCAGCAGCTCCTTCCGATTTACTTTGGCCAACTCCTCTCTCATACCACTGTAATTTCCCTTACTCTACTGAAATACTGCTACGTCAAATTCGCCCTATCAAATTTCAAGTTGAACACAATCATATTGTTATCACTGGTTCCTAAGGGTTCTTTTACCTTAAACTCCCTAATCGCCTCTGATTCATTACATAACACCCAATCCAGTATAGCTGATCCCCTAGTAGGCTCAACGACAAACTTCTCTAAAAACCTAGTTTTAGGCATTCTTAGGCATCTTGAGATCCATTACCAGTCTGATTTTCCCAATCAGCCTGCATGTTAAAATCTCCCATGACTACTCTTTTAACTCTCTTTTTCTATTTCCTGTTGTAATCTGTGGTCCACCTCCTAGCCACTGTTGGGAGGCCTGAATATAACTGCTATCAACATCCTTTTAACCTTGCAGTTTCTTAACTCAACCCACAAGGATTCAACATCTTCTGATCCTATGTCACATCTTTCTACTGATTTGATGCCATTCTTTACCAGTACAGCCTCACCATTCCCTCTACCTACCTTCCTATTCCTCCGACATAACGTGCAACTTTGAACATTCAGATCCCAACTACAACTATCATTCAGCCACGATTCAGTGATGGCCACAATGTCATACCAAACAATCTGTAATATTGCAACAGGATCATCCACCTTATTTCTTATACTGTGCGCATTTAGATACAACATCTTGAGTACTTTATTTGCTGTCCTTTTTGACTCTGCATCCCTAAAAATTTGATACTCAGCCTGTTGGCTGCAACTAGGTCCCATCACCTGCCTGCCCTTCCTGACAATCTGTCTGCACGCTGTCTTTACTTTTTTACCATCCGTCCTTTGGTCAGTCCCTCCATTCAGGTTCCCGCCCCACTGCCAAGTCAGTTAAACCCTCCCAACAGCTCAAACAAACCTGCCCGCCAGAATATTTGGCCCCCTTGGGTTTAGGTGAAACCGGTCACTTTTGAACAGGTCGTATCTCCCCTAGAAGAGATCCCAATTATCCAAGAACTTGAAGGCTTACCGCCTACACCAGCTTCTCAGCCACGCATTTATCAGTCAAATCATCCTGTTTCTACCCTCACTGGCACGTGGCACGGGTCATAATCCACATATTACCCCCATCAGCCTTCTGAATTCCAGTGAATACAGACCCAGAGCCACTAAACTTTCCTTGTATGATAACCCTTTCATTCCCGGAATAAAAAATTAAATGAAAGTTTTTTTCCCCTTTTTTGTATTGGTAAAGCTGTTAACTGTAGGTAACGGTGGGGCATTCAGAGCATTAGACAATCAAGTTAAGTCAACTTAGTTGCGGAGGGCTAATATCGTGGTTCCATATAACATCCTACACAATCATAAAAAGCTCAAAAACGCCTCTACTTTCTAAGGAGACTGAAGAGATCTGGACACCGTAGATCAATACTTATGGCCCTATACAATACACAGTAGGAAGTATTCTCACACGTTGCATCTCTACAGGGCATTGAAACAGCACTGGGCGGACAGGAAGTTTGTACCATGTGTAGTCATATCTGCCCAACGCATCACCAGCACTAACTCACCCACCATCAAAAGCGTAAATACAGAAAAGTTCCAGAAAAATTTCTGACCCACCCTGCTCATGGACTGTTCGTTCCACTCCCATGAAAGAGGAGAGTGTGGAGTGTCGATAACTGAAACACCAGACTCAAAGAAGTTACTTTCCACAAGCAGTAACGCTGATCAACACCTCCAAGCCACTAATCTACCCACACATCCACCCAGACCCGGCCCACCACTACTTTATCGTTAATCTTGGATCCTGAATTCTAAACAATCTTGAATCAGATTTGCAGTCGGTAACAGGCAGGAACTTTGCTGGTACTTTGCTTGTTTACAGTCTACGTTGATGACTTGTGGGTTGAAGAGCCTGTACTGCGCCGTAAATGTTCTACGTACTCATGTAATATTCTATGAATTCGACGCTTGGCGTAGATGAGCAATAGAATTTGCTTTTAAATGTATTTATTTACATATGGTTTAATTAAATTGAACATGAAAACAAAGGGAGATTTAATTAGAATCGCCATCTGAACTCTGAATTTAGCTTGCGCCACTGCATAAATCATCGTGTTCGTGCAGGTGCTTAAACACTGGAGTATGTATCCGGTCTTTTCAGTAATGGCGAAAGGGTCTGAGTAATCTGTCTGAAGCAGAGGGGTGTCAGTGATTCTGTCTAGGACTTCATACAAAACGTTCACCACCCAGAGTAACAGAAAACTGTGCCAAACATGTCCCTATCTTAGAACTACCTGGGCCTTACCCATAGCCCTCTATTTTTCTAAGCTCCATGTAGACATCCAGGAGTCTTTTAATAGACCCTATCGTTTCCACCTCCAATACCGCAGCCCATTCCACACACTCACCACTCTCTGCACAAACAAATTACCCCTGACATCTCCTCTGTCCCTAATTCCAAGCACCTTAAAACTATGCACTCTCGTGCTAGCCATTTCATCCCTAGGAAAAACCTGTGGCAATCCACACGATCAATGCCTCTCAATATTTTATACATCTCGATCAGGTCACCTCTCATCCTCCGTCGTTCCAAGGAGAAGAGGCCGAGTTCGCTCAACTTATTCCCATAAAGCATGCTCCCCAATCCAGGCAACATCCTTGCAAATCTCTTTTGCACCATTTCTATGGTTTCCACATTCTTCTTGTAGTGTGGCGGCCAGAAATGAGCATAGTACTCCAAGTGGGCTCTGACCAGGGTCCCATATATCTGCAACATTACCTCCGGGCTCTTAAACTTAATCCCACGATTGATGAAGGTCAAAGCACCGTATGCCTTCTTAACCACAGAGTGAACCTGTGTAGCAGCTTTGAGTGTCCTATGGACTCGGTCCCCACAATCCCTCTGATCCTCCACACTGCCAAGAGTCATGCTACATTCTGCCATCATATTTGACCTGCCTCACACTCAACTGGGTTGAAATCAATCTGCCAATTCTCAGCCCAGTTTTGCATCTTATCAATGTCCCGTTGTAACCTCTGACAGCCCTCCACACTATCCACAACACCCCCAGCCTTTGTATTATCAGCAAATTTACTAACCCATCCCTCCACTTCCTCATCTAGGTCATTTATAAAAATCACAAAGAGTAGGGGCCCCAGAACAGATCCCTGAGGCACACCACTGGTTACCGGCTTCGATGTAGAATATGACTCTTTCCCTTCTGTGGGCAAGCCAGTTCTGGATCCACAAAGCAATGTCCCCTTGGATCCCATACCTCCTTACTTTCTCAATAAGCCTGGCATGGGGTACCATATCAAATGCCTCGCTAAAATCTATACACACTACGTCTAAGGCTCTACCTTCATCAATGTGTTTAGATACATCCTCAAAAAATTCAATCAGGGTCGTGAGGCACGACCAGAGTTCTGGATGCCGGGACAGGATACAACAAATATTACAGCAGGATACAGGCCAATTGAAAGTGTAGGCGGAGAAATGCCGTACTTATTCAGGACAAGTGTGAGGTGCTGCATTTTGAGCAAGGAGGGTGTATATAGTAGATGACAGGACCCGTTGCAGTGATGTAAGGAGGAAACATGGGATTAATGTCCTTTGTTTCCTGAAAGTGACGATACACGTGGATAGACTGATAAAGACGTCCTACAGAGTGGTCGATTTCAATGGTCAGAACATCGAATATCAAAATTGGGAGGCAATCCTATAATTGTAGATAGCTTTGGTTCAGCCAATTTCGAGGTACTGTGTGCTTTTCTGGATGCCAGACTTAAAATAATGTAGAGGATTTTGAGAATATACAGGAGAAGATCGCCAGGATGTTGCCTGGATTAGAGTGTATCAATTACAAAGAGAGGCTGGACAAACGTGAATTAATTTCTATGCAGCGTCGGAGGATGAGGTACCGACCTAATTATGAGAGGCATAGATAAAGCTCATAATCAGATTCAATTTCGCATGGTGAATATGCCAAGTACTAGATGGCACAGCTGTAACATAAGAGGCTTCAATGAAAGTAACGAGTCAGCTTGTCACGCAGAAAGCAGCGGGTACCTGGTACATTCTGCCGGGATGGGAGGTTGCTGAAGCAGATAAGATAGCAACATTTAAGAAGCATTCGGGTAAACAGGTAAATGGAGGGATATAGACGTGTGCGTCAGTTGGGATACGCTTAGTTCGGCAATATTCTCGACACTGACATGTTGGCCATTTCCGGGCAGTAGTGTCTATGGCATATGTTTTAATAGTAACAAGTACTAGTATCGGATCTCAGGTTCGCCTTTCGAAAATTTCAACATGATTCTATTCTTCAGAGAATCCGGAAACATTTTCAACAGTGCGATAACCATTCTGGGTTAAATGCCACACCAAATGGTACTAGAACTCTCATTATGCTCGCCAACGGGATTCTAGTTTTCAGACCATCGATGAAGGGTTTGAGGTCCCGACTCGTAATCTATTAATCCAGTCTAGTCGAGTTCAAGTCAATTCAAGTCGAGTCGATATTACTAAAATGCATGCAACTATATTAATACGAAAGTACAATGAAAATCGTGTTTGCAAAAGCATCACAGGCACGTAAATTCAGACAATATCCAGAATGCAAATTATACATAAATTATAAAAAACTGTATTACAAAGAAAAGAAGATTTATAAAAAGACTGTGTGATAACAGGACATCATTCGCCTAGTTGTTTAATCAAAGTTCCTTCACTGTCCTCCCGCCATCATCTACAGGGAACCAACCGCGGTAAAATCACGACCACGGATTTCTCGGGGTCTTCCTTCCATCAAAATTTGCCGATTGTCACAGTAGGACATGGGAGGAGGTACAACACATGCGAAGTAAACCGATTTTTTATATGCGAAGTAAACTCACGAAGTAAACAATGCCTTCACCATTCCCCATTCCCAATTCCCTCTCTCACCTTATCTCCTTACCTGCCCATTTGCTCTCTTTGGTGTTCCTCGCCCTTTCTTTCTCCCATGGCCCTCTCGTCTTTCCTATCAGATCCCCCCTTCTCCAGCCCTGTATCTCTTCCACCAATCAACTTCCCAGCTCTTTACTTCACCCCTTCCCCGTCCCTCTTTCACCTATCACCTTGTGGTTCTTCCTCACACCCGCAGCTTTCTTAGTCTGACTCCTCGTTTTTTTTCCAGTCTTGATGAAGGGTCTCGGCCAGAAACGTCGATAAATGCTACCTAGCCTGCTGAAGTCCTCCAGCATTTTGTGCGTTGCTTGGATTTCCAGCATCTACAGATTGTCTCTTGTCCGTGTTTCTTACAGTTTTCTTTCTATCACCTCAATACTCTATTATAATGAAATTATCTATAAGGATGCCATGCAAAACAATATTTTTTAATTGTACCCCAGCTGGATTTTACCTATTTTCCTAATTTATCAATGAATTAACTGCCGTTTGTACCTGCACAGTCAGTCTGTGGGGTCTAATATCTCGGTGAGAAAATCCAGCTCCTGTTGTTCCTTTTTGTTTACGCGGCCCGTCGGCGGGGTTGGCGTGGTGGGGGGGGGGGGTGGTCGGAAATCATAGAAACATAAAAAGCCCACAGCACAATATAGGCCCTTACTTTAGAAGTTACCTAGGGTTACCCATAGCCCTCTATTTTTCTAAGTTCCATGTACCTATCCAGGAGTCTCTTAAAAGACTCTTACCGTATCTATTTCCACTACCTTTGCCGGCAGCGAATTCCACGCACTTACTACTCCCTGCGTAAAAACCACTTACCCTGACATCTCCTCTGTACCTACTTCCAAGCAGCTTAAAACTGTGCCCTCTCGTGTTAGCCATAAGTCGCAGCCCCTCCCTTGCTCTGAACTGTTTCCTTACTGATCAGTTAATTGCAAAGCGGAGCGCGATGCCTGTCAGCCAAGCCGAGAGCGGGCGAGCAACGGGCTACGCACATTTGTTTAGAGGGGCTGGTGAAGACACGGCAGGGATCACAGAGGGGAAGAGAAGTGAGGTGTCAGAGGAACGGACGGTTAGGGTGTTCAGGGTGTTTATCCCTCTCTCTTGGTTACTGACCTCAAACTCCTCCTTAACTCACTGAATGCTTCTCAGCTCGACCGCAACTTACTGTGCTGGTGTCACTCTTTCTCTCACATCAGTGATCCTTCAGTAAATACCAGTAGAACAGTAGAAATTTCAAGCTGCCGTAGGCGGTTCCTGATCGTTTCTTCACTTCATTGCATGTATAAATGACTTGAAAACGGAGTGAATCGGGCAAATTACAACCCCATTACCGCGTCGGATATTAGAGACTTACCGCTATTGATGCTATGAGGAGAAAGGAAATTCCTATTGTAATGGGCATTTCTGCGCTGGTTCCACAAAAAGACAAACTGATGCTAATAGTTACGGTTGGGTTAACAAAGCTGACAAAGTAAGCAGACGGCTAGTGAACGAGAGCGTTGAAATTTCAAAGCACCATCCTATGACATGTGATGATAATGACTCACCGGGAACCCCGAAAGCAGCCAGAATAGAATAGAAAGCCTGTTCAATCTGGGCAAAGATTGGTTGGTCCATGCATTCGGGTTGCTGATCACAGTCAAATGAAGTTCAATCCAATCGCTTATTTATGCGAGGGAAATGTCCTCTGAGACAACTAGATTGACTAACAACAACTAGCAATAGTTATGGAACTTTAAAGAAACAGATGAGGGAATGGTTGTTATTCTTATGAAATATTTCTGTCGGGAGGGTGTAACTTCTCGTCAGCGAGAGTCGCTAACTAACCTTAGCTAACTCCCGTTGGTTATGCTAACCTGTTCACGCATTGACTCTCATGTCAGAGTGAGTTTACCAAGAAAGTTTAATTGAACTGTTTCTTTAAGTTTATCACGACAACGGGATTCCGACGGGTTGATATTGCTGTTGTCCATTTCTCCCATGCCCATTTTCACACTTTCCCGCCCCAACCTGCAACACCGCATTTCCTTCTGCAGGATGTGGAGAGGAAGTAGTCTTTACGTCTCGGCACTCCTTCCTCGGATGGTATTCCAAGAATAATATTTAGTAATTCTGTCTTGCTCTTAAGGTTTTTTAAATGTCTTTCTAAACATGTCTGCCTCAAAATCTAATCTTTTATCATTTTGGTCCTTATTGTTAACGTGCATTGCACGATATTCTACATTTTGTTATTGGTCGTGAGTTGTTTTAACTTGTTTAATCGCAATCCAATGATTTGATCAGTATGAACAGCATGCAAGACAAGCTTTTCACTCTATCTCAGTACATCCCGATTTTCCTTCATAAGGATATTAAGGAATAGCAGGTGTTGCCCATATAGGCACTCGCTCTTGCTCCGCCGATATTCTATGTCACGGCGGATATTCCATGGCAGCTCAACTTTCATGAATCATGAATTCCTTAATATTGAAAACACCAGTTTCTGTCTTTTTATTTGTTTTAATAATCGTTTTTGTATTCTCTTTTTCGTTATATTTTGATTCCGACCTCCAACGCAACTGGGTTGCCGCTGAGCCCCTGGGCTCTCCCTCCCGCACCGCTACTTACCACCATCCCGGGACTCTCAAATTTCCCCGTCATCCTCTTCATTCCTCGGAGCTTCCATCTTCCTCACACCCTGAACACCCTAACCGTCCATTCCGCTGACGCCTCACCTCTCTTCCCCTCTCTGATCCCTGCCGTGTCTTAACCATCCCCTCCGACCATCCGCTTTCAGAGGCGGAAAATTCTGCCCTTGCCCTTGTTCCCCTTCACCCGCTCTTCAGTGAGTTCCGTGACGACGCAAACCTCTTCCTTCGTCGCCTCCATTTCTGAGCCCATTTCTCCCGCACTAATGACCCCTTCTCTCGTCTCCAACCCTCCTCCTCTTCTTTGACGTCCCGCTCTGGCCTTCTGTTTGCTCTGGGTCGTTTCATCTAATTTGCAGACGAGACATCGACTGTCTCGACTTAAGCATTCCTCTCTCCTTTTCAGATATTACCCCCTCTGAACTCAATGCCCTCCACGTTCTCCGCACAAATTCCTAATCTCACCATCAAACCTGCAGACAAAGGGGCTATTTTGTCGTCCAGCGGACTGACCTCTACCTTGCCAATGCCAGTCAGCATCTCTTGGACACAAGCTCTTAGTTATCCCTTGAAAAGGGCCCCATTCAGGACTATCAGCCCATTGTCTCCCGCACATCACCCAGCTTATCAACTCTGGAGGTCTTTTATTCATTGATAGCAGAGAGGAAACCAACTACTACTACTCTCTGGCTTCTCGCGCAAAGTCAATGCGCAATCCAATGTACTACCTCATTGCGAATGCCAAGCGACTGAACATTCTTGACCAATCTCTCGTGCGGGACTATGTCCAAGGCCCCGCTAAATTCGATGAAAACACAACCTACTGCCTTGCTCTCGTTATCTTTCCTGATAAGTTCATCAAAAAACTGTAAGATTGGTTAGGCGTGACTTCTATACACAAAGCCATTTTGGCTATCCCTAATCAGTCCCCATCTAACCAAATACTTATATATCCAGTCCCTTATAATTTCTTCTACTTACTCACAACTGATGCCAATCTCAACGGCCTATATTTCTTATTCTCAGAGACAATGGACCAAAATTATCTAGCCTCCAATTCTCTGGTACCTCACTCGTGGCGAAGGGCCCACACAACTTCTGCATGAACCTTATACAGGGTCGGACAGAACACCTTCTCAGGCCCGGCCCTAAGACAGCAAATAGCTCCTTCCCTGTAATCAGAATACAGCCTATGATCACACTGCTTTTTTGCCTCACTTCTCTAAATCCACTCTACTAAATTCAGTTACAAACAAAAACTCCAATTAAGAATTCCCCATCTCTTTCGGTTCCATGCATAGATGAACACTCTCATCTTCCAGAAGACAAATTTTATCCCTGCTTTCTTTTTACTCTTAATAAACAGTATCTGTAGAAGTATTTTGGGATTCTCGTTCGCCCTGTCTGCTATAGCGACGCCGTGCCCTCTTTTAACTCTCCTGATTTTCTTTTTAAGTGTTCTCATGCATTTCTTATACACCTCAAGTATCTCACTTGCTCTTCCCTGTTATGTACCTCCTTCTTTTTCTTAACCAGGGCCTCAATGTCTCTTGAAACTCTAAGTTCCCTAAACCTTTTATCCTTGTTGTTTATTCTGACAAAAACATACAATGTCGATAATTTAAAATTTAACTTTTGAATGCCTCCCACTTAGGAAGTACACCTTTGCTAGTGCACACTTGTCATGTCATTTCTGATTATTCAAAGTTGGCCTTTCTCCAATTTAGAATCTCACTCGGTGACCAAACCTAACCTACTACATAAATATCTTCAAACTAATGGTATTGTGATCACTAGAGGTAGTGGTTTCCCTACACAAACGTCCGTCACGGTGGTCTGTGTCATTCACTAATAGGAGATCCAGTATCACACTTTCCCTAGTTGTGACCTCTCTGAACTGTTTAAAGAGTTTTTTTTCTGAACATGTTTGATAAACTCTATCCCATTCAGCACTTTTACAGTGCAGGAGTCCCAATCAATGCGTAAAGTTAAAATCGCCTATTATCACAACCTTATGTTTCTTGCAACAGTCTACGATCGCTCTACAAATTTGCTCCTCAAAATCCTGCGGACATTTGGGTGGTCTATGAATATAATCCAATTAACGTGATCGTCTCTTTCTTGGTGCTCAGTTCTATCTATAAAGCCTCAATAGACCAGCTCTCTAATCTGACCCGTCTGAGCACTGCAGTGACAGTTTTCGCTGACAAGTAATGGCAACCCTCGCTCTTTAATTCCTCCCGCTCTATCAGATCTAAAACAATGAAAGCCTGGAACACTGAGCTGGCAGTCCTTTCTCTCCTGCAATCAAATCTCACTACTGTCACCACTTGCTGATCTAAGCCCTAAGCTCAACTGCCTTCACTACAATAATTGCACTGAAATATACAGAACTCGGAACATTAGTCTCATCATGCTCGACCATTTCGATGTCTGGCTTTGTACGTAGGCTTTACAACATCCTTCCCCACAACCACTCCACTACATTATCTGGCACTCTGGTTCCCATCCCCTGAAGTCTGCATCTCCAATTTAAATCCCACCCGTGCAGCACTAGCAAATTTTCCCTTAACGATATTAATACCCCTCCAGTTCAGCTGTAAACCGTCCCTTCTGTGCAAATCCCACCTTCCCTGCAAAAGACGCCAATAATCCGAAAATATGTGCACTGCGCACTGCATTATCTCCTCAACCACATTTTAAACTTCCTATTTCTGCCTACACTAGCACGTGACACGGGTAGCAATCCTGAGATCACAACACCGGTGTTCCCTTCCTTTACCTTAGCGTCTAACTCCCTGAACTCACTTTGCAAGAGCTCGTCACCCTTCATCCCTCTGTTATTAGTACCAACCTAGAGCACGACCTCTGTCTGCCCATTCTCCCTCTTAAGAACTGTAACCTCGATCCGATATGTCCATGACCCTGGCAGCTGGGAGGCAACATGCCACCCAGTATCTGGTTCTCTTCCACATAACCTCCCATCTGCTCCCCTTCCAAATGAATCTCCTATCTACCACTAGAGTTGTGTGCGCGGCGAAGCAGTTTCACGATACTGACGGGGTTGTGAACTGCTATCAGTAGCTGCGGGCTCTCGGCGGTTATGTGAAATGGGCGGAACTGTAGCAAGACACCAAGGACCCTCTTGGTGTCTTGCAGAAACACGGACTGCCTCACTCAAGACAGCACACTAATGCACACAAATACACATATACACGGCAACTCCACCTTCTCTCTCCAGCTTCTATTTTGCTCTCGCGCGCGCACACAGACGAATAGACACACAATCACTGCAGCCTTATAACGCGATGCGCCATGGCGATCCTGTACTTTACAGCTGCTACCCCACAGCGCTAGAGGTGAGGTGCAGTCAGTATGGAGTTTGAACGTTCATTTTTCAACCTCCTCTTCTTCCCCACTCCCTGCTGCTACAGTTTCTTCCCGCATCCCAAAGGTGTCCAGGTTGTAGGACAACTGGCGTCTGTAAATTGCCCTTGTGTACAGACGAGAGCTTGCATCTGCTCGTGGCGGTGGTGGTAAGGGAAGGGGTTAGTTAATGAGAATGTGGGGAGAGTTAAGTGTAAGATGAGTGTAGATGGGTGCTTGATGGTTGGAAAAAAATGTAGTGGGCCGAATGGCCTGTTTCCTTTCTATGGTACCATATATTACTTTATCTATGACTTGCCTTGCTCAACGGGCAATGAAGCATAAAAAGACATATAATCTCTTCATTCTCGGTATAATTAACATTGAACACAATATTACCTGAACTAATTCTCTCTTAGAGCCCAGTACTCACTGGTATTAAAGGTTAAATTCAACCCCAGTCACACCAAAGCGTGATCAAAGTCTTTAAAATACTAGCCACTTAAACGGTCCCTTTTGAAGTTCTGCATTAAGGTCAGAAATCATGGTAAATTGATAGCAGTAATTACGGGCTGTGTAAACAGCCCTATCATAACAAACAGACAGATGAACAGTCAGCAGTAAAACCTTCAAGCACCGAGTGCTGTTGATAAGCGATGACAAAGGCTCATGGGGAACACCAAGCCCCGTGAGAATAGGGTAGAGACGATGAGTCGGTTCATTTCTCTGCGTGACTCCGTCCTACTAGAGAAAGAGGCTCAGGTTTACAATTAGATAAAGAAACTTCAATCCAATCCCAGATCACGCTCTCTCTACCTGAGGAAAATCTCTAGTGAGATCGTTAAATTTCACAATGACTGACATTAGTTACGATCTTTTATAGAAACAGATGAGGCAGGAGTTTGTAACATCATTAATCTATTCTAACAAGAGGGAATAGGGTAATTAACGGTAAAATTATCCAACGAATTTAATTTATATCTCCATCATTTCGGTTGCCCCTTGTTTTAGCAGGCTGTTGACAATTTCACCCAAAAGGGATGTCAATGTTAAAGTGTCGGGTCTTCCTCGTGCAGCCACTTGAACAAAGGTCGGGTAGGTAGGATTGTTTCTGACTAGCCTCATCTCGCAGATGAAAATCGCTCTGGGATAGGGATATCAATAGTACCTTTGTCTTATGACTCAAGCAACATCTCAGGCAATCCTGCCCAACAAAATCAAAAATCTCAGCTCCTTTGGGGAGCGACATTCGGATTGTATCTCTGTGCATACCATCACCTGGTGTGGAAATCCAAAAGTTTAGATTTTATGATTTTATATAATAAGGATTCTATTTACATATGTAAATGAGAAATAAGAAAAAGAGTAGTCATCTGCCCCGTCGAGCCTGCTCCGCCATTCAATAAGATCGTGGCTGATCTGGCCATGGACTCATCTCCACCTACTTGCCTTTTCCCCATAACTCCTAAATCCCCTACTACGTGAAAACTTGTCTTAAATATATTTACTGAGGTCGTCTCCACTGCTTCTTTGAGCAGAGAATTCTACAGATTCACCATTCACTGGGAAAGGCGGTTCCTCCACAATTCCATTCTGAATCTACTCCGCTGAATCTTGAGGCTAAGCCCCCTAGCTCTATCCTCACCTATCAATGGAAACAACTTTTCTGCCTCTACCTTATCTAACCCTTTCATAATTTTGAATGTCTCCATTCTATTTTTTCCATTCTAATGTTTCCTCTAATTCTTCTGAATCTCAACGAGTACACTCCCAGTTGACTCAATCTCTCCTCATAGTCTAGCATGCTCATCTCTGGAATCAACCTGGTGAACCTCCTCTGCAACACCTCCAAAGCTAGTATATCATTCCCTAAGTAAGGAGAACAGAACTGCACGCAGTACTGCTGGTGTGGCCTCACCAGTACTCTGAACAGTTGCAACATAATCTCCCTGCTCTTAAGACAGACAGACAGACATACTTTATTGATCCCGAGGGAAATTGAGTTTCGTTACAGTCGCACCAACCAAGAATAGTGCAGAAATATAGCAATATAAAACCATAAATAATTAAATAATAGTAAGGAAATTCAATAATAATAATAATAAATTCAATCACTCTAGCAATGGAGGATATCATCCCATTTGACTTTTTGATAGCTTGCTGTACCTGCAAATCAACCTTTTGTGATTCATGCACAAGAACTCTCATGTCCCTCTGTCCTGCAGCGTACTGCAATTTTTTACCATTTAAATAATAATAATCTGCTCTTCCATTTTGCCTTTGAAAGTGATTGACCGCACTTACCAACATTAGAATTACAAAGGGTTCCATTTGCGAAACCTTTGCCCATTCACTTAACCTATCTCTCTCTCTGCATCTTCTGCACGATTTGTTTTTCCACTCAATTTAGTACTAACAGCAAACTTAGATGCACTACATTCAGTTCCCTCTTCCAGACTGTGAATGTATATTGTGAAAAATTGCTTGTTCTACACCAACGACTGTGGCAGATCACTCACCACTGATTGCCAACCAAAGTAACACCAATGTGTCCCAACTCTCTGCTTTCTATTTGTTAACCAATCTTCTATCAATGCTAATTCATTATCCAAACTCTATGCAACCTTATCTTATGGATAAGTGTTTTATGTGGCACCTTATCAAATACCTTCTGGAAATCCAATACATAACGTCCATCTGTTCCCCCCTCCATCCACTGCACTTGTTATATCGTCAAAGGAACATAAGTAAGTTTTTCAAACAGGACCTACTTTTGCGCATCCATGCTGCGTCTGGTTACTAGATCCATTTCTTTCCCGATACCTCACTATTTATTCATTAATGATAGCTTCAAGCATTTTCTCAACTATAGATGTTAAACTAACTAGCCTATAGTTACCTACCTATTGCCTACATCCTGTTTTGAAAGTCTTCCACTGTTCCTCAACCATTCCACCATAAAGCCTGTGTTCCCAGTCTACAATAACCAAATCCTCTCTCATCCCATTGAAGTCTCCATTGTTTTGCCACAATACACTGGTTTCCAATTGAACTATTGCACCCTCTATTTGTATGGGAAACTCAATCGTGCTGTGATCACACTTTCCAAGAGGATCCCTAACTGCCATTTCTGACATTATAAATAGTCTACCTTCCGTTCACCCTACAACCTCGGAATGTAACCATCGTAATCATGGAGTCCTCCCACTATAGCTATTCTCTCATCTCCGCACTTCCATTGGGCAGAAGATACAAAAGCCTGAAAGGGCATACCACTAGGCTCAAGGTCAGCTTCTACTGCATTGTTAGAAAGTTATTGACTGACCTCTCATGCAAGAAAGGCGAACTCAGTTTCCCAATCTACCTCGTCATGGCACTTACTCCTTATTGTCCACTTGCAATATACTCTCTTTGCAACGGTTATTCTTTATTTTGCATTCTGCTAATATTTTTTTGCCTTTTTGCCACCTCGATGTACTAATTAGTAAATAGTACTAATATGGATGGGCAAGCAAAGCATAGCTTTTCATTCCATATACGTACAAGTGACAACAATAAACCAATTATCAATTAAATAAGCTCTTTTTAACTGTTTCTATGTGGGGGTTTTTGCCTATTGATTGTCATAAGAGCAAATGAAATGGTAAGAGTGACCAATCAGCCACTTTGGGCTGTTCCATTGTCCAATCTGATTGTGGCTGAAATGTCTTATCTCCACTGTTTTACTTCAATCATTGATAATCAAGTATTGAAGATTCTGAGCTTTTGGTAGATTTTTTTCTGCATTTAGAACCTTTCTATTTCCTTTGGATATTTTGACCCAAATTCCCAGTGGAAATAGAATTCACTGACTCGGGATCATTCCAAACACATACAGTCACAGAAGTGGTCATAAAGATTGAAACCTGACATTGTGGTATTGCTTATGGGAGATCTGCCATGCTTCGATCTGATCAGCAGGGGGTGCGAGAGTCCCCCACTCTCCGAGGTTCTTCCTCTGCTGATTATTAGTTGATTGTTTTCACTGTCTAGTTTCAGTCAACAATGCACCGGAGCCTTGTTTTGGTTATCGTTGATCAGTTTTGAGATTTACCTACCCTGGGTGTAGAGATTCCCGAGTATTTTTTACAAATCTATTCACAAGTTGTTTCCTCCCACAGTGCAATGATGTATCATTTGCTAGGATTATTGGTCTCTGTAAATTGTCCCGTGATCAGGCTAGGGTTAAATCTGAGGCTGCACATCGGCATATCACGCTGTATCTCCTTAAATAAATAAATAAATATTCTTTATTCAATCCCATCCTCGTCTCTGGTGTTCTCTGCACTTCGTTCCACCTGGGCTCTGTCTCTGCTGGGAGATCAAGGATTAAAGAAGTACAACTTCGCCATAATAACCTCGGTTTAACCCAGCCTGGCAACACCATCGTTACATGGTCGATGAGAGTCAGGAGATACACAGCGCAACTCCGAAGGTGTGCGGAAGAGTTGGTGAACTAGCTGGAGAGCCTATCTACCGAAATGGAGTAAAAGCCAAACCCAATCCTCAGCACTGATGTAGGAGGTACAGAATCAGGACCTTAGAGATTGGAATAAAACATTAATGTCTCACTTACATCTTTTTTTTCCTCTTTATCATGGCCTCCCTCCATATTCCCTCACTCGTCTAAGTTTTCATATCTCCACCACTTTCTCACATACTGAGTTCAAAGTTTCAACACAAAATCTACTGTAACCTTGGTACGCCTGTGCTTTTAATAATGTTCTTTGGTCTTACACATTTCAGTTCTTGTGGAAAGTTTCCTATCATATGGTCTGTTGTGCATTCATACTCACAAATGTCTCCTGCATTCTACTGAAAACCATCCCCAGGCTTTCGAACCTCTCCTTATAGCTGAAGCATTCTATACTAGGTAAAATCTTGGTGAATCTCCACTGCACCCTTTCCATTACATTCACGACTTTCCTATTGTGTTTGGACAGAACATTACACTATAGCTGTGGTCAATCTAATGCTTTTATACACTTGTTTCACACCCTTGCATTCTTAAAGTTAGTGGGGTCTTGTAGAACTGACCCAACATTAGATATATCACTCTCTGGCACAGTGGATCTATGCTGAGAAATTTGTGAAGAAGATTACACCTAAAACAAGGACTTGTTGGTCATGCACTGGAGACATCTTCAGGTGGACTCTGTAGGGAAGCCAAGAGAGCTTCCACAGGAAGCAATCTGTCTTCAGCACAGTGAATCTTTAAAAGTCGCTTTGAATCTGGAATCTGGTTACAACCATCTCAACTGAATAAACTGATGTTAAATTATGAGCAAACACGAGGAAATCTGCAGATGCTGGAAATTCAAACAACACACACAAAATGCCACAGCAGGCCAGGCAGCATCTATAAGGAGAAGCACTGTCGATGTTTCGTGAGCATATATTTTATTCCTGAAGATCTACTCTCATTTAATTACATCTGCTATGCATAATATCATAACTCCAGTGTAGTCTCTAACAGTGGTGTTTATTTCATTTTTCTATATGTGAGGGAAAATCAGTGCCCAACCTTTAATGGTTTATAATGATATTCAGAACAGAAAGAAGTTGAAAAGCACATCTATCTTAATGGAATATCACATCAACTCTTCTTACTGGACGCAATAGGCATTTCTGGCACCTCATGGCATCAGCAAACTAGATTAAATTCTATCTATCTGGAGTTTGCATATTCTCCCTGTGATGGTGTAGATTTTCCCTCGGGTCCTCTAGATTACCACCATAGATAACATCTACATGAGGCACTGGCAAAGATCCCTGGAATCAGGGTTATTTTATTCAACAGGACCCACACCACCAGATTCCGTTCTTCCCTACTACCCTACTTTCCTTCAAATGAGCCTGACGTCAGTCGCGGGTAAACCTCTGTAGGAATTGTAATGGACAAGATATATATGAGTATTTTGATCGACAGGGCCAAATTAGGCATTGTCAACCCAGTTTGTGCGTAGCAGTTTGTGTGTGACCAATCTTAGAGATTTTTGAGGAGGTTACAGAAATTAGATGAAGAAAATACCGGATTCAACATTACCTTACTGGTAGTAGATGGTTGGCTGTCTGACTGGAAGACTGAGATTAATAGTGTGCCCTGGGGATAGATACTGGGCCTATTGTTGTTATCACTATTAATGACCAAGATGTCAGCAAATTTACGGATGATACCAAGACTGGAGGCAGAATGGGGAGTAAAGAAATCAGTCCAGTGTGATCTGGAACGGCTGGGAAAATGGGCTGAAAATGGTAGATGTGATTTAATGCAGACAGGTTTGAGGTCTTGCACTTTGGCAGGAGAAAACAGGGAAGGACTCAGAATAAAGGATAAGGAATTGAAGTATGTGGTAGAACAGAAGTATCTGGAACACAGTTCCATAATTCCTTGCAACTATTGATGCTGGTAAAAAGAGTTGCAATAACAGCATTTGGCACATTGGTCTTCAAAAATCAGAATACTAAGTACAAGAGTTGGGATGTCCTGTTGAAAATTTTATAAGACGTTGGTGAGGTGGAGTATTGTATGTAGTTCTTGTCATCTACCTACAGGAAAGGTATCAATAAGCTTGAAAAAAAGAAAAAATTTGCAGGGATGTTGCAGCAACTTGATTACCTCAGTTATAGGGAAAGGTGGAATAGGTCAGGATGTTATTCCCTGGTGGATGAAGGGAGATATTATCGAGGTATACAAAGTTCTGAGGGGTATTGCTAGAGTAAATTCATACAGGCATGATTTGTTTTTTTTTTTTACCCTGAGGTTCAGTAAGGCTATAACTAGAAGTCATTGGTTAAGGGTGAAATGTGAAATGTTTAAGGAGAACATAAAGGGAAATTCTCCACCAAGAGGGTGATGCGAATGTGGAACCAGCTGCTAGCTCATATAGTGAACTTGGATTTAGTTGTAACATGTAGTAGAAGTTTGAATATGTACAGTACATAGATGTACATAGATATGGAGGTCCCCTTGCGAGTAGATGGGGCTACACAATAGAAAACAGGCTGGCACGAACGAGATGGGATAAAGAGATTGTTTAGCTTCTGTGTTGCGGTGCTCTATAATTCTGACTCCAACCATTCCATATTTGAAGCAACCTACTCAACTTCATTCACAGCAATTTAACAACACTATGATCATTTTGTATTAAAATTGACTTTGTTTTTATGTTCTAATTGTTTCTTCCCTTATTAAAAAAAAACCTATAATTTATGTTTAATTTGTTTCTTGTGTCGGTTGTGTCACTGACACCATGTGTTTGCGATGATTCTGCAGATTTTTCATTGTCCTTCAGCAGGCATTTACCTGTCCATATGACAACAAGAAAGACTTCCTCCCTCATCCTAAAAGATGTCCTGGTAGGTTAATTGGCCAGATTTTTTCCCTAATGTCAGCCTGTGACAAAAATAGAATCAAAGGCAAGTTGGAAGGCAAACAAAAGAGGGCATGTTATAGGAGCTGATGAACTTCTCTTCTGGGAACTAGCATGGAGTCCAATAGCCACCGTCAACATCATAATGATCGAATAAAGAATATATTCCTTTTATATGATCCATGGAGATATAGAGTATTCGGTACATTTTCACGTACAAATTACAGAAAATGGTGCAAGAGAAAAACAAAAACAAGCATCCGGAGAGCGGTCGTAGACTTGTTTAATGAGAGAGATGGGAAGAGAATGGACAGACTGGTTCAAGTTGACGGGAAGGCGACGGTAACTCAAATAACCAAGCTTTGCAACAGTGACGTGAGGAGAAACCGTCGAAGCCTGAAGTGGATGGTCTGCACCACGAACATATATTCAGTGGCCTGTTAAAGTGGCCTTGAGTGAATAACAAGTCATTGGGGAATAGCGTCAGGATTTTTAGCTTTTTAATGGAATGGGAAGTGTGTTGACATTGACCCAATCTCCTCAATTCGACAGGGCCAATTTGAAAAGACTAGATCGGTTTTCTCTTTGGGAGAGGGGTGGTTGAAAAAGAATTGTTATGAAAGTTATTGTGACCCGCCTCCAGCCGTCAGACGAAGAAAACGAAAGTAAGAAGGAAGTGCCGTTGTGTGCTCGCCCCAATGGCGTCGGTGAACCCTTTCTTAAATCTAACCAAAGATCTTTCGTGCTCTATTTGCCTCGAGTTTTACGAAGATCCCGTGTTTCTGGAATGTGGTCACAACTTCTGCGAAGCCTGTATCTCCTCCTTTTGGGAAAACGGGGAATGTTCGTGCCCAGAATGCCGACGGTTCCTTCCACAGAAAGTGCTCAAGCCTAACAGACAGCTGGCAAGCATCGTTGAGAACGTCCGGACCCTGGTAGCCGGTTCCGAGGACAGGGATTGGGGAGAAACACTGCGTGGGTTTCGTGGCACGGGACAGAACCAGCTTGCCGGTGCCCAACGCCTCCCTCCCAGCGCTGCAGATCTCAAGGTGCGGGATATGTCCTTCTTACCCCCCTCGGTTACTAAACATCTACCTGCTCCCGTTTCAGTTTTGATAAGCGTTTAATAACTTCGCAGTCCGGCTGTGGTGGATCCCTTACTCTGCACCTTAAAAATTCTTTTCCTCCTTCAGTAGCCCAGTTCATTATTTTTAGGCCGATCCCCTGTTTCCTCCTGTTATGTTACTATTATGATCTCTCGTCCTCGACCCATCCTCAAAGAGAACATTCGTCCATTATCCTCTCACCATTCTATAACCTTCTAATAAATCTCCCTTCTTTAAAAAAAACAGCCGCAGCTTCTCTAACGTCACTCCCAAATCCATTGATAAGAATCTTTAGTAAATGGTGGAAATAATACTCCAAAAGAGACTAGATAGGCCTTTTATAAAGGTTCGGTGTAACCTCCCTTCTTTTATATCTTGTGCCCCCACTGAAGAAGCCGAGAGCTGTGCATGCTTTATTAACTGCTTGCTCAACACACCCTGCTGCTTTCAATAACTTCCATCCTCGGTCCCCGCAACACTTTTACATAACTATACATAATCAGAGGGGTCTTGGTCCTCAGTTTAATCACCTCTGGAGTGGTAAAGATGGTGCAAGACCAAAAGGCATAAGAGAAGAATTGGACTATGAGGCCCATTGTGTCTACTCTGCCTTGCAATCATGGCTGATTTATTATTCCTTTCAAACTCATCCTCTTGCCTTCTCCCCATAACCTTTGATATCCTCGCTAATCAAGAACCGATCAGTCTGTGCTTTAAATATACCTAATGACTTGCCCTCCACAGCTGTCTCTGGCAATGAATTCATCACCCTCTGGCTAAAGAAATTTCTCCTCATCTTTGAAGGGACATCCTTCTATTCTGAGGCTGTATATGGCATGCTTGCGATCAAAGGTATGGGCATAATTAAGCTGATTCATTATGCTGCAACTACAGAACAGAGCTTATTCCACATGAGGAGTATTGTGCATATTTCTGGTCTCCACACTGTAGGAAGGATGTGATTGCACTGGAGAGAGTACAGAGGATATTTATCAGAAAATTGTGGGTTTGGAAAACTTTAGTTATGAGGCGAGATCGGACTTATAGGAAGTTAAGGGTTGACCTTATGAGAATTTAAGACACAAGACCACAATTTGGTTGTTCTTCACAGTGAATGTGCTTCACTATTCAATCGTGGCTGCTTTAGTTCCCCTCTCAAACCCATTCTCCTGTTTCCACCTATAGCCTTTGATGCTGTTATTAATCAAGAACCTGTCAACCTCTGCTTTAGCTTTTTTCAATGGCTTGGCCTCCACAGCCATCTATGGAAATGGATTCCATACAATAATAAAGGAATTTAAAATTGCAAGAGACACATAGCTGAAGCATGTAGCTGATTTCCTTCTCTCGTAGAAATGGTATCAAAACTAAGAGAAAGTTTAAGGTTAGTTATGATTTTTTTTACTGTCTCACTATAGGAAGGATGTGATTGTGCTGAAGAGAGTGCAAAGGAGATTACCATAAGACTAAGATATAGGTGCAGAGTAGGCCATTTGGCCCATCATGTCTGCTCTGCCATTCAATCATGGGCTGATCCAATTCTTCCAGTCATCCCCACACCCCTTGATGCCCAGTCTAGTCAAGAACCTATCTACCTGTCTTAAACGCACCCAATGACTTGGTCTCCAGATTTACCACCCTCTGACTAAAGTAATTTCTTTGCATCTCTGTTCTAAATGGACATCCTTCAATCCTGAAGTCATGCCCCCCTTGTCCTAGACTTTCCTACCATGGGAAATAACTTTACCATATCTAATCTGTTCAGGCCTTTTAACATTCAAAATGTTTCTATAAGATCCCCCCTCATTTTCCTGACCTCAAGGGAATACAGCTCAAGAGCTGCCAGATGTTCCTCATATGGTAACCCTTTCATTCCTGGAATCACTCTCGTGAATCTTCTCTGAACCCTCTCCAATGTCAGTGTATCCTTTCTAAAATAAGGAGCCCAAAACTGCACACAACATTCCAAGTGTGGACTCACAAGTGCCTTATAGTGCCTCAACATCACATCTCTGAAGGGTCTCGGCCCGAAACATTGACTGCTCATTTCCACGGATGCTACCCGACCTGCTGAGTTCCTCCAGCTTGTTGTATGTGTTGCTTTGACCTCAGCATCTGCAGTGTACTTTGTGTCTTATATTTCTATACCTCTAGAAATGAATGCCAACGTTGCATTTGCCTTCTTCACCACCGACTCAACATGGAGGTTAACCATTATGGTATCCAAAGTCCCTTTGAATCTCTACATTTTGAATTCTCTCCCTATCTAAATAATATTCTGCCTGTTTATTTCTTCCACTAAAGTGCATGAACATACACTTTCCAACATTGTATTTCATTTGACACTTCTTTGCCCATTCCCCTAAACTATCTAAGTCTCTCTGCAGGCTCTCTGTTTCCTCAACACTACCCGCTCCTCCACCTGTCTTTGTATCATTGGCAAACTTAGCCACAAATCCATTAATCTCATAGTCCAAATCATTGAAATACATCATAAAAAGCAGCAGTCCCAATACTGACCCCTGGTAGCTGACACCCGGACAGAATAGGATCCCTTTACTCCCACTCTGTTTTCTGTCGATCAGCCAATGCTCTGCCCGTGCTAGTAACTTACCTGTAATTCCATGGGCTCTTATCTTGCTAAGCAGCCTCGTGTGCGGCACCTTGTCGATGACCTGAAAATCCAAGTACACCACATATACAACATCTCCTTTGTCTACCCTGCTTGTAATTTCCTCAAAAAATTGTAGGAGGTTGGTCAGCAGCATTTTCCTTTCAGGTAGCCTATCTTGTCATGTGCCTCCAGGTACTCTGGAATCTCATCCCTAACAATCGATTCCAACAACTTCCCAACCACCGATGTCAGGCTAACTGGTCTATAGTTTCTGCTGCCTGCCACCTTTCTTAAATAGCGGAGTAACATTTGCAATTTTCCAGTCATCCGGTACAATGCCAAAATCTATCAATTCTTGAAAGATCATTGTTAATGCCTCAGCAGTCTTTCCAGCTACTTCCTTCAGAACCCGAGGGTGTTTTCCATCAAGTCCAGGAGATTTATCCACCCTCAAACCATTAAGCTTCCTGAACACCTTCTCAGTTGTAATTTTCACTGCACATACTTCATTTCTCTGGCACTCTTGAATGTCCAGTATATTGCAGATGTATTCCACTGTAAAGACTGCTGCAAAATAAGCATTCATTTCCTCTACAATCTGTGTCTCTTATTACAATATCTCCAGCATCATTTTCTATTCATTGTATATCTACTCTCAACTGTTTTTTCCCTCTATATACTTTTAAAAAAAAGCTTTTAGCATCTTCTTTGATAGTAGTCACCAGCTTCCTTTCATAATTCTTTTCCTTCCTAATGACTTCTTAGTTTCCTTCTGCAAGTTTTTAAAAGCTTCCCAATCCTCTATCTTCCCACTCACTTTGGATTTCTTGTATGCTCTCTCTTTTGCTTTTACTTTGGCTCTGACTTCACTTGTCAGCCACGGTAGTGTCCTTCTTCCATTCAAAAATTTCTCCTTACTTGGAATATATCTGTCTTGCACTTCCCCCATTTTTCACAGAAACTCCAGCCATCACTGTTCTGCTGTCCTTCGTGCTAGTGTCCCTTTCCGGTCAACCTTAGCTAGTTCCCCCTCATGCCATTATAATTTCCTTTATTCCACTGAAATACCGACACATTGGAATTTAGTTTCTCCTTCTCAAATTTCAAAGTGAGCTTGATCATATTGTGATCACTGTTCCCTCAGGGTTCCTTAACATTCAACTCTCTTATCACCTCCGGATCACTGCACAACACCCAATCCAGCACAGTTGTGACATTGCCCTTCTGACCCACCTTTTCTATCTCCTGCTATAAATTGCAATCCACATCCCAGCTGCTGTTTGGACGCCTGTACACAACTCCCATTAGGGCCCTTTTACCCTTGCCATTTCTTAACTCAACCCATAGAGACTCTACACCTTCCCTTTCTAATAACTTAATATTATTTCTTATACACAGGGCCACACCACCCTCTCTGCCCACTAACCTATTTTTCCAAACCATATATCCTTGAACGTACAACTCCCAATGGTAGCCATCCTTTAACAAGTTTCATAGATGGCCACAACATTATACTTGCCAATCTGTAGCTTAATTTCAAGATCGCCCATTTTATATCTTATGCTGTATGCATTCAAATACAACACTTTAGTATTTGTTGCTTTTCAAAGTATTTGTTTCAACTGTGCCACACCTCTATTGCACTGTAACTCATCCCACTGGTTGTGATTATGCTTCAGCTCCTATCTGTCCTTTCTATCATCTCTTGCTCGCTATCTTTGATTTATTTTTGTTTTCCCCTTTCTCAGCCTTATCACTCCAGTTCCCATCCCCCTGCCAAATTGGTTTAAACCCTCCCTAACAGCTCTATTGAACCTTGCTGCTCGTATATTGAACCCCTTTGGGTTCAGGTGTAACGCATCCTTTTTGTACAGGTCGTACCTCCCCCAGACAATGCCACACTTAAAGCCCTGCCCCTAACACCAGTCTCTCAGCCATGCATAAATATACCTGATAATGCTATTCTTGCGCTCGTTAGTACGTGGCACAGGAAGCAATCCTGAGATTACTACTCTGGAGGTCCTGCTTTTCAGCTTCCTACCCAACTCCCTGAATTCTCTGTTCAGGACCTCTTCTCTTTTTCTATCTATGTCATAGATACCAACATGTACCAAGACTTCTAGCTGTTCACCCTCTCCCTTCTGAATACTCTACACCCGATCTGAGACATTCCATACCCTGGCACCTGGGAGGCAATACACCATGCAGTTATCTCTATCCGGCTGACAGAATCCCCTATCTGTTCCCATCCCCATGACTACCGCAATCCTCATCTTCTTCTCTCCCTTCTGCACCATGGAACCAGGCTCAGTGCCAGAGACCCAATCACCATGGTCGTCCTCTGTCAGGTCATCCCCCTCAACAGCATCCAAAACGAGATAATGATTACTGAGGGTGGATGGCCACAGGAATGATCTCTACTATCTGGGCTCTTGCCATCCCTTCCCCAATAGTCACCCACTGATCTAACTCCTGCAGCCTTGGAGTGACTAACTCCTTGTAGCTTGTATCTATCTCCTGCTCACTTTCCCTAATAAGCTGTAGGTCATCAAGCCACAGCTTCAGATCCCTAACACGGTCTCTCAGAAGCTGCATCTCGGTGCACCTGGCGCAGATGTGGCCATCTGGGAGACTGGAAGATATCCAGGATTCCAACATGTAACACTCAGAGCTAAGTACTAACCCTATAGATGCTCTTTATTCCTCTTTAAAAAAAGGAAACAAAAAAAAATTGAAGTCCGCTTCCCCACTCACCTCATCAAAGCCCAAATGAGCCAAAGCCCTACCACTCTGCCTCAGATCACTCTGTCGATGACCATTCCTTTACATAGGATTAACTTAGATAAACTAGAATGTTACCTGGATTGAAGGACCATAATTATAAAGAGGAATTGGACAGGGTGGGCTTTGACCACTGTCTAATAAAATGAACATTGTTTTTTTAAACTTTTTGCTCTGACTTTTTTTGTTTCTTCTAAAATTGTGTACAACTTGTTTTTCTTGTTAATTTTGCTTAATTGATGTGGTCTCTGTAACACTCTAACATGCAAGTTTTTTTTTTATTTTACCTGTGCATACATGTACTTGACTATATGACAATAAACTTGACACGGACTTTATTTTCCTGAAGTGAAGGAAGATGAGGAGTAATTTGATAGAAACATAAAACTATGAGTGGGTTGAAGAGAGTAAATCTTGTTTCCTGTAGTAATTATTTAAGATGAGATGAAGGAATTTTAATGAAGTAAGTTTTGTTTTTAAAACAGAGTGATCAAGACAGGCTGCCAGATAGAATGATGTGGGAAAATGGGATTAGTTACTCACAGTAAGTATGAGTCTCCTGTATCTACTGCCTTGATACTACCATCAGGAAGTAGGTACAGGAACCCTATGTCCCATGCTATCAGGTTCAGGACAGTCATCATCTACAACCATCAGGCTCCTGAAATGGCATGGATAACTTCATTCACCCCAACTTTGAACAACCTCACAACTCACTGCCAAGGACTCTGTAACTCATGTTCTTGGTATTAATTTTTTTTTAATTTCCACAATTTGTCCTTTGCACATTGTTTATTTATCAGTCTTTGTTTATGTACAGTTTTTCCCATGAATTCTAGTGTATTTCTTTATTTTCCTGAAATGTCTGCAACAAAATGAATCTCATTTTAGTATATGGTAACATACACATACTATAACTATTGTTGGCAGAATTTCAGATGTTAATGAGGAGGCATACACAAGTGTGATAGACCAGCTAGTTGAGTGGCGTCACAACAACAGCCTTGCGCTCAATGTCAGTAAGACCAAGGAATTGACTTCAGGAAAGGAAACTCGGGGGAACACACACCAGTCCACATTGAGAGATCAGCAGTTGAAAGAGTATGCAGTTTCTAGTTCCTGGGTGTTAACATCTCTGAAGTCTGACCTGGGTCCAACATACAGATGCAAGTACAAAGTAGACACAACATGATATGTCGCCAAAGATACTTCCAAATTTCTACTGTTGTATCATGGAGATCAATCTAACTGGTTATATCAATGTCTAGTCTGGAGGGGCCACTACACAGGATCAGAAAAAGCTGCAGAAGGTTGTAAACTCAGCCAGCTCCATTATGTTCACTAGCCTTTCCAGCATCAAAGACACTTTTAAAAGACAATACATCAAGAAGACAGCACCCATCATTAAGACCCCATCACCTAGGACAAACACAATGTTTCAGGAACAGCTTCTTCCCCTCTGCCATCAGAGTTCTGAATGAACAATGAATCCATGATCACTACCTTACTATTTTTCCTCTCTTTTCGCACTACTTATTTAATATATTTTATATATTTATTGCAATTTATAGTATTTTTTATTATGTATTGTAGTGTACTGGTGCCACAAAATAATAAATTTCATGACAAAGTATGATTAAGGTAAAACTGGTGTTTGATGATCAGCACAGACTCAGTAAGCTGAGAGGCCTGTTTCTCTGCAGTACCTCTTTGGGACTGAACGACAAAAATACTTGTTGACAATCCTCAAAATATCTCATCAGAAAGACATGCATCAACTGAAGGTCTTTGCATTTCTTATTATGAATACTGTATGTCATTATGTTTACAGAGAAAGGTAGATGAGCTCATGTACCAGTTTGAAGGGGAGTTCGCTGAACTGCACCGGATTCTTGACAGGGAAGAACAGGAAATGAAACAAAGACTCAGCCAGAAAGGAAAGGAGTTGCAGCGCAGGCTGGTGAACAGCAGCAGGCAAAACAATGATAATGATCCTTCTCTCCTGCAAATGATCTGGAGTTTACTGAAGGTACACGCTTAACTATTGCTGTTACTGTTTAACCTGCAACAAAACTAGGCAGTGGAAAATCTTCGCCCTTATAAAGGAAACAATCCACATGTTCAAGTTAATGATTTGTTTAAATTTATGTATGCTAAGCAACACACACAAAATGTTGGAGGAACTTAGGCCAGGCAGCATCTATGGAAAAAAGTATAGTCGACGTTACGAATCCCATTCCTATATTTCAATCTAAGGCCTCCTGTCCTCATGGTGATGAGGCCACATTCAGGTTGGAGGAACGCCTTATATTCTGTCTGGGTAGCCTTCAATCTGAAGGTATAAACATCAATTTTGCAAACTTCCTGTAATCCCCTCCTCCTCACCATTCTCCATCCCCTATCCCTCTCTCACCTTATCTCCTTGCCTCCCCATCGCCTCCCTCTGGTGCTCCTCCCACCTTTTCTTTCTTCCATGGCCTTTTGTTCTCTCTTCTCAGACTCCTCCTTCTCCATTCCTATATCTCTTACACCAACTTCCCAGCTCTTTACTCATCCTTCCCCCCCCCTCCCATTTTCACCCATCTCCTTGTGTTTCTCTCTCCCCTCTCCCCTCCTCTACCGTTTAATTCTACCTCTCATCCTTTTTTCTCCAGGCGTGCTTAAGGGTCTCTGCCTCTAACATTTGTTCCTCCATCATTTTGTGTTTGCTCCTTGAATTTTCATCATCCACAGATTTTCTCTTCTTTGGATTATGTATGATAGTTTAAGTTTACATTAATTAATGTTTGACTCTGCAATGCACTGTTCTACCTCTGTAAAAAGCTAGTTTCAAGGCATTTATACCCTGTGTTGCCTATGGCAACACAGAACTCGTTTCCCTTTTTTAGACCAATTTCACTTGGGTGTTGGATTAGGCTCAGGAGTAGACTAGTTTGCTCATTAAACCTGTTCCACTGTTCAAAAAGATCACAGCTAACTTGATCATAACTTCAGAGCTACAGTCTCACCTACCCCCGGTAACCTTTCATCCCCTTGCTTATCAAGAATCTGTCAGAAGCATTCAAGGACTCTGCTTCCATCACCATTTCAGAAAGAGAGTTCCAAAGTCCATAGCCCTTTAAAAGAAAAAAAAATGTTTCATTTGTCTTACAGGGGAAACATATTGTAATTTTTTTTTTTAATTTAGAGATACAGCACAAACAGGCCCTGCCAGCCAAACAAACTGTGCCACCATTCAATCCATCTATATAACACAAGCTTCATCACAGGTCAATTTACAATGACCAATTAGCCTAACTGGTAAATCCTTGGACTGTTGGAGACAACCAGAGCACCCAGAATTAGTCCACATGGTCACAAGGAGAATGTACAGATGGCACCAGAATTGAACTCTGAACCTCAACACCCCGAACTATAATAGCACCACACTAACCATTACATTATCATGATGTCCTATTTTAAGTAAGCACCCTTGGTTCCAGATTATCCTACAAGAGGGAACACCCTCTCCACATTCACCCTGCCAACACTTGAGTGTGGAAAGTACACAGTCAGAAATATTGCTGGTCAACATTTGACATCAAAGTAGTTATTTAGAATATTTAACTGGGGTGGCTTTTTATGCATCCTGTGATTGGCAATGACACGTGGCTTGTTTCTGAACTCCATGTAGGTGAACTACAGCAAAGAGTGGTCAAACAGATAAGGTGAAGGAAAGGAGGACTGGGCGCCTGGGCTTTACAATGACTTCTTGTTTTTCAGTTATATGCAATAACTGAAGTTATATTACATTACTGTAAAACAACTGCCTTCATCACTTAGAAACATCCACCATAGGTGCATAGTTGTTGTCGCTTCAGTCAGGACCCAGCAGAGGTAGAAAGACAACTTGATCTCAGAGACTGCTGTAGCCCATCCACTTCAAGGTTCAATGTGCTGTGAGTTAAGAGATGCTTTTCTGCACACCACTGTTGAAATACTTGGCTGGTTGAGTTACTGTCGCTTGCCTGTCAGCTTGAACCAGTCTGGCCATTTCTCCTCTGATCTCCATCATTAACAAGGCCTCTTAGCCCACATAACTGTCAGTCACTGGATATTTTTCTTTATTCTTCACATCACTGTCTGTAAACTGTAGAGACGGTTTTGCATGAAAATCCCAGAAGATCAATTTCTGAAATACTCAACAACCCCATTTGTCACCAACAATCATTTCATGGTCAAACTCACTTAAATCACATTTCTTCCCCATTCTGATATTTGTTCTGAAAAACAGCTAAATCACTTCACCATATCTACATGCTTACTTACATTAAGTTGCTGCCATGTGATTGGCTGATTAGATATTTGCAAAAAGATAGGGGACACAGTCCAATACATCACGAGTAAAACCCTCCCAAGCATTGAGCACATCTGCACGAAACATTGCCATAGAAAAGCAGCATCCATCATGAAAGATCCTGAACAGCCAGACCATGCACTTTTCTCACTGCTGCCACCAGGTAGAAGATACAGGTGCCTCAGGACTCACACAACCAGGTTCAAGAACGGTACTACCCCTCAACCATCAGGCACTTGAACAGGGGGGGATAGGATCACTACACTCATTTAAGAAGTCATTTTAGGACTCTGTTATATTGTTAATTTGTGCTCAGCATCTGTTGCTATTTACTTACGTGTGCATTGCACTATTTGTTTAGTTTATACCTCCTGCTGTTTACATTTTGTAGTTACTGCTCTACAGACTTGCTAAGTATGCCCACAGAACAGGAGTCTCATGGTTATATGTGATGACATGTATATACTCTGATAATAAATTTTACTTGGAGCTTAACAAGCAGGTGTACTTAATAAAGTGGCCACTGAGTGTAGATTGCCTTGACAGTGATTGGGAGAAAAAAAATTTAAACTCTGGTATACCAAAACATTTTTTAGACTGAAGGCTGCCTCAGATGATTAAATATTAAGAAATAAGTCATTACAGATTAAATGAAATATAGATTTCTCTTAAAATTATCAAGTAAAATATTATGTACTGAACCAGAGGCGATTAGGGAGCTCAAGGTAAAAGAACCCTTATGAAACAGTGATCACAATATAATTCGGTTGCACTTGAAATTTGGTAGGGAGAAAGTAAAGTCTGATGTAGCAGTACTTCAGTGGAGTAAGCTAAATTACCGTAGTATGAAAGAGGAGTTGGCCAAAGTAAACTGGGAGGAGCTGCTGGCAGGGTTGTCAGCAGAGCAGCAATGACGTGCATTTCTGGGAAAAATGAGTAAGTTGCAGGACATATGGTATTCCAAAAAATGAAGAAATACTCAAATGGTAAAATAGTACAATCATGGCTGAGAAGTCAAAGCTATTGTAAAAGCAAAAGAGGGCATACAACAAAACAAAAATTTGTGGGAAAATAAAGGATTAGGAAGTTTTTTTAAAACCTATAGAGACCAACTAAAATTGAGAAATGAGAGTGGATATAAGACCGCCAGAAAATAAGGCAGGGGAAATAATAATGGGGGATGAGAAGATGGTGATGAACTAAATGAGTATTTTGCATCAGTCTTCACTGTGTAAGACACAAGCAATATGCCTAATGTTGTAGTGTGTGAAGGAAGAGAAGTGGCTGCAGCTGCTATACAAGAGAGAAGGTGCTCAAAGCTGAAAAACCTAAAGGTACATAAGTCACCCAGACCAGATGAACTGCATGCTGGGGTTCTGAAAAACGTATCAATAGAGATTGTGGTGGCATTAGAAAAGATCTTTCAGAAATCATTGGACTCTGGCATGGTGCCAGAGGACTGGAAAATTGCAAATGTCACTCCACTCTTTAAGAAAGGTCAGCAGAAAGGAAATTATAGACCAGTTAGCCCAGTGGTTCCCAACGTGGGGCGTACGCCCCACAGGGGGGTAATTTGATTTTTAAGGGGGGCAATTCGAGAATGAGTTATTAACAGTGAATTTTTTCTAGTAAGTCTGTGTGAGTATGAGTGTGTGCAAGTTAATACATATGTGTATATACAGTGTGCATACATAAAAATACTTGTGTGTATGTACATGTGTAATTGCATATGTACTGTATATATAGTGTATCACCATCATTACAACCATCAAATGGCTTTCACAATTAAATTAATGAATTGACTGATGTAGGAAGGAATGAATGAACAAGTCCAAGCGCGTAAGAAACTCGTACGAGGTCGCGCCAATGCTGCTTTTTGCAGTAGCTTTCGGTTCTTGGTGGTGTGAAGGTGTGTACATTGCGTCATCTCTTTTAAACGGTGTATCTGTCTTTGTATGCTGTAGAAACGAACCGGCATTGTTTTATTTATTTATTATTATTATTATTTTAATATCACTTAATGTTCTTTTTTTTAACAATTTCTTAGTAATTTCTTCCTCAGAACTTTAACAGTCCTTTGGTTCTTTTATTTTTCTCTTTCATGAATGCCATGTTCTTTGGAAGCTTGTTTAAACCAAGTTAATGGTCTTTCAGGCTTCCTCCAGGTGAATAGGAGTTCACTTTTTGAATAATAAGAATTATATATCACCACAGGGGGCATCAGGATTTTAGAGGTGATTAGGTGGGGCATGGCCAAAAAAAGGTTGGGAACCACTGAGTTAGCCTGACCTCAGTTGTTGGGAAGATGTTAGAGTCAATTGTTAAGGATGAGGTGAAGGAGTACTTGGTGACACAGGACAAGATAGTACAAAGTCAGCATGGTTTCCTTCAGGGAAAACCCTGCCCGACTAACCTGTTGGAATTCTTTGAAGAGATTACAAGTAGTATAGATAATGGGGATGCAATGGATGTTGTGTATTTGGACTTCCAGAAGGCCTTTGACAAGGTGCCACACGAGGATGCTTACCAAGCTAATAGCCCATGGTATTACAGGAAAGTTACTAACATGGTTAAAATATTGGCTGATTGATAGGAGGTAGCGAGTGGGAATAAAAGGATCCTTTTCTGGTTGGCTGCCAGCGACTAGTGGTGTTCCACAGGGGTCGGTGTTGGAACCACTTCAATTTATGCTGTATATAAATGATTTAGATGATGGAATCAAGTTTGCAGATGATACAAAGATTGGTGGAGGGGCAGGTAGTTTTGAGGAAACAGGTAGAATGCAGAAGGACTTGGATAGATTAGGAGAATCGGCAAGAAAGTGGCAAATGAAATACAATGTTGGAAAATGCATGGTCATGCACGTTGGAAATAGAAATAAATGTGCGGACTATTTTCTAAAGGGTGAGAAAATCCAAAAATCTGAGATGCAAAGGGATTTGTGAGTCCTCGTGCAGAACACCCTAAAGGTTAACTTGCAGGTTGAGTCAGTGGTGAGGAAGGCAAATGCCATGTTAGCATTCATTTCATGAGGTCTACAATACAAGAGCAGGGATGTGATGCTGAGGCTTTTTAAGGCACTGCTGAGGCCTCCTCTGAGTATTGTGAACAGTTTTGAGTCCCTCATCTTCAAAAAGATGAGCTGGCATTGGAGAGGGTCCAGAGGAGGTTCACAAGGATGATTCCAGGAAAGAAAGGGTAGCTGAGTGAAGGGCGCTGAGTAGGCTACGGTCAATTATGGATAACTCTGAACATCCTCTACATAGCACCATCCAGAGACAGAGAAGCAGTTTCAGTGACAGGTTACTATCGATGCAATGCTCCTCAGACAGGATGAAGAGGTCAATACTCCCCAATGCCATTAGGCTTTACAATTCTACCGCCAGGACTTAAGAACTTTTTAAAAGCTATTATTAATGCTTTTTGAGACGGTGATTTAGATGCATATCATATTTTTTTACTGAGTTAAGTATTGTATGTAATTAGTTTTGCTACAACAAGTGTATGGGACATTGGAAAAAAAGTTGAATTTCCCCATGGGGATGAATAAAGTATCTATCTATCTATCTATCTATCATACAAGGACGTTTGATGGTTCTGTGTCTGTACCCGCTGGAATTCAGAAGGATGGGGGGTGGTAATCACAATGAAACCTTTTGAAGGTTGAAAGGCCTAGACAGTAGATGTTAAAAGGATGTTTCCCATGGAGGGAGAGTGTGGGACAAGAGGGAGCAGTCTCAGGATAGATGGTCGCCCTTTCTAAACAGTGATGTGGAGAAAATTCTTTAGCCAGAGGGTGGTGAATTTGTGGAACTTTTTGCCATATGCAGCTGTGGAGGCCAGGTCGTTGGCAGTATTTACGGCTGAGATTGATAGGCTCTTGATTGGACATGGAATCAAAGGTTACAGGAAGAAGGCCGGGAAATGGGGTTGAGGAGGAGAAAAAATAAGCTCAGCCAGGATTGAATGGCAGAGCAGACTCCATGGGCCAGATGGCTCCTATGTCTTATGGTCTTAGTAAATTTGTATTTTTTTCTTATTTTAGGAGATCACAACACCACCAGCTGTGTAAGTACTTAAATTTTCTTTCTTGGTTACTTTTAAGCTGCTCTCTGAGACCTGTGCAAAGTATCAAAATGGCTAATAACAAGATTTTCCAATTCTTCTGAAAATGCAGTGGTGAAACTAGGAAAGAAATCAAAGTTGTTAATGACATATTGATTGGTGAGTTTCGGGGACCTCTACAGCACATGGTGTGGAGACAGATGAGAAAATTGATAAAACCAGGTAAGCAGCTGTGTTTTCGAGGTGAACAAAATTAATTGTGGTATTAACAACATTGACTTTCCAGTCATTTCTAGTTGCTCAGCTATTGAGAAGTTGGACTGGACATCTAAATCTTTATTGCCTGATTATTGGTTTCTTTTATCACATGAGAGTTCTTTCAGCACTGTCTATACAACTATCAAGGATATCTTCAAGGAGTAGTACCTCAAGAAGGCAGAATCAGCATTAAGCACCAACCAGACCATGCCTTCCTCACATAATTACTATTAGGGATAAGTACAGGAACTTGAAGATCCCACTCAATGATTCAGACAGTTTCCTCCAGTCCACTGTCAGATTTCTGCTTGGTCCATGAACATTTCCTTGTTATTCCCTGTTTCTTTCACTATTATGTAATTTATAGTTATTTTGCCACACACACACACACTAAAAGTATTTTGTAGTGGAAAATTAACCTACTGATATTTGGAATGTGGAAGATGTCTAGAGCATCCAGAAAAGACCCATCATTCAAAGGCAGAGGTTAGGTTCTAACTTAGGTCCCTCGAGCTGTGTGACCAGGGCTCCATCAGCTGCCCTCACTTGGATTAATTATAACCAATATCACCTGGAAAGGAGCAAAATAAAGAACTTTCCTCAGTAATATTTATACAATCAAAGTTGCCGCCAGTCATCACCAGAGATCTGGGTTTGATCCCAAACCAAGGTGGTGTCTGAGTGGAATTTGCACACTTGTCCACATTTACTCATACACTTTAAAGATTTGCAGGCTGGTAGGTTAACTGGTTGCTGCTATTTACTCAATGGTTCATTTATTATCAAAGTATACAAGTCTGAAATAATTCTTCTCCAGATAGCCATGAAACCAAGAAAGAAAAGAATGACAGTACAAACATTCAACCCCAAATCTTTTCTCCCTGCACAAGAACAACAAAAACGGAACAGGTATATTGACCCCCAAGTTTCCCATCCGCTCACACAAAATACTGAGAAATATCGCACAAAATACAGAATCCAAAAATCAATGAGACTGAAAAAAAAAATTATAGTCCAAGGCCATATTGAAAATGCAGAAACCTGGGCAATATTTTCCAGGCACCGCAACAGGTCTTTCCTCTCCAGCAGCAAACGATCATCCTAGTGATAAAAAGGCAGTCTTCCCTCTCCGTAGAAATGCAATCTCACCAGCGATCAAAAGGCAGTATTCACTCTCTGGCAGCAGAGTGATCTAACCAGCGATAAAAATGTAGGCAGTAGGCACTCATCTTCTGCATTTGTCTCAATGTTTTAATCTCCCTCGTCACTTTAACTGGTGAACAATGGAAGTTTTAATCAGTGAAATGGAGTCAAACATTGGGTCACACCCCATCCCACAGACTTCTCACCACAAAATTCCCACATGTTGCCTCTGTGAATCCTTTCAGGGACTACAGAGCACTGAAACACCCAAACGATCTCCAAACTGCAAATCATAGTCTCCAACAGTTCAAGAATCACATACAAGATGCATATCACATGTAAAAGACATTAAAGGAATGAAATGTGTGTTTTCATGATCTGTCCGGAAGATTTGACTGAAGGGGCATTGTATGCAGGCACCATCTCATGAGAATTGAAGGACACACTGATAAGACAAGTGAGGGAGAACCGGCAACAGAGAAGTAAGTGCATGAATAAGGATAATAGAAATAGTCAGGGGGCAGTGTGACTCAATGGGCTGAATGGCCTCTAAACTGCAAAATGAGAAATAGAATTAATGGTAATTTTTAGGATATCCTTGCATGCAAATCATTTAATTTTAGTGTGTAAATAATTAACAAAAACAATTCAATTCTAGCCCAGGAAAGCATTAACAAAAGCTCCAATGTTGCACCTTGCCTGAATTTTAGTAAACACTAAAAGCAGCTGAGCCCTCATGGTTCAAATGTCACCCCCCCCCCACCCCCACAGTATAGGAGGCGGTCAGATAGCAAGGTGGTTTCCCTTTTTCTGGGCACAGTTGCAGGAGCATCTGATCAATATGCTGCACTGTTACATATTAACTAAGAAACCTAATCTCTATAAAGTTTAGTCATGCTTACATCTTACAATCAGTGGCAACTTTACTAGATACCTCCTGTACCTAATAAAGTAGGCACTACATGTATGTTTGTGTTTTCTGCTGTAGCCCAACCACTTCAAGGTTCGAGGTGTTGAGTTTTTAGAGTAATCTTCGGAACATCGGATTATTTAAGTTATGTTGCCTTCCTGTCATTTTGAACCAGTCTTGCCATTCTCCTTTGACCTATGACCTATCATTAATAAGGCATTTTTGCCAGAACTGCTGCTCACTAGATTTTGTTTTTTGTTTGTATTTTGCACCATTTTTCAAACTCTAAAGACTGTTGTGCATGATAAACCACTCACCATCCAGCACTAACAGCCACTCCACAGTCAGTCATTTAGATCATATTCTGATATTTGGGCTAAAAAAAAGCTGAACCTCTTGACCACGTCTGAACGCTTTTATACATTGAGTTGCTGCCACATGATTGGCTGTTTAGATACTTGCATTAACAAGGTTTACAAATGTACCTAATGAAGTGGCTACCAAGCATATAACGAACTGTTCTTGTCTAAAACACATTCAAATTAACATTCAGGAATTTGTATATTCAAATCACTTGAGATTTTCTAGGTAATCTAGTAACAGAGAATTTATTACCTGTAAGTTTACTTATGTATTCCTAGCAATGCAGTTTAAGACTGAATCACATTATTGATAGTAATGTGATAATCTCTGACTTACAGCATTCGCTCGATTGACCCTAGCTCCGAATTCAGCTCACCCGAGGCTCATTTTATGCCCAAGTATGACCACGGCTTTAGTTGGATACCTGCCACAGCAGTTACCGGAGAATCCAAAACGATTTCGGAAACTTATCTGTGTGTTGGGATCAAAACAATTTACATCAGGGAAACACTACTGGGAGGTCGCAGTTGACCAGGGAGCAAAGTGGATGGTTGGAGTTGTGAAGGAGTCTGTAACCAGATACAAACTGGAAGAAATGACTGTACAGAACGGTTACTGGGTAATAAGTCCTTATGTAACCAATTGGATCCAATCACTCTGTGATTTCTTTGCACAGACATACAGAAATCCAAAACACACTGAGCATCTTAAGCTCCAAATTAATCCAACAAAGGTTGGTATTTATCTGGACTATGAGGGAGGGCAGGTGTCATTTTACAATGCTGGTAACATGTCTCACCTCTACACACATAGTGGGCCAATGTCTGGTGCAGTCTTACCTTTCTTTGGACCTGGAAATTCAGCAAATGATCGAATCAGACTGGTTCAGCCCTGGTGGTAAATTTGATGTGTCTTGTCAGTTACATGAAAATGTTGTAAGAATGAATCATTAAATAAACACTTAGATCAAAGACCTGTTTACAATTTAAGTTTGCTGTAATAACTAGAAAGGAGGCAAAGTTTGATGTAATAACTTATTTCCCTGCAGCTTAACCTATTCTAAAGGAGATGGTGGAAGTTTGCAGTAGTCATCAGCTCCCTTCCCCCTTCTACCACTCACACATATACAAGGGGTAACTTACAGTGACCATTAACATACCTGCACATCTTTGTGTGGGAAATGGGTGTACTCAGAAAATTCACACTTATTCCTCAATCATACTTTATTTACTTGTGTGCAAAGAAAACAGCATGGCCCCTGTCACCACACTGTTCTGAAGTTAGACATGTTTATAAAGAGTTGACTAGCAGTTAAGGATATAGACCATTTGATAAACTGTGCATATTCAATTTCAGGTGTTAAAAATCACCAGAAACTACAAGCTAACAATCAATGATACTTTGTAGTAAAGTAATTATTCCCTAGATGGTGTGTCCCTTGAATCCTTCTGTTACATACTTGTCTCAGTATCCCAAATGGCTCCAGTCCCTTGCTGTGCATAAGGAAAACATGTTTCAAAGGTCCCTCTTCAAATGCTTCCCTTGCCTGGGTTGTCCTCACACTATCGGTAACCTACTCTTGCCCGGACATTACTTTAACCCTTAATTTGCTGCAGCCACCACATGGGATATATTGGGGAAATGCATGTTCGCAGAGAGAACATGCAGGCTGCACACAGACATCACAGTTCATGACACTTCATAGGTGGTTAGTCCCCTAGAGACGTTGCATTTCTTCAAGTACCCCAGTAAATCTATAGGCAAGATGGCACCAGCAATATTTTGAAAACAGCTCACAAAATTACTAGATACTCTAGTAATTATACTTCTTCTGAACTGCGATCGTTGCAGTCTGCAGCCTGTAATTTCCCCTTCAAGGATGTACTTTCAAAGTGACAAAATGATCTGGCACATTTGCAATCTCCTGGGAGATTCAGCAAACTAGACTCCCAAGAGTGCAGATAGGACCAGGGCGACCATCGCCAGGGTCAGACACTGCAGCGAGGTCTGACAGTAGGAGACAAGCCTGTGATCAGCTCCATTACATCATGACAATAACAAACAAGAAGAGCCAAAAAGGAATAGGTGCTTGGTGATGTCTGCCTGTGTTTGACCAGTCTCCCTTTTAAAGAGAATCGCTATTACCATCAGACAGGAGGTGCAGAAGTCTTGAGTCCCATGCCACCAGGTTCAGAAGTTGATGCAATGGAGCCTTTGGGCTCCTGAGCCTCAGCACTGAACGGGCTCCACGGCTGTTGGGAACTCTGCAGTTCATGTACCATGTGTTTTTATTGTCTGTCATTTACTACTTGCGTGATTTGTTCTCTTTTTGCAAATTGGATATGTGGTGGCTGTTGTGTTTTATTTAGTGAATTAAGTTGCATTTCTTTGTTTTGTGACTACTGTACCTGCAAGAAGATGAATCTCAATGCTGTATATAATAAATTTCGATAATAAATTTGAACTTTGGTGAAGTTCCCACAGTGGCACTGGACTTCAGTCAGTGATCCAAACCAATTATGCACCACTTGGAGGGAATCTGCTAATGTCACAGATCCCCACATCCTGAGGCCTTTGCCATTGGTGGTGGTAGAGGTCTTCGATTTGAGAAGTCCTGCCGAGTTTGTAGAGATGGAGGTGTGGAGAGAACAAAGGTTTGCAGATGATACACACTGCAGCCATTGTGTAAAGGCAATGGAGGAAATGAATAGCAGCAGTGGTGAATAGAAGTGAACAAAATGTGTGTTTAATTCTAGAAGAAGATAGCGAGCTCCTTGGAATTAGTGCAGCTGTCTGACGGACATCAAAGGCCAGTCACTGTTTATAGAAATCCATTTGATTGTATCCTCAGTTTCTCTTGGTCTTCACCCTATCACAAATCATTCCCTTTGTTTTCTTCACGTCACTCCCTTCTCTGCTTCTGAAAACACACGATTTTTTACTTACTAATTTTGATACAAGATCAGAATTTTTTTTTATTCTCCACAGATGCTACTTCAGTAAAATGGACTAATTCTGCCCCATGTCTTGTTGCCACTGGCACTTCGGGCCGCAATGAAAGTCCTCTATCTCTGGCAGTGTTCAGAGCTTCCTTCATCATGTCAGTAGCTTCTTCTTGGTTTTCACTACTGTCAGTCATGCAAGTCCTAGGTGGGGATTCAGGAATACCATTGCACTCAAATGTAGGAAGAATTCTGTTTTGCCAGTCAGAGCTCTCAGCTGGGAACCCCCAAAACTGGAGGACCAGTGGACTACTCTTAGTTTAGCCTCTACCCGTTTGGCATGGGTGACCCTACCAAGAGCCAAAGCATAAAGCCCTGACTCCAGTCAACATAGCTCTCTAGATCATTGAAGTCTCCAAACCACGACAAGGTTGTGGTCCTCTTGGAGGGCTGTGCCTTATGGCCCTAATAATTGCCTGGTACACCCATCAATCTATAGTTGTGTTTTCTGTAGTAATAAAGAGCAGACCAATCCACATTCAAACTTTTCTTGAACCTGTTGAGTGATTCACACACATTCAGCCTCTGTCTACATAAGCAGAGTACTGCAAACACTGAAAATTCTTTGCTGGTTATAATTAAGACCTTGTATTGGTGTGAGATACTACACTTTATCAACAACACGATGTATAATGATGAACCACCTTCACAGAAACATTGAACTTCACAAGGCAATTTCACTGGTAATTTGGGTTTAATTAAGAACTTGGATTCAACACTACACATCACAATTGCAGTTAAGCTGTCCAAATAAGCTTCTTCTCCCAAGACACAAATTCACAAAAGCAAAAATGCAAAATGTAAACACGAGTTAAGCTTTGTGTACCCTCAGGTGACTATCCAGACCACTTAAAGCAGGGAACATCAGAGCTATGAGTGACAGCTCAACTTAGCAGCTAAATCTTATCACAGTGTTTCAAGCCCCCAACCAATCCAACCTCCAGAGATTTCCTAGTTTGTTTCACTTTGAAGACCATCTTACAATTTCCCACCAAAGTCTATAAACATTGTGGAATGAACAGAGATTTTGTGCAAAGCAACTTCATAGTGGTTATAACCCCAAGAGTACAGAAACATCTTTTCTAAATACATACTGATCCAAAAAAATGTGAACTCTTCCTGTATTCAGGAACTATTTCTTAAATAAGACAGTTATAACAAAGAGGGAGTTTGTGCAAATGTTCACCAGCCCTAAGTGAATAACCTACTCATTGCTTTGCCCAGTTTTTCATTTTGGGCTCTGATTTGTTGAGTAACAATTCTCAGTTGTTGCACAGCGGCAGTGTTCCCTGGCTCCAGTTTCAGCACCCTCTGCAAGTCTCTTCGGGCTTTGTCAACCTCGTTAATGGAAGTATAGGCCTGACTCCGACGGTACAGGCACTTCACAGAGTCGGGCTCAAGCTCCAGTGCCTTTGAGCAGTTCTGGATGACGTTCCTATATTGGCCTCGCTTCAGCTGGCAGGCAGCCAGGTTTGAGTACAACGCACACCTGACTTTAATATACTCCTCACCTTTCTCAGGAGGGACTTCATATTTCACTGACACCAGCAGCCTCAGCGATTTTGCGTAACGTCGTGTGGCACCAAAGAGATTCCCGTTTTTAAAATGCTCGGTACCTTTAGTTTTGTGGCACATCGCCGCCTGCCATTTTTCTTCAAAGGACATCTCCCAGGAGTCTTTATAGATGGTGAACTTCTCCAGTTTCACAGTGAACCTCAGCCTGTCTGCAAGGTCTTCACCTGCCTCACTCAAACCTGGAGTCAGAAGGACTTCACACTGCTCTCCCAGGAGCATCGTCTCAACACATTTATCAATTACTTCCCTGAACCACGTATCACTTTCACCAAGAATCACTTCCACGGACTCATTGATCCCAACTGGAAAATGCTTCCTTGAATCAAAACTGCTTGTGGGGTCCACCCCAATGTATATACGACACCAGGACCCTTCTTTGGGTTTATCTAGTCCACTGCCAACCTGTAAAGTCTTCTTCACAAAGGAACCATCTGGGCACATCCATGTGAAAGGTTCCAGAAGAATCTCATGATCTGACAGATTTCTTGTCTTTTCCTGCCCATTGCTGTTGTTGATGGCCTCTGATGTCTTACTCAACTGGCTGGATGCCATTATCCTTCAGACTGCAGGACCATAGCCATCACATCTCAAGGTACTTGGTGCCGTGAATGTGGCAGTGATGATTATCCAAGTAACGATGGTTCTGTCATTCAGTACAGCTTCTGCAAAGTATTTTTTTTATATCAAGAGGTTAAAATGTGAGCATTCTAAAATAAAAACATTACTTCAATCTCTCTGGTGATGCCAAATCCCACTGATGTTTGCTTTATAACTTACTAACTTGTACAATGCATTCTGAACACATGTGCATTTCCAAACACGCAGGGACAACCCAAAATGCAAAGCACCACACACAAAAAAGCCGCCTGTAACAAGCATTCTGTAATTATAACCCGACCTCCTCTATCACACTCTGCTCACCCATCCAGGTCACCTCACACCGCACATCACACACAGCACTTCGTAGTCACAAACACTCAAGAAAGGCCAATATACCACCTTGATGCCCTCTTTCTGATGACCCCATTAACACACTGCCTCTCAAAGTCCAAACCCTACTTCCCCATCATGAAAGATGGAAAAGGGCAAGGCTAGCCAAGAAGGCTCTGGTGAAGCTGTATAGGCCAATCTTCTGTACAGTAGATGCAATGGACTGCAGAAGCATAGATGAACTCAACCATATCATCAACCTCATAGGACGATGGAGACAAGAATTGATGGAATATGCTTCATTTTGTAGCTGAAGTCCCAAGTATTAACAGACCCTCACCCACTCTATCTTCCTTCAACTCCCATTCAAGCTCATCACTCACCCTCAACCTCCCACACAATTCCCCAACACCACCAACCAACATCTCCTTATCTACACCACCCCCATTTGTCGTCTTCCATCCCAGCCTACAGCCTATGCCCCCACCATCCTTGCCCTGCAAAAAAACCTGCACCTTCATATGACCCGATAAACTGAACTCACCCCACTCTCCCCTCCAACAACCACCCCGCACTCCCTCCCTATGCTGCCACACCTGCAACAACCACTCACCCACCCACCCTCCCTCCCTCCTGGTCCCCTCAACCCCCTCCCAACCTACTTCCCCTCACCTTCCCTCTCTTTTGACATCCCCTCCCTCCCTCTTGACACCCTTCGCCCCCTCCCTCCCTCCCTCTTGACCCCCCTCGCCCCCTCCCTCCCTCTTGACCTCCCCTCGCCCCCTCTCTCCCATGACGTCCCCTGGCCCTCCCCGCTGTCCCCTCACCATCTCTCTCCCCTCTGACGACCCTCACCCTCCCTCCCCCTCTCCGACGACCCCTCACCCCCTCACTCTTTTCACCGTACCCTAACCCTCTCTCCAACGTTCGCTCATAATCATCCCGCGCCTACACCCCTTACCCCACCTATCGTCCCCCAACGACACCGCACCAGCAATTCCCTTGCCCCACACCCGGTCCTTTCAAACCCCATCCTGAACCGTCCACTCCTTCCCTGTCCCTCCTCCTTGTCTTCCACTCCTTCGTAGTCTGGCGCAGTGCTGCACTCACAGAATGCGGGAGACGACAGGCCCCGATGCCTCCCCGACCCTCGCTCGGTCTCCCTGCCGATCAATAGCTCCTCTTCCACCACCGCCAGCCATGAGATTGCTCCTCTCCCCGCCCCTCATCCGTCTGCCGAGCCAGCCTTCCGGCGTGGTCACGTCACTTCCTTGACAACGACTCGCCCAGAGCTGTAGTACTGTAACTGCAGCCGTATATGAGGGAAGGAGGAGCCGATTTGTAAACTGTAATGGCAGTTGGCTGATCAACATAAGACGCATTATGCAGACAAACCAAATGTTTTTGTTTCAGTACTGAGGAAGGGTCTCGGCCCGAAACGTCGACCGTTCCCCTTTCCGAGATGCTGCTTGGCCTGCAGAGTTCCTCCAGCATATTGTGTGTGTTGCTTGAATTTCCAGCATCTGCAGATTTTTTTTAGTTTGTCTTTATTTGCCCCCATTTTGTTATTCTGAGCTGATTCTTGCTCTAGGATAATCTGATCAGAGCAATTGAATGTGGACTCAAGAGGCTTCAGGAGATGACCTGCTAAAGCCGAGACCATTCGCAGACGAGTAGATATTTATTATGTAAAGTGCCAGACCGCCCAAAGAAGCAAACTGTAATCTCGATAAACTCAAGTGTCTGGGTCCCCTACTTTTGCTGGTTTGGACCAGTCAGAATTGAGAGACACAAATACATGGGGGGAGGAGGGGGGGGGGGGTTCAGAACCATGGTTGTAGCCCTGGCCTAGAACATGTAACAAGGTGACCCAGACACTTCCAATGGGATGGAGATCCACTGATGAGGAACACTATAAGGGTCAGGAGCTCCACATACGTAGCGGCGATAATTCTCTAACAATCAGAGACCATCGTGGATGAAGAGCACCCCACGGACACCTGGAGATTGAGACATGAGGAACACCTGTCCAGTGGAGACTACTTTCTCGGGTGATACCTATTCTCTTCATTGACTGTTCATGGAGCGTCTGGGAATTCTAGTCGGTGTGCACACAAGTTTGTGAACCCACGTGCCTTTTAGTTGAGACAATAAAGGTAACTTGACAGTAACTACAGATTCTCTCTGATAATTATTAGAACGGATGATTCCTATAACAAGTGGTGTTCGAGGGTGGGAGAAATATTTGTGTAAAGCGAGTAAAAACCATCTCTACATTTGCTGATGACATAATGTACCAAGGAAGTAGACATGAGTGTCAAGGTATGATAGCAAATGGACCCAAAGGACAACTTGTATCAAAACAAAAAGTAAGTGGGTTGGAAGCAGATTAAATAGAGTAATGTCTGAGAACAAAGACACAAAGAGAAAAGAAAAACCCTATTTTAATTTTTTTGTAAGTGGCTCCTCATCAGTACAGGATGGGGAGAGGACAACTGGTTGTGGCATATATGTAGAGGATGAACATGGCCAGAAATTATATAGTATAGCTTTAAAGTTATCTAAGACCATGCATGCACAGGCAGCAAAATTGGCAGCTGTAGTGTATGTGGTTTGCCACCGAGAACGTTTATCACCCGGGTTAGTCATACACTCCGATAGTATGCACATTTGTAACAGCCTTACAGAACATTTGCCTCTGTGGGAAGCCAGAGGATTTGTTTCAGCTGACAGGAAGCCCCTCAAGTATATATTTGAGGAAGCAAAGAGAAAAAAACATGGAGCCATAAAGGTGAAAGCCCACTCTAGATTATCTCTTGAGGGAAATAGAAAGGCTAACGAATTGGCGAAGAAAGTGTGGCAACCACAGATTGGGGAGATTGAGAAGCAGAAGGAAAAATAGATTACGTTTCTGGATTTAACAGAGGAGCAGAAAAAAGATAAAGAATTTTAAAAATAATTAATAGAAGGAGCAGGATCTGAAATATACAAAGAGCTTAAGGCAGTGTTTGTAAAAGATGGAGTTGTCCTTTATGAAGGAAAGCTTGTTGTTCCGCACGGAGGAAGAAACCAGATGATCCATTGGTACCATATGGGGACACCAAAGGGCCGAAAACACTCTGGAAAAGATAAAGGCAGTGTGCTGGTGGCCTAAGATGAAAGACAACGTGGAGCTTATGTCACTTGATACATGAAATAAATGTTAGTAGGGAAATACATGTTAGTAGGGAAGTGGTGTTAGGTAAATTGAAGGGATTAAAGGCAGATAAATCCCCAGGGCCAGATGGTCTGCATCCCAGAGTGCTTAAGGAAGAAGCCCAAGAAATAGTGGATGCATTAGTGATAATTTTTCAAAACTCCTTAGATTCTGGATTAGTTCCTGAGGATTGGAGGGCGGCTAATGTAACCCCACTTTTTAAAAAAGGAGGGAGAGAAAAACCTGGGAATTAGACTGGTTAGTCTGACATCGGTGGTGGGGAAAATGCGAGAGTCGGTTATCAAAGATGTGATAACAGCACATTTGGAAAGAGGTGAAATCATTGGACAAAGTCAGCATGGATTTGTGACAGGAAAATCATGTCTGACGAATCTTATAGAATTTTTTGAAGATGTAACTAGTAGAGTGGATAGGGGAGAGCCAGTGGATGTGGTATATTTAGATTTTCAAAAGGCTTTTGACAAGGTCCCACACAGGAGATTAGTGTGCAAACTTAAAGCACACGGTATTGGGGGTATGGTATTGATGTGGATAGAGAATTGGTTGGCAGACAGGAAGCAAAGAGTGGGAGTAAACGGGACCTTTTCAGAATGGCAGGCAGTGACTAGTGGGGTACCACAAGGCTCAGTGCTGGGACCCCAGTTGTTTACAGTATAAATGATTTAGACAAGGGAATTAAATGCAGCATCTCCAAGTTTGCGGATGACACGAAGCTAGGTGGCGGTGTTAGCTGTGAGGAGGATGCTAAGAGGATGCAGGGTGACTTGGATAGGTTAGGTGAGTGGGCAAATTCATGGCAGATGCAATTTAATGTGGAAAAATGTGAGGTTATCCACTTTGGTTGCAAGAACAGGAAAACAGATTATTATCTGAATGGTGGCCGATTAGGAAAAGGGGAGGTGCAATGAGATCAGGGGGTATGGAGAGAAAGCAGGTACAGGGTTCTGAGTTGGATGATCAGCTATGATCATACTGAATGGCGGTGCAGGCTTGAAGGACCGAATGGCCTACTCCTGCACCTATTTTCTATGTTTCTATGTTTGATCTCTGCACAGTATAATCCTGACAGAAATGTAAAGAAAGGAGCCCTTCAACATGCCAAACCAATGGAAGGGCCTTGGACTAATTTGCGGATACATTATGTTGGTCCCTTACCACCCAACCCATGAGTGTACAAATATATTCTGGTAGTAATAGATACCTTTACAGAGTGGAAGCTTTCCTGGCCAAGACAAACGAAGCAAAGGCCACTGCAAAAATCTTACTGGAATGAATGTTCCCTTGCTGGGGACTACCCTGGAGAATCAAATTGGATCAAGCCATAAATTTCACAACCCAGACAATGCAAGATGTTGTGGTACTTTAGAGATCAGGCAGAGATTTCATATACTCTACAGACCACAGTCTTGTGGAATTGTGGAAAGGATGAATCAAACACTAAAATGTATGATTGCAAACAACGTGCAACAATATGGCAAGTAGTTTTGCGTTATGCCCTGATGATAATAAGGAATACAGTGGCATCTTCACTAGGTTACACTCCTTATAAATTCATGACAGGAAGAGACAAGAGAGAATTAGAGGAGTTGGTCAGATTAGATATGTCAGAACAGGAAATTGATGGGTACAACAACACATAGAGACCCTGAAAAAGGCCAATTATGCGGCAGTCCACCAAATAAGAAAGAAGAAGCAACAGCATAAAGCCTACTTTGGCCCAGAACAAAGAGTGGGTATGATGGGAATACATTTTTGCAGGACCCTATGAAAAGCAGGTCCTCCAGATAAAAGCGGATCGTACCATATGAACCAGCTGAAATTTGGAAAGTTGTGAAAGTTTGGAAATTTGGAATAATGGAAAGTTATCACCATTGACACGTAACAATTGTCGTACATGATGGTCCTGATTTGGGAGACTTGAGCATGGAACAACTGTTCCAAAAGGATAGGGACAGGGACATTAGAAAAAAAAGTTGAATTTCCCCATGGGGATGAATAAAGTATCTATCTATCTATCTATCTATCTATCTATCTATCTATCTATCTATCTATCAAGGGGGTGCTTTTCAGTTCCCTCATCCTGAGAACCTGGGGAGTTTTGTCAAAATATCAAAGGAGAAAGCAATTATGCCAATGCTTCTGTCTCCTAGCCTGAAATGAAATTGGGTAAAGGAAAATGGACACCTTGAGTCCAAAGAAAATTGGGAGGTGACCCCCAGGTCTCGTTCATTTCACAGAGAAAACCCCAGCTAATCCAATCTCTTCTTAAACGTAAAGCTGTCTGTTCCAGGCAACATTTTTTGTTCTAATTGTTCATTTTGTGAATATTTTTCTTGAGAATGCTGTGTATCTAATGCCATGTACCTTTGATACTGCTGCAAATAATTTTTTTCATAGCACTTATGCATACATACACATGCATATCTCATTAGACTTTGACATTCTGCTGAATCTCTTCTGCACTCTCTCTATTACTGTCTTTCTTGTAGTGCAGCAACCAGAACAATACACAAAGTATGGTCTGACCAAAGTTTTGTACTGGTCCAAGGTGATATCCCAATTCTTTTATTTCAGCCTACAAAGGCAAGCATGCCAAAGGCCTTAGGCTATTAAAAATGTCGACATTTTTAGGGACCTGTCAACTGTACCCCTGCGTCCTTCTGCACATCAACAATCCCTACCAAATACTGTTTATGTCCTGTTAGTATTTGACATGTGATAATGCATTACCTCACAGTGGTCCTAGCCTGATTCAGAGCTCCATCGCAACTGATTCTCCCCAAAATTATTAAAAACCTCATTCTCTTATTTTTCTCAGATCCTAACAAAATCAGAAACTAGTTGGAATTTTATTGTGGCACTAATACAACATGATCTGTATATATTAGTCCATAAGACGTAAGAGCAGAATTAGGCCATTCACCCATTGAGGTTGCTCCGCCATTCAATGATGCCTGATCGGGATCCCATTCTACCCCATACACCTGCCTTCTCGCAATATCTTTTGATGCCCTGACCAACAATAGACTTCCGCCTCAACTATATGCACAGGCTTGGCCTCCTCCACAGTCTGTGACAGAGCATTCCACAAATTCACTACTGCCTGGCTTAAAAAAAATCCTCCTTATCTCTGTTCTGAAGGGTCATCCCTCAATTTTAAGGTTGTGTCCTTTAGTTCTGGATACCCCGACCATAGGAAACATTCTTCCCATATCCATCTTATCTAGTCCTTTCAACGTTCAGTAGGTTTCAATGAGATCCCCCTATATCCTTCTAAATTCCAGTCAGTATAGGCCCAAAGCTGCCAAATACTCCTCATATGTCAACCCCTTTATTCCAGGAATCATCTTCATGAACCTCCTCTGGACTCACTCCAGTGACAACACATCCTTTCTGAGATAAGGGGCCCAAAACTGTTGACAATATTCCAAGTGCGGTCTAATTAGTGTCTTATAAAGGCTCATCATTATCTCCTTGCTTTTATATTCTATTCCTCTTAAAATAAATGCCAACATTACAATTGCCTTCTTTACCAGACTAAACCTGGAGATTAACCTTCTCTGAGCCTTGGAGGAGGACTCCTAAGTCCCTCTGCATTTCAGATGTTTAAACCTTCTCCCCATTTAGATAATAGCCCACACGATTGTTTTTACCAAAATACATTATCATACATTTCCCAACACTGTATTCCATCTTCCATTTTTTGCCCAATCTTCCAATTTTTCAAAAAATGAAATAACATGCAGTATTGTGTGCAGTTTTGGGCTTCTGATTTTAGAAAAGATATACTTATATTGGAGAGGGTTCAGAGAAGATTCACAAGAATGATTCCAGGAATGAAAGTGTTACCATATGAAGAACGTCTGGCAGCTCTTGAGCTGTATTCCCTTGAGGTCAGGAGAATGAGAGGGGATCTTATAGGAACATTCTGAATGTTAAAAGGCCTAAACAGATTAGATATGGCAAAGTTATTTCCCATGGTAAAGGAGTTTAGGATAAGAGGGTACAACTTCAGGATTGAAGGGCGTCCATTTAGAACAGAGATGCGGAGAAATTACTTTCATCAGAGGGTGGTAAATCTGTAGAATTTGTTGCCATGAGAGGCTGTGGAGGCCAAGTCAATGGGTGTATTTAAGGCAGAGATCAATAGTTTTTGATTAGCCAGACCATCAAAGGATATGGGGAGAAGGCAGGGGAGTGGGGATGACTGGAAGAATTGGGTCAGCCCATGATTCAATGGCAAAGCAGACACGATGGGCCGAATGGCCTACTGCTCCTATATCTTATAGTCTTCCTCAGCACTACTTACCCCCTCCACCTACCTTCGTATCATCCGCGAACTTTGCCACAAAGCCATGAATTCCATTTAACTCACTGGCAAATAGTGTGATAAGCAGTGGTCCCAATACTGACACCCCCCTGCACTGCCCATTTTTTTTAAAGACAATTGAAGTAAATATAGGTATGCATATAACAGGGAACTGATCTGATAGCACATGACTGGTGCCAGAGCAAGGGGTGGAGATTGTGAAGCAGGACAATTAGGATCTTCAACACCCCTCTACTCAGAATGATAAGGGAGCTCTTCTGTTAAGGGTTGTTTCAGGGTCCCACTTGAGAGAGTTACGTCATTTACAATATGTTAAACTCATAGACTCATAAAGCATGGAAAAAAGCCTTTTAACCAAACACTTCCATACTGATCATCAGGCAACCATTTACATGTTTTTCCTCTCCAATCCCAACAACTCCTTCCAATTTTACATTTATGGAGGGAAATAGATGTCAATGTTTTGGGGTCAAAGTCCAAATGAAGGGTCTTGACCCAAAAAATATCAATTTCCCCCATAGATGTTGCCTGACCCATTGAGTTCCTTGTTTGTGGTTCCTTGTTTGTGGTTCCAGGTTCCAGCATCTGCAGTCTGCATCTCCTCTTCAAGGTCATTTCTGCCCCCTCTACTGTGCCTGTGCAGTACTGCAGCTGGAACTGCTTTAACCAGTTTAAAATCTAAAGAGTTTACAGAATAATTCAAACTCTTGTGTATGCACAAGCACTTTGGGTAGTTGGGGCGGGGAGAGGAAGGGGTGCTGACAGGCTCAGATACTCCCCCAAAGGAAGCATTTGTGCAAGCCTTTGTTATTCTATTATTCAATTAGGGATTAGGGATAATCCTGGAAACTATAGACTTGTGAATCTCACGTCAGTGATAGGGTGCCTGGAGGGGTGATCGAGGCAGACACATTAAGAACTTTTAAGAGACATTTAGATAGGCACATGAATGTGAAGAAAATGGAAGGATATGAATATTGTGTAAAGAGAAATTAATTTTATTGGCTATTTGATTACTAATATTCAGTAATTGTTCGGCACAACATTGTGTGCCAGAGGGCCTGTTCCTGTACCTCACTTTTTTTTGAATATATAGTATTTCTGTTTTTGCATGTTTTTTAATCTATTCAATATATGTAATTATTTACTTGTTTATTTATTATTATTTTTAAATTATATTTATTATTTTTTTCTCTGCTAGATTATGTATTATATTGAACCGCTGCTACTAAGTTAACAAATTTCACATCACATTCTGGTGATAATAAACCTGATTCTGATTCTGTTCTATATTCTAGGTTCTAAATACCTCATGCTTAATTAACTCTTCATCCCATTGCAACTTTCAAAATGTTGCTTGCAGGGACAAGAGCCACATCGGGACTTACCTGCAATGAAACTGAACCCCACTGTGAAGGAAGCTTCACTGGTCTCTGCAGGGACACCTGCTCTATTTGCATACCATCATTTAAGTCATTTGATCTATTTTGTTTTCTTCCCCTCCCCACCCACTCTCCAGCCCATCACAGATATTCACTTTGTTTTCTCCAACCCCCCTCTTGCCTACAGCAAACTTGTTGTTTGCTAGCTGCAGAATTTGTGTAAAGAACGATTGATGAGAGTGTTTTGTGATCACATAGCTTTGCTTTACACCATTCTGCACTTAGTTGTGGATGTTTTGCTTAGGCTAGAATATAAAAGCAAGGATGTAACGTTGAGGCTGTCTAAAGCACTCGTGAGCCTCACTTGGACTATTGTACACAGTTTTGGGCCCCTTATCTAAAAAGGATGTGCTGACATTGTAGAGGGTTCAAAGGAGGTTCACAAAGATGATTCCTGGATTGAAGGGCTTGTCTTATGAAGAGCATTGATGGCTCCGGCTCTCTCCTCACTGTAATTTGAAAGAATGGTGTGACCTCATTGAAACCTATTGAATTTGAAAAGCTTCGATAGAGTGCAGAGGATGTTTCCCATGTTGGGGGAAGTCTAAGACCAAAGGACACACAGCCTCAGAGTAGAGGGCCATCCTTTTAGAATGAAGATGAGGAGGGATTTCTTTTGCCAGAATGGTGATCTGGAAAATTCTTCGCCACAAGCTACTGTGGAGGCCAAGTCATTAGGTAGATTTAAGGCAGAGGTTGATAGAGTCTTGATTGGTCAGGGCATGAAGGGTCACGAGGAGAAGGCAGGAGATTGGGGCTGACAGGGAAAATGGATCAGCCATGATGAAATGGCAGAGCAGACTCGATGGGCTAAATGGCCTGTTTCTGCTCCTATATCTTATTCTGTGCCTCAAGAAAGATGGAATGGAGAGCAAGACACAAAATGCTGGAGGAACTCAGCAAGTCATGCAGAAGAGTAAACAGTTGACTTTTCAGGCCAAGACCCTTCATCAGGACATAAAGTGGTTGCTAGTTTCTGTGGACAGTCACTTCTGAGGCAGCATCACCATCTTTCTTTATCGAGAGTAAAAGGTTTTCGGTGGAGTTAAAAAAGCCAAGAAAGAGTGGTTGATACTGCTCCCTGCATTCCTCTTGTGCACATTTAGTTAGGATTATTAGCTTTACTTGTCACATGTACATCAAACATTACACTTTTGCATCAATGACCAACACAGTCCAAGACTGAGGATGTGCTCGGGGCAGCCTGCAAGTGCTGCCATGCTGCAGGTGCCAATATAGCATGCCCCAACTTATTAACCTTAATTTTAACCATATGTCTTTGAACGAGGGTGGAAACCAAAGCACCCAGAGAAAACCCACATGGTCACACAGAGAACGTAGAAACTCCTTACAGTAATGAGAATTGTACCCCAATCTTCCGATCGCTGGCTCTATAAAGCATTAATGCTAACATCTATGTTGCCATGACACCCTAATGTCCATGACACCTAAAGATGGAGAGCATCCTCACTGCCATTCAGAATGTAACTCCTCTAAAATTGGCCAGAGGTAGCTGAGGTCCTTGACAATATTTCTCTACCCCAGACCACAAATAAGCCTCACAACAGTTACAGTAATTGGATTTTTGTCCTCCTCTTGAAGTTGTATGTGATTAGATCGTCATGTTTTCCTGTAACTCTCTGACTAGGTTTAGAATTTCAGCAGCTGAGGAAGAATGAGTGAAGGTCAGGACATAAAGCTCATGGTCTACTCAGCCCACCTTGCTACACACATCTATACACAGTCTACACCTCAATGAGGGATACCACCATGGATTTTCGTAAAATTCTCTCAAACCAAATTGAAGATCCTAATTACATGGTTGGATCAAATGAGTAGCCCCCAATGTACAGATACTTATATAATTACAAAACAGATGCATTATTCTAATGTCATGGTGTGAGGTCATTTTGGAATGGGAATGCTTGATTCTTGACCACTTAAAATTCAGCGGCATTTAGAACATCCTGTACTTTCATTGGGAATATACAAAGACCCAATGCAGGTGGAAGGCCATTGTGGAACTTGTGACAAGGGTTAAGATAATGTCAATTCTGTGCAATCCACCAGGGTAAGGAAGAGCAGACCTTCCCTTAGTATAGCAAGGTCTGCAACTATTTGACGTAGTGAGACAAGATAAGGATGCAAACAAAGGATTCCAGGGTAACATTTTTTTTATCGGACTGCTATTTTGCCAGTACTTTAGTATCATTGCCTTTAATGTGTAAATTCTATTGGCTAGTAATACCTGTATTATTGTAGAGTGATTGGTGATCAATTATACACGAGAAAATTTGTTTTTGACTTTCAGTTGATTTGAGATTATTGAGACTATAGCTCCTGTATATTGCATTCCATCTCACCTCATTTGGCCTATGTTGTTGAGTGTGTGAATCACAAATTTGGCATGTCCCCATCAACCCTTACCAACTTTTATCGATGCACCACAGCAGGCATCCCATCCAGATAAATCACAGCTCTATAAGGCAACTGCTCTGCCCATGAGCACAAGAAACTGCAGAGTTCAATCCATAAAGCTGTCCACACCTTACACATTGGAGTTTCTTTTAATTCTGTCCATTAGCTTGTGCCAGGAAACTGGAGCAAGCCACAGTTGCAGGAAAAATTTGCAAATTCAAACATACAGCAGAGGCCAGCACCAAACCCAAGTCTCCGAATTTGTGACGTACCAACACTACGTGCTGCGGTTCTGTGCTTCCCACGTTTATGACCTGAAGCCCTCATTTGGTCGGGCTTGATCATGGCCGCTACACCCCAGCTGATATGCAAGCCAGGACAGTACAAAATGGAGAGCAAGCTGTTGACCATCTAGCAGGTTCCCCCTCTCCTCACAACTGATGAATCCAAATGAGTGGCAGTTTGGACCAGTGGCATTGCAGAAGTTGCCAGTAGCATTGAATTCAACATACGACTGCCTTATGGACTCCAGCTCCAGATTTTTCCTCAGGATTTACTCCTATAGTCTTGAGTGGGTATAGATGCAAGGCAGCGCAGGTTTGAGGTCAGTTTTCCTTTACCCAAATGAACTGACACCCACGGTTGACGAGCCCCATCTGCCCAAAGCAACTGATTTTAAGGCATTAGTAACCCGCCTTTGCCCTTTCTCCTACCAGTAGAAACGGTTCTACTGGGTTTAATAGCTAAGCCACACATGAAGGCCAGGAGCTGAACTTGGTTGTCAGAGGGTATTTGAGACATGCCATTGGGAGCCCATTAGATAGATAGATAGATAGATACTTTATTCATCCCCATGGGGAAATTCAACTTTTTTTTCCAATGTCCCATACACTTGCTGTAGCAAAACTAATTACATACAATACTTAACTCAGTAAAAAAAAATATGATATGCATCTAAATCACCGTCTCAAAAAGCATTAATAGCTTTTAAAAAGTTCTTAAGTCCTGGAGGTAGAATTGTAAAGCCTAATGGCATTGGGGAGTATTGACCTCTTCATCCTGTCTGAGGAGCATTGCATTGATAGTAACCTGTCACTGAAACTGCTTCTCTGTCTCTGGATGGTGCTATGTAGAGGATGTTCAGTTATCCATAATTGACCGTAGCCTACTCAGCGCCCTTCGCTCAGCTACCGATGTTAAACTCTCCAGTCCTTTGCCCACGACAGAGCCCGCCTTCCTTACCAGCTTATTAAGACGTGAGGCGTCCCTCTTCTTAATGCTTCCTCCCCAACACGCCACCACAAAGAAGAGGGCGCTCTCCACAACTGACCTATAGAACATCTTCAGCATCTCACTGCAGACATTGAATGACGCCAACCTTCTTAGGAAGTACATTCGACTCTGTGCCTTCCTGCACAAGGCATCTGTGTTGGCAGTCCAGTCAAGCTTCTCGTCTAACTGTACTCCCAGATACTTGTAGGTCTTAACCGGCTCCACACGTTCTCCATTAATGATCACTGGCTCCATATGAGGCCTAGACCTCCTAATTCCCCCCCCCCCCCCCCAACCAGGCTATAACCTTAAGGATCCACATTTATGACTACCCCATACAAATAATAGAATACCTGTTAAATAGAAACTTAATCACTTTTCACTGCAGATTTATATCTGATCTACAAACTAAGTAGATTTTGTTTTAAGTAGAGTAATAATTTCAGAACAAATTCTGGATTGCCCATTGTGTCCAAAGCTATCCATAAGTAAAAATAAACAAATAGATCCTAGTCGTTTGTGTTGAAAGATTCATCTCCCATTCCATCGTCTTGGTTTGTAGGAGGGAGCAGCTGCCCCTTGTGCTTAGTAATCTGTTCCTATTGCTCATCAGCACAGCTCAAAGATCCAGTAACTCGGGCTCGCTCATGACTTCCTGTTCCCCGTGGCCACGTGTCTCCTCTGAGCAATCCAGTTTCCTCCTAGGTGCTAAATGTGTACACTGTAAATGATCCTTGTTTACAGTAACTGAGACCAAAAACTCTAAAGGCAGCTAATGTGCATATGAAAGAATAACATGCAGCAAATTAGGGAAATGAGAGGGGCAATGGCCAGTCACCGCTTCAGGTAGAAACCCTTCATTTTCTGAGAGGTGGGAAATGGTGCCAGATGAGGTCTGGAACCTGGACTATTCCACGTAACTAGAGAAAAGAAGAATAATTGGGAATGGATCTAACATGCCTCTTTAGGTCATTATAAGTAAATTTATACTGAGGATGGCAGAAAAATTCCTGTTAAATAGTGCCCCAAAAGCAGCTACTGAACTGGCCACCTGACATACAGTGGAACCCCAGTAATTCAGCACCCTAAGGACACTGATTCTTCAGACTATTAGATGTTACTGCTGTTAATAACCAGACATACTATTATTTCATTGTATTTACATTGCACAATGGGACAATAAATTCTCCATTGCAGCTGGAAAGTTCAAAAGGGAGCTGGAAATAGATAAGCAGTCTGTACTCTGGACCAAATTCAGCCATGCTCCTGACCACAACACCAGCCCTACAGCCCAGCCTCTGAACCCCTCACTCGTGTTCTGGACCTCCAGCTTTATATTCCCGACCACGAGGTGAACCCTGCCGGATTATCGGCATGTCACTGTCGCTGAACAGTTACAGACCAACTTTGCAAGAGATAGGGCAAACAGACTGAGACTACAGAGGGCATATAACAACATACATTTTTAATCAGAAATCAGCAGAGACTACTACAGAAGGGTGTGTTAGTGAGGCTCTTGTGCTCAATGACAAGGGAGCATCACCATTTAGGAAAAGGTGTAATGCTGCTCAATCACTATCAAGCTCCAAACACCTCACTGTCTGCAGCTCAGCAGCTGAAATTTCAACAATGATTAGAAGGCAGGTGTTCCTTCATGGCCAAGGACATAATTGCGGCTTTGCATGCTGAAAAAACACTTGAAGCATGAATCTTTCTGAAACAGGAAGAATTGTAAGGCAGCCTTTGGGGGAAAGTGAGGAAGAGACTGTCCCCTGCACAGCATGGGCGTTAGCAATGGTGCTTTGCTTGGCCGACAATCTTCACCCATTGGGGAACCTATTCCGTGACCACCTCGCCAAGCCACTTCATATAAGGTGGGTTTCCCTGGTCGATTGGCAAGCTGATAACCTCTGCCACGTCATACGGATGAACTGACCTAACAGGATGGAAACAAAGGAGAGAATCATCATTGTCATTGCAAACTATGACCACCTTGCTCTAACATGGACACCTTATTTTGTTCAAATAATGTTCTTTCTTGTAAGAATTGTGTATAATTTACATTTATGTTTTTCTTGTGAATGCTGCTTATATGATGCTATATGGGTCTGTGATGCTGCTGCAACTAAGTTTTTCACTGTATCTGTAAGGCTGTAAGACGTAGGAGCAGAATTCCGTCCTCTGGCCCATTTAATCTGCTCTGCCACTTCAGCATAGTGGATTTATTCTCTCTCTCCTCTGAATCACCTGCCTTCACCACATAGCCTTTGACACACTTGCTAATCATGAACCTATCAGCCTCCAGTTTACATATCCCCAATGACTTGGCCATCACAGCCGTCTGTGGCAATGAATTCCACAGATTCACCATCCTCTGGCTAAAAATTCTTCCTCATCTCTGTTCTTAAGGGACGTCCTTGTATTCTGAGGCTGCGCCCTCTGGTCCGAGACTCCCCCACTACAGGACACATCCTCTCCACATCAATTGTCTAGGCCTTTCAATATTCAATAGGTTTCAATGAGATCCCCCTCATTACATGTAATTATGACAATAGACTTCACTTTACCAAGTAGACACACACACACCTCCCTCCATTCCCTGCAAAGGAATCTGAAACGCTTCCTCACTCACCGTACATATGCTGCCAAATCATTGACTTTAGCGGTTCGTGTTTTAATCATCTGTTTAAAAAAACAAAAAAACAAAAGAGCCAGTTATGCAGAAGAAATACATGCACACTTTATCGAATGTCATTCAGAGTTTTGCTGACTTTGCGTCAAGCAGGTGGGGAGAGACGATTGATGCAGCAAACAACTTATTTAGAAAAGAGTCTATTTAGGAGCAGATTTGAGGTGCCAAGTCAGAAAGCTACAGGTTCAAGTTCCACACTGGAAATTTCAACAGATATTGCTCATGGACCCACCTCCCTGTTTAATTGGGCAGGGTCAACTCAGAACAAAGTTGGAAGGTCTAGTAATACAGCCACTGCAGCTGAATTCCAAAAATCAGGCACTTGCAGGACTTTGGTAGTACCAAGATAGCATATTTAGTCCAGACAATTAGATGGTATTCTTATCAATATCTCAACGCTCCTTTAATTCTTTGTCTTTTATATCTGTTAGGAACTGGGTCTCTGGTGAGTGGCAAGGGAGTGTGGGGACTGGGTCTCTAGGGAGTGGGAAAGGTGTATGGGAACTGGGACAGGTGAGTGGGAAGGGAGTGTGGGAACTTGGATCCTGGTGAGTGGGAAAGCAGTGTGGGAACTGGGACCCTAATGAATGGGGAAGTGTGTGAAATGGGTCACTGGGGGGTGGGAATAGTGTGTGGGAACTGGATCTCTGGTGAGTGGTGAAGGAGTTTGGGATCTGGGTCCCTGGTGTATGGTAAGGAATTGTGTGAACTGCGGCTGAGATGAGTGGGAAGGGAGGGTGGGGACTGGGGCTCTGGTGTGTGGAAAGAGAATGGGAACTGGGCCTGAGGCAAGAGGGAAGGGATTGTGTGAGCTATGGCTGAGGTATGTGGGAAGAGAGTGAGTGGACTGGGGACCTGGTGCGTCTCACCAAATTTCAAACTCCCATACATGCCTCAGAAAATTCTGGATACGACTTATTTGGTGCTGCCAGATTAGCATATTTTCCAGAATATTGGATCCACACACAAAAAAGGCTAGAGGAACTTAGCAAGTCAGGCAGCATGTAGATGAATAAACAGATGACATTTTGGGCCAAGACTCTTCATCAGGTCTGGAATGGGGAAGATGCCGAAATAAGTAGCCGGGGGAAGAGGAGGAGGAGGAGGACAAACTAGGATTCCCATGATTCCTTTGTCCTTTTGTCCCTCCCCACTTATCTCCCTCATGGCACACTCCTGAAAGCATCAGAAGTGCTACACCTGCCCATTCACCTCCTCCCTCACCTCCATTCAAGGCCCTAAACAGCCCTTCCAGTTGAGGCAACACTTCACCTACAAATCTGCTGGGGTTGTCTACTGTATCTTGTACTCCCAATGTGACCTTCTCTACCATTGATGAGACCTGTCATAGATAGGGAGAACCGCTTTGTCGAGCACCTCCACTCCCTCCTCAAAATACTGGATTTCTCATTGGCCTAGCATTTTAATTCCTAGTCCCATTCCCATCCTGACACGTAAATCCATGGCCTTCCTTTCTGCCACGAGGCCACTCTCAAGGTGGAGGAAAAACCCCTCATCTTCTGTCTAAGTAGCTTCCAGTCTGATGGAAAGAACATCAATGGCTCCAGCTTCAGGTAATTTTCCCCCTCCTCCTTCCCTCTACTTCTATTCCCCATTCTGGCCTCTTACCTCTTCTCTTCACCTGCCTATCACATCTTGTTGATTCACCTGATCCTTCAGTTCCTCCCACATGCCACACTACTCTATCAGATTCTTTCTTCTCCAGCCCTTTAACTTTTTCACCTGTCAGCTTCAAATTTCTTACTTCTCCACCCCGTCCCCCACCCACCTGGATTCACCTATCACCTTCTAGCTTGTCCTCCTTCCCCTCTGCACACACCTTCTTCTGACATCCTCCCCCTTTCTGACAAGGCCTGATGACGGGTTTCAGCTCAAAACGCCAACTGTTTGCTCATTTCCATAGATGCTGCCTGACCTGCTGAGTTCCTCCAGCATCTTGTACCTGTGTGTTGCTCTGGATTTCCAGCATCTGCAGAATCTCTTATGTTCCAGAATATTGGATGTTGTTTATTTAACAATACCTTTCAATCACAGTTTTAAATATTGTACAAAATAATACACTTGGACCACACTTTATGCTGAGGATCCGTTCCTCAGAGGTGGAGCACTACGTAAATCAGCACTATGAGGGGTCATAATAATACTTAAATGGATGTGTGCCTAATAAAAATAAATCAAACCTGAGATATATGATGTATTACTTTATATATACACAGTAATTCATGGAGTAACAAACACGTAAATAGACCCAATCTACACATCAGTGGGGCAGCAACACATCACAGCAGCAGAGGCGGGAACCAGGTGGTAGTTACATCTCAGAGGAGGGACTAAGCTAACAGCCTTTTAAGTTTCCTCTCATGAAGCAGTTCTTGGTAGCAGGAGATCATGTTGAGAACACCTCTCTTTGCCTTATTGCTTCACTCCCAGTCAGGGTCATTATCAATGAACTGGTCCATGATTTGTGTGATCATGGTAATAGCAGTGCTGAGGAATTTTGTGGTGAGGGTTTCTTGCTGTTGTTTCCTCTTCTCCATCCATGTCCTCAGATCCACCCAGAGGATGGCATTTCTCTTGTCAATTCTCGAAGCTCTTCGTTATTAAGGCTCTCACCATGAGAGTGCAGTAACTCTTCAACATCACCATCATTAACATCCTCTAATCCCGCTTCAATAGCCAGTTCAACATTATTTTGGATGACCGGTTCTGCCTGAAATCCTAGGATGTTACTGCATGCTTCTGGTCATAACTTCTTCAACACTCTTTTCATGCAGTTTGACTTACTTCATCCCAGGCTCCTCTGATATTGGCTGTGGATTTCATGTCATTGTAGTTTTTCCAAAATTGCCTGATGGGTTGTCTTGTATCCTCTACAAGTTGCTTGAATATGCAACAAATGTAGTAGGCTTAAAAATCCGATATTACTCCTTGATTCATTGGTTGGAGTAATGAAGTGGTGTTGGGTGGAAGGTTAAACTATTTCTACAGGAACACAGGTCCGAAGCATGTCAAGATTCTCAGGGTGGCCTGGGGCATTACCAAGCACCAACAATGCTTTATGTTCAAGGTCATGCTCCTCACAATACCGCTTCACTGCTGAACAAAAATGTGAAACAAACCAATTTTGGAAAACATCAATCATCACCCAGGCTTTCGTGTTTGATTTACAAATCACTGGTAGATTTGGCTTTAAAATGCCTTTCATTACTCGTGGTGTTTCAGAGTGATACAGAATCATAGGCTTTAACTTAAAGTCCCCTTTAACATTGCCTCCTAGCAAGAGAGTTAACTGGTCCTTTGCAGCCTTGAATCCACATGCATGTTTCTCTTCTCTGGAGATGAAAGTACAAGAAGGCATTCTTTTCCAAAATAGGCCCATTTCATCCACAGTGAAGACAAACTCGGAAGAATAATCGCCCTTGTCGATTATGGCCTTCAGTGTTGCAGGAAAATCCTGGGTTGCCTTGCTGTCTGCACTAGCCACTTCACCACAGAAGAAATACTACAGAGGTTACTGTGCTGTTTAAATCTATCCAACCACCCTCTGCTGGCTATGAATGTGACGGAACATGCTTCTTGCCTTTTCCATTATTATCAGCAGAATTAGGGACTTTTTCATTGTGTTTTGTCATCCACCCATATATTTAGTCTATTTTCCATTTTATCAAGCAAATAGCTCCTTGAACGAGTCACCTTTGTTGATGATAATTTAAGGACGTCATTGCAGAAGCTCTTATCTTGTCTGCAATTTTTATAATTGTTCTGATAGTCAATGTAGCCAATTTCAAAGAGGTGCCAACATCAACCTGATGCTCACCAGCTTCTAAACGCCATATCACTTGCAGTTTCACATCCATGCTAATACTTTCCCTAAACATCTTAGATGTACTACCCTCACTGGAGGTTGTAGGCTGTTTTCGAGACATTGTGGGTGAAAAAAAATTGAATAAATTGCCGAGGGAACAAGAATATTTACACATGCAGGGGAGGCACAGTGTGAGCTAATACGTGATTGGCTGCGAGTGGCTCAGAGCATATGTAAAGTGCTCTCATTGGCTGCTTGAATGTTTACTATAATGGCAGCTGCTCGAGAAGTTTTAAGTGTCATTTAGAATTAAATTTTGTCATTTAAAAAGATTTCAATAAAGAATTGAATAACCACGTTGCAAAGAATCAGCGCTATGCGCATTATGCAGGGTCCGAGTGTAATGAATTGTCCAGTGAACTAGGTATCTTCAGGGAAGGCAGAATAGTTTGGGTGACCTTGTGAGCCAGATTTCCAAATTAGCCACACAGACGTTGTAGAAATTTTACTCTAAAAATGGGGTAACCTGCTTATAGCGATGACACAAGAGACCATAATTAATGGAATCCAGAGCAAAAATCTGCTGGAGGAAATCAGTGGCTAGAGCTACATCTGTTGGGTGGGGGGGAGGGGATAGATAGAGCAAATAGAGGATATTCCAATAGTGGGAGGGTCTAGGACCAGAGGACATTGTCTCCAAATAGAAGGATGTTCCTTTAGAACTGAGATGAGAAAGAATTTCTTTGTTCATTGGGTGGCAGATTTGTGGAATCCATTGACTCAGATGGCTGTGGAGGCCAAGTCCCTGGATATATTTAAAGCAGAACTTGTTAGGTACTTAAGTTGTAAGGGCATCACAGGTTATGGGGAAAAGGCAGGAAAATGGGTTTATGACAGAAAATAAGTCAGTCATGACTGAATAGTGGAGCAGACTCTATGGGCCAAATAGTCTAATTCTGCTCCTATATCTTATGGAATTGCTGAAGTTTCAGGTTCAAATCCTGTATCAGGACTGAGAGCAGAGAGGGAAGATGGCCAGAACAGAGAGAGGTGGAGTGGTGAGGCAAGGCCTATGGGAGGTTGGTGGACCAAGAAGGGGTGAAAGATAATGGTTCTCCTTCCTCTACTACTTCCCTTAAATCTTTGCTCTACCATCCTCTCCTACTAGATTCCTTCTTCTTCAGAGCTTTGCCCTTCAGCTATCACTCCGAGCTTCTCACATCATTCCCTCTCCCCCATCCACGCAATTTCCCCCTCATCTGGTTTCACATATCACCTGCTAGCTTGTAATCCCACGTCATTTAATGCCCACACTATTAATCTGCTTGCTAACTGACCTCTGTCCATCCAACTCACTGTTGAGCCCACCCTCCATTTCCAAACTCCACTGATCCATTCCAGTCCAACACACCCAGCTTTTCCCATTCTCCCTTCCAGCAGCTCAGACTGCAGCATGGTACACAAAGCAGCAGCTCTGAGTAGAATGGATTTTGGTGATCCAGGGCAAATTCCTTTAATGATTTTCCATCTATTATTCCCACAATATCTTAAAACGCACATGTGGCTTCACAAGACACCTGCACGCAGTAATCATATTTCTGTGTGGCCTGCGCTGCCGATGGAATCTCAATTGTACATGATGATATCAGGAACACTTCTCTACCAGTGGGCGACAACTGTGCGATCTGTTAGAGCAGGGATTCCCAACCCTTTTTATGCCATGGACCCCTACAACTAACTGAGGGGTCCATGAACCCCAGTTTGGGAACCTGAGAGTCGTACCAACTAAGGCAATAAGACCACTCACCTATCTCATAGTATTCCACCAGATCTCATCACTGTATTCCATCCTTCAAAGTCTCCCTTAGAACTAACCCTTCACTTCCCCTGCACCGTTTCCCAGATGCAGCTGAGGATGGTTTACTCCAGACATTGTACGTAAATATAAACATAAAAAGAAATACACTGAATGCTGTCATCTGAAAACTCACAAGTAAAACTTCACTGTCCTCTTCAATGTTTCCTTTCCATTCGTATCTAGAGGGTAAAAACAAGGAAATTTATAAAATACATCTACACGTACACCATCATACATCATTCTGAAACTAAGGGCCCAGATCATGTGTTTGTATTGTCCTTGAGTCCATCGAAACATCCATTTCCTCTCAACTACTTAAGACAGCCAACCCATGAAGCCTTTCAGGTAAGCAGTGACCCCTGAGGAACCCACGCTAAAGAATACACGGGTCACCGCAGAGATCACAACTTTCAGGAGAGGCATTCAATGGAGACCATGTCTATCTGCCTGCGAGATGAAATTCCTAAACTCACCACCCAGATAGACAAGGACTGTAAGAACTTGCCCCTGCATATTATACTACCCTATTAGTCACCCATTTGTCAGTGTTTGGAGCCCACATACCCTGCAGCAGTTTAATAAGGGAGCTCCATAGACAGTTAAGGATGAGCACAAACTGGCCTTGCTAGTAACACGTACATACAATGGAACTATCCCACAGTAACTCCTAGAGATGTGATCAAAAACTATCTGTAAACTAATACTGTGATATCTGATTCGCTCAACATTTTTCTTCCTTCGGATCAGTAAGTCATATCGTAGGGAAACAAGCCTTTCAGCCCAACTCATCCACACTGGTTGCGTTGCCCAGCAAGTTAGTCCCATGCGTTCGGCCCAGTCCTCCAAACCGCTCCTATCCACGCGCTCATCTAGATGCCTTTTAAGTACCGTAATGCGCCTGCCTCAAGCACAACTTCAGACAGCTCATTTCAAATACACACCACCCTCTGTATGAAGGTCACAAAAACTCCTTTAGTTGCATTCAAAAAAAATTTATCAGGTAAGTCCAAAGAAATTGATGAAAAACTGTATTTATCTACCTGCCTCTTTATCTATATATCTGTCTATCATAATATATATATATCTGCATTTCTATCAGTCTAACTATGCACAGATCTGTTTGCTATACTGCAAGAAGAAAAGGTTAAGAAGGATATGGGCCAAACGCAGAGGAGGGCTAGCTCTTCACTGGCATGGACCCACTGGGTGGAAGAGCCATTAAGCAGACATCTACCAATCCATCATTAAGGACCCTGGTCATTCAGCTCATACCTTCTTATCATTTCTACCAACAAGCAGGAGGTACAGGAGCCTGAAGACACACACTCAATGATTTAGGAAAAGTTTCTTCCCCTTTGTCATTAGATTTAGATTGGCTCATAAACCCACGAGCATTACCTCTTTATTCTTTTCTCTTTGCACTAAATTCATTTATTTTGTAATTTATCTCTGCTCTATACTGCTGCCACAAAGCAACAAATTTTATGTCATATATCTGATAATACACCTGTGCTGAATGACTTAAGATGGTGTCCTATGTATCTGTTAGCATAATCAGTGCAAAGACTCACGTACACAGATGTTATCTGTGGCACAATGTTCACACAGGCAGCCAGCTTCTTCTCAACAGCACCTCTGGAGGGTTTAAACACAGCAGAAACTTAATGTCAAAACACACATCACAATGCAGGGACTATTCATTTCACTTGCCTGACGCTCAATTCGAGTTGGGGCCTAGCTGCTATACTTGACAGGCTATCTGTGATTGAAACAACTGTTCTTGATGTGCACTTGTTCAGGAAAGTAGCACATTCAAGTTCAAGTGAACCACCCACACAAAGTGATGGAGCAACTCAGCAGGCCAGGTAGCATCTATGATAGGAAATGAGCCAAGACCCTTCATCGGGACAGGAAAGAAAGAGAGCAGAAGCCAAATTAAAAGGGTTGGGTAGGGGCAAACAGGGGAAAGTAGGTAGATGGGGGTGGGCTGATAGGTGGAAGAAGCAGAGGTAAAGAAGATGGAATATGCTAGGAGACAACAGATAACCATGGAATACAGGAAAGGAGACAGGTAATAAGGAAGGGAGAGGTATAAGTGATTAACAGGTGATGGAAAAGGAAAGGGGTAATGGGACCGAAGGATAAGAAAAAGAAATAGGAGTTAACAGAAGGGATTGGTTATTGGAACATAGAGAAATCGATGTTGACATCGTCAGGCCATGCACTACTAAGTAGAAATGTCGGTGCTCTAAATCTGTGTTTAGCATCAGCTTGGCAGTCAAGGAGACCGTAGACAGAAGTAGTAGAAGTGTTGATGCTCCAATCTGTGTTGGCCTCCACTTGGCAGTTGAGGAAACCATAGACAGATATGTCAGTGTGGAAATGGGAAGTGGAATTAAAATGGCTGGCCAGCAGGAGACCTGGTCTGCTAAGGTGGACAGGGAGAGAAGGTGCAGACAAAGTGAGACCCCAATCCACATTGGCCTCAGCGATGCAAAGGAGGCTGCACCGGATGCAGTAAGTGAGACCTGTACCTCTCCCTCTGTTACTGTGTAAGCTTCCATTACATCTGACCAGGAGGATATCTCATGGATTTGATGGGGATATGGAAGAATAAAGCAGGATCAGTGTAAATGGTTAAATGGTTAGCAGAGACAGGGTGGGCCAAAGGGCCCATTTCTGTGTTGTATTATTCTGTGGTTCTATGAATGGGTTTCAATGAAATGTCATATGAAATGCCGGAGTTACGTAAAGGTAACACTGTTACAGTGTGTGTGGCCACACTGAGGAAGGACTGGTGGACGAGCGTGGTGGGGCAACAGGTTTCCCAGGACACTGACTGGGTGAGAAAACAAGACAGAAAACCTGCAGCTTCAGGTTCTTAAAGCTGCTTCCCTGATTGAAAAGATCTGGAACAATCCTTGCAGATCTAAGGTGAATCTAGTCATAAAGATTGGCCCTTCGATGCCACAGTCCGTGCCAACCATCAACTACCCGCTTACAAAAATCCTGTTGTTTACTCCCCACATTCCCATTAACTCACACCCCTGCTACACCCCAGGGGCAATTTAGAGCAGCCGATTGCTCTGCTGTCCTGCACAAAGCTGGCGTGTGGAAGAAAAACAGAGCACTTAGGGGAAACCCACTCAGTCAAACTCCACACATACACACAGACATCAGAACTTCTGAAAGAACACACACAATGCTAGTGGAACTCACCAAGGTCAGGCAGCATCAACAGAGGGAAATGAACCGATAATGGTTCAGGAAGAGTCTCAGCCCAAAATGTCGACTGTTTCTTCCCCTCCACTGATGCTGCCTCAGCTGCTTCATCCAGAATCGTGTGTGTTTATTGCTCAAGATTTCTGGCATCCGCAGAACCTCTTGTGTCTCTGTGAACGTGTGGCAGGGTACTCAAATGAGCAGTACTTTTAAAATAGCTGTGTACACTGACGATATACACCAATTTAAGTAAGTAGATAGGAGTCCTGTTTTGTCTTGTTTTAAGGCTTTATAAACATATCACCAATTACTCCGGGAGGCTTGGTGTAATTTCTGTGGTACACCTGCCGCTAATAATTTGAATCCAAAACAAAGATGCCACTAAAATTAAACATGTTTATCTGGTATTTTCCATAATGAACAAAGTTAGAATTTCAACAGTTAGCTAAAGCCCAAGGTACAATATGAAGAACTGCGGAGATAATGGAGAGAATGGGATTGCTTTCCTTTGAGCAGGGAAGATTAGGACAGATTAATAATCAGCAATGAGGATTCCTCTTCAGACTAAGATCCATTTATTTAACACATTTACAACGAAACACACAGTAAAGTGTGTTGGTTGCATTGACAACGAACACAACCTAGTAGTGTGCTAGGGGCAGCCTGCAAGTGTCGACACACATTCTGGAGTCAACACAGCAAACCCACAAAGATCATCAGAACGTGACAAAACAGAACACAAAGCAAATCAGCCCTGACTTTGTCTACAAACACAGACACACACCCACCCAGAGTCCTCTAACACCAGGACAGGCTGTCAGTATACCCGTGGATTCGCAGACATCGGGCTTCGGCTTCCCCAGTGGATTGCAGACTCAGAGTCATGGTCTACAAGTCTTAAAAACAGGTACTACTAATTCTACAGGAAGGATGTTCAATGACAAACAGTTACACTAATTAGCAAATGGAAAAACATAATTTTTTGCACATCCACATTAGTCTGTAAAGGGCAGCTCAACTTTAACTCTCAAGTGGGAATGGGATTAATCTTTGGTCCGTAGGGCCCTGGGGAAATGGGATTATTTGGTTAGCTTGACAAAAGAGCTGGTACTAGCATGGGTGGTCAGAGAGCCTCCTTCCCTAATGAACTGGATCCAGTGTGTTGGAGGCAATGACGTAGCACTGCCTCATACGCTCACACCCAACGAACAAACACACAGGGAAAGAGCGCCTGAGTCACCTGGCGATGGTTTTGGCCACCTCCAAATTGGGGCAGGTTACGAAGGCAGCAGAGTGTGTGCCGGATACGTAGGAAGCCGCTTCCATGGAAAAGAGTCTTAATCCCACACTTCTCAGGCCAGAAAACATCAACAACGTGAAAAGCAGAGCCTGCGAATAAAGAAGAGATACAGTGTATGAGGAGAGCCAGCAGGCGATTTTCATGAGTAAAACTGTGAGAGAGACTGGTTACAGGGATTTACAAGCTATTCATGTGGACTATTTCACACTGGAGACACAGGAGCAGGAGGTGCTGGAATCTGGAGCAAGAAACACAAGAGCACTGTAGATCAATTAGTAACTGTGGAAGCAAAAACTGTCGATGTTCTGCATCCCACCAGGACCGAGGGTGCAGAGAGGAGAAAGCCAGGAGGTGAGAGAGTGGAGCAGGACACAGGCCTGGTAGGTGGCAGGTGGAACTGGATCAGGCAAGGGATGGTGGACAGATGGGTGTACTCTGGAATCCTCTGTCCCTTGAGAGAGTGGAACGTCAGATCATTAAAACCTGCACTTACTGGGTCTGTATTCCCTGCCCTATTTCCACTCACCGGAACCCCACTTTCAGCGCGCCATTTAAATGTACCTGGCTGCGCGGTATTTTGTTTAATACTATGTGACATCCAAATAAATGTCAATTTAAAGTGCATTAGGGTATTAATATAAATTATATCCAATTATCCACAAAATCTACCAACCTGTCACTGAAATCCTAAACCCGTTGGATTATTATTTTATTGCACTTGTAAAACCGTGAGTGCAAATTGGCTGCACTTCAAAGGTACTTTATAGATTACAAACACTTTGCATAACACTGTGATCACAAAAGAATATATATAATTACAAGGCTCTGTTTCTACTGTGTTCCTTTGCAACAACAGGCTCTCCCGGTCAAACTCCCTCCTGTACACTACCCGCCTCTCTTCAATAACACAGTAAAAGGTCTTCGAAATGTATCCACCCAACCTCGATTCCAAGCTCGCCCCCGTCGGGCGCATACTCATCTCTGCTAGAGACAGGCAGAAAATGCTACGTAATTCAGGGACAATATCTCGTATTCCCTGATGAAGGGTCTCGGCCCAAAACATCGACAGTGCTTCTCCTTATAGATGCTGCCTGGCCTGCTGTGTTCCACCAGCATTTTGTGTGTGTTGTTTGAATTTCCAGCATCTGCAGATTTCCTCGTGTTTACTCTCGTATTCCCTTACCACTTGGTACCAGGCTGGTTGGCCCATCAACTCTGTACAGATTCTTGGGGTAATTCCTATTCCCCAATCATTTCTCTCTAGCTTATTATCTCTGACATGCCCACTAACATAACCTTCAAAACCTCCTCCCACTTACCTACAGTACTGTGTTAGGCTTCTATATATATATACATAGAGCTAAGGTACCTAACATCTTTGCACAATACTGTATTTGTCAACGTGGACAACAGAGTGAGTTGGACAACAGAGTGAGTTTGCAAATCTGGCGGGGCAAAGTCTGTTAGCAATCGTGAGGGTGGGGCAGTAGGGGATAGGTATGGAACTGTTGGCAAAGAAGGAGTGCCAGGAGTGGGGGGGTTTGGCGCAGGGACACACATGCCCAGTCCTGACATAGTAGGCAAAGTCATTTGATTCCAAACAATTGGTTTATTGATCATTACAGAATGCCCCTCTGGTGCTTTCTGCCCCTCCGCTCTCCATTCCCCTTTTCCCAGCCATGATTCCCCTCTCCCTGCCCCCTTCCCACTCTCAGTCCACAATAGAGACCCATATCAGAATCATCCCTCACATATGACATGAAAATTGTTTTTTTTTGTGGTAGCATTACAGTGCAATAGATAAAATTACTACAGTACTGGGAAAAAGTATTAGGCACCGGAGCTAGATGTGACTACTTTATCTAAGCAGAGAGAGAACAGGGATGAATGACATACCAACAAGGTGGTAGGAAGAGCTGGTGGAATGAATACACACTAAAGCTTAGCAACTGGAACAATAAGGTTAAAGTCTCTCTAAGCAGAAAAATGCAAAGTTTACAGAATGAGATCATGCAGCTGAGTTGGTCAATCCTGGCACTCTCACCCCAGTAAGACTCCCTCTACTCCAGTTCATCAAACTCCAATCATCCCACCCACAAGTTTATCCAACTTCCAGTTAAAACATCTATCCTATTCACCTCCTTCTACTGCCTCACTTCCATCATTCTGCATTGAGCATCTGCTCCAAAATTCCTCACTGGTCATCGCCTTGCATTGATCTCATGGGACAGGCCAGTGCCTCTACTGAACATGACGCCAAATTAAACCAAATCTTCTCTGCCTCCAATTAACAATCAAGCAGCAGGCCTTCGGGATATGTGTGTGGCCTATTACTCCATTTCCTGCAAATTCAAGTGTTTAAAAGCCTCTTAAACGACACTATCATCTCTGCTTACACTACCATCCCTGGCCGTTCCAGGCACCCATAACTCTCTATGTGAGAATAACTAGCCCCATACATTTCCTTTGAACTTTTTCTCCCTCACCTTAAATCGGGGGTTCCCAAACTGGGGGCCATGGATCCCTCGGTTAATGGTAGGGGTCCACAGCATAAAAAATGAACATCCCCTAATATTTGACATTTCTACCCTAGGAAATTTTTCTGACTGCTTACCCTATCTGTGCCTCCCTTAACATTGTGAGTCTCTACCAGGCAGGTCTCCTCCACTAGTATAAGCAAATAAAGCACCTTCGCTGATTCTTCCTTCCATCATTCTCTGTCAGACAGGCTGCCTGCTCCTCTCGAGATCAGAGACATCATTAGATACTGCTTCTTCAATTCAACACAGCATGTAAGGAACAAGAACATGGACTTACAAAGATGGTTGCTTTGCAGGGGCTGTTTGTGAGGGCTAGCATCAGGCTGCTCAGAGCCTGCCTGAGGACTCGCATTCCCCTGTGCGGGACACCACAGAAAAGTTATTGGAAACAGGTTTGTACATTCAAGGCTAATACTACTAAAAGTAACACTCCCTGTCCATGGTGGGAGATATTAATCTGAGCTGTACTGACATTCAGTATGGAAGTGGGCACTTTGGCCTTCTGAGACCATGCTGACCATGATCCACTCATTTACACCAATCCTACTTCACTTTCCTTAGTCACATTGACTGCTTCCCCCTCCTCTTCCCCACCCACAAGATTCTAACACTCACCAACCATTTCAACCGTCAATTAACCTGCCAACACACACACACACACACACATCTTTGGCACGTGTGTGAGTGTGTGCTGAACTCACACCACACGAGCCGTGGGGCAGCAGCTCTTCTGTCTCACTGGTGAGAGTAGACAAGGACAAAGGGCAAACTGATCTCCCCCACCCTTCAATTTTCTTCTCTTCAACTGCAAACATAGGTGGTGAGCAGAGCCAGGCTAATTGGTGGTGGTGGGGGTGGGGGGAGAAGCTGAATAGTGAACACAGCAAGGAGGGTTTGCAACAATCTCTATGACCAGTTAATCAGTTGGATGTGAGCGAGGGGGCTAATATTTTTGGATGGTTGACCAGGAGATCCAAACATCAATTATTGAAATCTTTTACAAGTACCCACCTCAGTTTCAAAGTTCAAAGAAAATTTATTATCAAACTACATATATGTCACCTCATACAACCCTGAGATTCATTTTCTCATGGGGATATACAATATTTTTTTAAATTTTCAGGCAGGTGGAGCTCATCAGCCTGCCTAGGGGAAGGAAAACTGATTTTAAACCTCCATCCGCTGCCTTGCAGCCTTACCCACCCACGGGAAAGGCTTCAGGAGTAAACCCTGAAGAAGAAATCCGGAGCTGGGGTTCCTAAGGCAGTTTGATGTTGTTTACAACTTCACTCTGGCAATCCCTGCGACAACACTGGTGCCAAGCTGTATCAGCGCTTGCCCTTCCCTTGGACACATCAGTGACGTGGAGAGGGGAACCCACTGCATGGGCAACAGCCGGTTCTTCAAATCATACCACCCAGACTCATGCCCTGGAGAGGACACAGCCCACCAGAGGCGCAAACTCGTGAACCCCTGGGATCGACAGCTGCCTACTACTACTCAGTAAATTCAAGAATAAAATCATTGAAAGACCACACCAACAGGACAGACAAGGAACTAATGTGCAATATAAGAACACAGAACCTCAGGCATCTCAGGTCAATGGGCTATTTGCTGGTTTGCAATTAACCCCAATCTACAGCTCCAGGAAACCCATTGTTCTGAGCTGCATCCTTAAATTCAATCTACATTCCATTCCATTCCATTCTGAAAACAACACACACAAACTGCTGGTGTAATTCGTCAGGTCTCGGCCTGAAACGTCGACAGTACTTCTCCTATAGATGCTGCCTGGCCTGCTGTGTTCCACCAGCATTTTGTGTGTGTTGTTGTTTGAATTTCCAGCATCTGCAGATTTCCTCGTGATTGCTCTTTAAATTCCATTCTGAAGACTGGTTTCAATTGGTTAATATATGGAGTTCAATCCAGATAAGTGTGAAGTGGTTCATTTTGGTAGGTCAAATATGATGGCAGAATATAGTATTAATGGTAAGACTCTTGGCAGTGTGGAGGATCAGAGGGATCTTGGAGTCTCAGTCCATAGGACACTCAAAGCAGCTGTGCAGGTTGACTCTGTGGTTAAGAAGGCATTCAGTGTATTGGCCTTCATCAATCATGGAATTGAATTGAGGAGCCGAGGTAATGTTGCAGCTATATAGGACCCTGGTCAGACCCCACTTGGAGTACTGTGCTCAGTTCTGGTCGCCTCACTGCAGGAAGAATGTGGAAACCATAGAAAGGGTGCAGAGGAGATTTACAAGGATGTTGCCTGGATTGGGGAGCATGCCTTATGAGAATAGGTTGAGTGAACTCGGCCTTTTCTCCTTGGAGTGATGGAGGATGAGAGGTGACCTAATAGAGGTGTATAAGATGATGAGAAGGATTGATCGTGTGGATAGTCAGAGCCTTTTCCCAGGGCTGAAATGGTACAGAGGAGATGTCAGGGGTAAGTATTTTACACAGAGAGTAGAGAGTGGAGAGTGCACGAAATAGGCTGCCGGCAACGGTGGTGGAGGCGGATACGATTGGGTCTTTTAAGAAACTTTTAGATAGGTACATGGAGCTTAGTAAAATAGAGGGCTATAGGTAAGCCTAGTAATTTCTAAGGTAGGGACATGTTCCGCACAACTTTGTGGGCCAACGGGCCTGTTTTGTGCTGTAGGTTTTCTGTGTTTCTATGCTTATGCCATATTCTATATCTTCAGAATATGCCCTAATACATGCTTTCAGGCTTTTTTTAATCTCCTGCCCGATGTGAGTGGAGAGTCCAGAGTGGGCGGGGTCTTTGATTATGTTGGCTGCTTTACTAAGGCAACAAGAAGTGCAGACAGAGTCCGTGGAGGGGAAGCCGGTTCCTGTGATATTCTGAGTTGGGTACACAATTTCTCTGCAGCTTCTGGTTGTAGTGGGCAGATCACCGATCGCAATACTGCACTTGGTGTGTGATTTCTGATCCTATGTGCCTGTGACACTGCTGCAAGTCAGCACACACTTGCACGTGTGCCAATAAACTGGGCTTTGACCAGCACTGCCAGGAATTCACACTACTGCTCCTCACTTCCCTAGCTCTCAGGCAAGGTGGCTGTTGGCTCTGGCCTGCTCTTGATTTCACTTTTTTGTTGGTATACTCCTGAAAAGTAACTGTTGACACAAAACAATGAGGTTTAGTCAGACTGTGTGGGGGCCCCCATGCTATTTTCAGCTGGGTGAAAGGCACCCTCCCTAGTTAGATCTGCCCCTCTGCTTACAATCCTCTCTGGCTTAATTACAGTGTCATCTCCTTCATTCGATATGACAGACGTTTGTTGGTCAATTGCTCCTTCAGGTACATTGGTTCAGCTGTGCAACATCCGATGTAATGCATTTGATAAATTCAGACAACTTTCTATGTCTGTACCACAACTGGCCAGTTCCTCCAAGAGCTTATCTTACTGCAGTACTTCCTCCGTGTGTCCTGTCTCCACAGAAACTGATACACTGGAATTTCCAACAAACCCATTTTGCTTTCATGAACTTTTAGTTGTACTTTACAGCTTGCATGTGCTATGTCCTCCTTTTCCCTCTCTCTGAGTATTGACTTAACAACCAACAAGCCTCACTAGATCAGATATTCTCTTCATCCCCATCCTCTCTGCGATTTAAAACTTCCTCTCAACTCTGAGCCAGATCTTCAATCAGTTCTGCTGCTCCCACCCAGGGTGTTTACAGCATTTAGATTGAAAAATCTCCTATTCCTCTCCGCAGATGCCAACTGATCCATTACCGTGTTTTTATTCCAGATTTCCAGCTAGGAGATCACGGGGGACACAGGAAGAAAACTTTAACAGTACTTTGGATTGTATTTTCTCTGTCTCAAAATCTTTCGCTAGTGCCAATGTTTGACATGTAAGTTATGTAAAGTTTACGTAACCTGTCTGTCCTCGTCTTATAATATACTGCGCTGCGGCATTTATGTATGAAACGCGATCACAACCATAAACATGAACGCCAGTATCAGACCCAAGGAAGCACATGCGAGCACGTTTTCTATTTCCGGTTGTAGCTCTCTACCTCTCGGGGTGTAAACCGTGCCAACCCGCCCAGGGCCTGCTACACTCACGCCCGCCCTGGTTTGTACGAGCACCTGCCTCCCCTTGCAGGTCCGATCTGCCCACCTCTCTCCCCAGCAGCAATGCGGACACCTGCCCTCCCTCCGGTTCCAGAGTGGAGTCCCTCCCCGGGGCCAGCCTCCCTGCCTCCCTCCCGCCCGCTCCCCGGTTCCAGGGCGGATTCCCTCCCCCGGGCCAGCGTCCCGCCCGCCCGCCCGCTCCCCCGGGCCAGCTTCTCTCCCGCCCGCCCTCTTCCCGGTTCCAGGGCGGATTCCCTCCCCCGGGCCAGCGTCCCGCCCGCCCGCTCCCCGGGGCCAGCTTCTCTCCCGCCCGCCCTCTTTCCGGTTCCAGGGGAAGAACTCCTTCCCGCAGCCCCAGCCAGAACCCCACTCACCTTGCGCCGCCTTCGCAGTCCTTACGTGATTGCGTCACCACGCAGAGCGCACGTACGGGGCTGGACTGTCTGTAATATCATTTCCAGTTTACAGGAAAACGAAATTCTTATTACTCGGAATCCGATGCAGCATAAAAGAACACAATAAAAAACACATTAAATATAAATACTAAGATAGCTTGATAGACTGTATGTCCATAAAGTGACACTAGGGTAATTCTCTCAGGAAGTGATAAAGTGGTGGTCTGGGCTGGAAGTTGTCGAGTTGTGGAGGTGTTGATCAGCCTCATTGGGGAAAGTAACAGCTTTTCAGTCTAGTAGTCCTGTTGTGGATGGTACACTCCCATCTCTTCCCAGATGGGAGTGGTCCTTCATGATGTTCTTTTTGTGTGCCAAACTCTGCCAGAGCCTCAGTGACCACTTTTACACTCAACTCGGCACGGACGGAAAACGTGTCCGGGAGCGGCCCGACTGGATTTGAACTCGGGAACCTTCACTCCGGAGTCCGGCACTGATGTCACTGCGCCACCAGCCGGGCTTTTTGATGTCACTGCCCCTTTTCCAACACATTTCTGTATGTATGATGGCAGATAGGCTAATGCCAGAGACACATTTGGCAGTTCTGACTACCCGTTGCACTGCAGTGCAGTTTCCATATGAAGCAGTTAAGCAGCGTGTTCTGATGCTCTGCACTGTGCTTTTGTAGAATGGCATGAACGTAGATGTGCATCATCCTGCTCTCAAAAGCATCGTCAGAAAGTTGAGGTATTGGCAAGCTCTGGGACCCTGAGAGGCTGTGTGTGAAGTGCACCCTCATGAGATTAAAACTATTTGCAGCTTCTGCTGCTGTGCCACTGCTGTGCTGTTCTCCTGACGTGGATAACCATCTCCTTTGCAAAATACACTAAATGTTGGGGGAACAGCAGGCCAGGCAGCACCTATAGAAACGAGTAAACAGTCGACATTTCAGGCCAAGACGCTTCATCAGGACTGGACAGAAAAGAAGTCTCTCCTTCTCCATTTCATTTCCAGAGGGGAAGGGGAGAGGGGGATGCAGGGAAGGTAGATGGAGAGGGGGAGTTAACCGGGAGGGAAGTGGAGGGGGGATACAGAGAGAAAGCAGGGGGAGACAAGAGGACATGGAGAGGGGAATTGGGAGGGTGACACAGGTTTGGTGCACAAGGGGATAAAGGGACATGGGGAGCAGTGGGGGAAGAGGGGGACACAGGGAGGGGAGTGGGAAATGGGGATGCAGGGAAGAGAAAGTGGAGAATGGAATGCAAGCAGAGGGGAGAAGGGAACAGGGGAGACTAGGGTTGGGAGACGGGACACAGGGAGGGGAGAAAAGGAGGGAGCGAAGGGGAACAGGGGATGTGTGGTGGTGCAAGAAAAATAGGAGAGTGCAGAGAGGAGAGGATGGGACAGGGGAATAGGGGAGGGGGAGATGGGACATGGGAGGGGAAGGCAAGGTGGTCACGGAGAGTGGGAGAAAGGGGGAAATATTGAGGAGAGGCGGGGATGACAGAGGGGTAGGGGAAGGAGAGGGGTTTGGGGAGGTGGAGGGGAAGGGAAGAGGGTCATGAAGAGCAGCAGGGGAGTGGGAGACATGGGGAGGGGAGGGGCAGAGGGGGATGTGGTAAGGGAAGGGAAAGAGATAGACACATGGAGATGAGAGGAAGAGCGGTACGCAGGGAAAGGAGGGCAGAGAGAGGACAATGGGAGGAAAGGGGGAGGGGTGGGTAGAGCAGGAAAGGAAAGTGAAGTGTGGAACACTGTGGTAAACTATGTATACCTGTCTGGACACGCCCCTCTGCTGACTGCTCCTGTGGCTCCTCCCACAGACCCCTGTATAAAGGCGATTGGAGGCACTGCTCCTCCCTCAGTCTCCGAGATGCTGCGCTCCATTTGCTGCTAATAAAAGCCTATCGTTCACCTCCTGTCTCCGAGAGTTATTGATGGTGCATCAAACACAAAGAGGGGAGGGGGATGCAGAGAGGGGAGGAAGGAGAGGGTATGGCAGAGGGGGACATGGAGCGGGGAGGGAGGCAGGGTTAGCAGAGAGGGTACACAGGGAGTGGTGGGGGAAGAAGGGAAGAGGGAGACGGTGGAGAATGCCAGGAAGGGAGGGAGGAAAGAGGAACAAGGGGACCGATGTTCGGAGAGGGCAGTCGAGGAGGGGTGAGGGGAACACAGGGTGGGGAGAGGTCTGGGTGATTTGCAGAGGGGAGGGGTAGATGGTGAGATGGGAAAAGGAAGGGGAGGGGGTGATGGGAGGAGAGAGGGGTACACATGGAGGGAAGGATATGGGGAGAAGGGAAGAAGGAGGCAGAATATTAGGGAAGGGCAGTGGGAAAATGAATAGGGGAGGCAAGGGGGAGAGGGGGACATGGGGAGGGCAGGGAGAGAGGTGCGATTCAGGGAGAGGAGGCACAGGGAAGGGAGAGGGTGACACCTGAAGGGGAGCGGAGAGGGGGGACACAGAGAGTGGAGGAGCAGAGGGGGATACATGGAGGGGAGGAGAGGAGGGCCACGGCGTGGGGATGAGTGGGACAAGAAAGGAGAGAGGGGGACACAGGACGAGAGATAGGAGGATGGGGGGAGATTCGGACACAGGTAGGGGGAGTGGGGGATATGGGGAGGGAAGAGTGATAGGGGACCAAGAAGAGAGGGGGAGGGGGACACAGGGAGGGGAGTTGATATGGGGAGGGGAAGAAGGAGGACGGGGTAGGGAGGAGAGAGAAGGGGATACTGGGAGGGGATGGGAAGAGGGGAGACATAGGGAGGAGAAATGAATGGGGAGGGGAGAGGGACAACGGTGACACTGTGAGGGGATGGGGAGTCAGGGGACGGTGGGGAGAGGGAGGGAGACACAGGGATGGGAACGGGAGGAAGAGAGGGGTGACATGAGGGGAGGTGGAGTAGGATTGCAGGGAGCAGAGGGGAGATGGGCAAAGGGAGGAAAGAGGGGACATGGGGGAGGTGGAGAAGGGTGACATGGGGAGGGAAGGGGGAGACGGGGATGTAGGGAGTGGAGGGGAGAGGTTCGACACAGGGAGGAGGAAAGAAGAGACATGGGGATGGGAAGGGAGAGGGATGACGGTGGGGAAGGGAGAGGTGAACAGGGAGGGGAGGGGAGAGGTGAGACACGGGGAGGAAGAGAGCAGAGACATGGGGATGGGAAGGGAGAGGTATGATGGTGGGGAAGGGAGAGGTGAACAGGGAGGGGAGGGGAGGGGAGAGGTGAACAGGGAGGGGAGGGGAGAGGTGGGACACGGGGAGGAGGAGAAAGAGACATGAGGATGGGAGGGGAGAGGGATGATGGTGGGGAAGGGAGAGGTGAACAGGGAGGGGAAGGGAGAGGTGGGACATGGGGAGAAGGAGAAAGAGACATGAGGATGGGAAGGGAGAGGGATGATGGTGGGGAAGGGAGAGGTGAACAAGGAGGGGAGGGGAGAGGTGGGACACGGGGAGGAGGAGAGAAGAGACATAGGGATGGGAAGAGAGAGGGATGATGGTGGGGAAGGGAGAGGTGAACAGGGAGGGGAGGGGAGAGGTGAGACACGGGGAGGAAGAGAGAAGAGACATAGGGATGGGAAGGGAGAGGTATGACGGTGGGGAAGGGAGAGGTGAACGGGGAGGGGAGGGGAGAGGTGGGACACGGGGAGGAGGAGAAAGAGACATGAGGATGGGAGGGGAGAGGGATGATGGTGGGGAAGGGAGAGGTGAACAGGGAGGGGAAGGGAGAGGTGGGACACGGGGAGGAGGAGAAAGAGACATGAGGATGGGAGGGGAGAGGGATGATGGTGGGGAAGGGAGAGGTGAACAGGGAGGGGAAGGGAGAGGTGGGACATGGGGAGAAGGAGAAAGAGACATGAGGATGGGAAGGGAGAGGGATGATGGTGGGGAAGGGAGAGGTGAACAAGGAGGGGAGGGGAGAGGTGGGACACGGGGAGGAGGAGAGAAGAGACATAGGGATGGGAAGAGAGAGGGATGATGGTGGGGAAGGGAGAGTTGAACAGGGAGGGGAGGGGAGAGGTGAGACACGGGGAGGAAGAGAGAAGAGACATAGGGATGGGAAGGGAGAGGTATGACGGTGGGGAAGGGAGAGGTGAACGGGGAGGGGAGGGGAGAGGTGGGACACGGGGAGAAGGAGAAAGAGACATGAGGATGGGAGGGGAGAGGGATGATGGTGGGGAAGGGAGAGGTGAACAGGGAGGGGAGGGGAGAGGTGGGACACAGGGAGGAGGAGAGAAGAGACATGGGGATGGGAAGAGAGAGGGATGATGGTGGGGAAGGGAGAGGTGAACAGGGAGGGGAGGGGAGAGGTGAACAGGGAGGGGAGGGGAGAGGTGGGAAATGGGGATGGGAAGAGAGAGGGATGATGGTGGGGAAGGGAGAGGTGAACAGGGAGGGGAGGGGAGGGGAGAGGTGGGACACGGGGAGGAGGAGAGATGAGACATGGGGATGGGAAGGGAGAGGGATGATGGTGGGGAAGGGAGAGGTGAACAGGGAGGGGAGGGGAGGGGAGAGGTGGGACACGGGGAGGAGGAGAGAAGAGATGGGGATGGGAAGGGAGAGGGATAATGGTGGGGAAGGGAGAGGTGAACAGGGAGGGGAGGGGAGAGGTGGGACACAGGGAGGAAGAGAGAAGAGACATGGGGATGGGAAGAGAGAGGGATGATGGTGGGGAAGGGAGAGGTGAACAGGGAGGGGAGGGGAGAGGCGAGACGGGGAGGAGGAGAGAAGAGACATGGGGATGGGAAGGGAGAGGGATGACGGTGGGGAAGGGAGAGGTGAACAGGGAGGGGAGGGGAGGGGAGAGGTGAACAGGGAGGGGAGGGGAGAGGTGGGACACGGGGAGGAGGAGAGAAGAGACATGGGGATGGGAAGGGAGAGGGATGACGGTGGGGAAGGGAGAGGTGAACAGGGAGGGGAGGGGATGGGAGAGGTGAACAGGGAGGGGAGGGGAGAGGTGGGACACGGGGAGGAGGAGAGAAGAGAAATGGGGATGGGAAGAGAGAGGGATGACGGTGGGGAAGGGAGAGGTGAACAGGGAGGGGAGGGGAGAGGCGAGACACGGGGAAGGGTGGGGAGGTGGGGAGAAGATGGACTCAGCGATAGGAGGGGGAGTGAAGGAACACAGGGAGGAGAATGAGAGATGGGGAGATGAGACATGGGGGTGGGAAGGGAGAGGTATGACGGTGGGGAAGGGAGAGGTGAACAGGGAGGGGAGGGGAGAGGTGGGACACGGGGAGGAGGAGAGAAGAGACATGGGGATGGGAAGAGAGAGGGATGATGGTGGGGAAGGGAGAGGTGAACAGGGAGGGGAGGGGAGAGGTGAACAGGGAGGGGAGGGGAGAGGTGGGACACGGGGAGGAATAGAGAAGAGACATGGGGATTTGAAGGGAGAGGGATGATGGTGGGGAGGGGAGAGGTGAACAGGGAGGGGAGGGGAGAGGTGGGACACGGGGAGGAGGAGAGAAGAGACATGGGGATGGGAAGAGAGAGGGATGATGGTGGGGAAGGGAGAGGTGAACAGGGAGGGGAGGGGAGGGGAGAGGTGGGACACGGGGAGGAGGAGAGATGAGACATGGGGATATGAAGGGAGAGGGATGATGGTGGGGAAGGGAGAGGTGAACAGGGAGGGGAGGGGAGGGGAGAGGTGAACAGGGAGGGGAGGGGAGGGGAGAGGTGAAAAAAGAGGGGAGGAGAGAGGTGGGACAAGGGGAGTAGGAGAGAAGAGACATGGGGATGGGAGGGGAGAGGGATGACGGTGGGGAAGGGAGAGGTGAACAGGGAGGGGAGGGGAGGGGAGAGGTGGGACACAGGGAGGAGGAGAGAAGAGACATGGGGATGGGAGGGGAGAGGGATGATGGTGGGGAAGGGAGAGGTGAACAGGGAGGGGAGGGGAGAGGTGGGACACAGGGAGGAAGAGAGAAGAGACATGGGGATGGGAAGGGAGAGGGATGATGGTGGGGAAGGGAGAGGTGAACAGGGAGGGGAGGGGAGGGGAGAGGTGGGACACGGGGAGGAGGAGAGAAGAGACATGGGGATGGGAAGGGAGAGGGATAATGGTGGGGAAGGGAGAGGTGAACAGGGAGGGGAGGGGAGAGGTGAGACCCGGGGAGGAAGAGAGAAGAGACATGGGGATGGGAAGGGAGAGGGATGACGGTGGGGAAGGGAGAGGTGAACAGGGAGGGGAGGGTAGGGGAGAGGTGGGACACAGGGAGGAGGAGAGAAGAGACATGGGGATGGGAGGGGAGAGGGATGATGGTGGGGAAGGGAGAGGTGAACAGGGAGGGGAGGGGAGAGGTGGGACACAGGGAGGAAGAGAGAAGAGACATGGGGATGGGAAGAGAGAGGGATGATGGTGGGGAAGGGAGAGGTGAACAGGGAGGGGAGGGGAGAGGCGAGACACGGGGAGGAGGAGAGAAGAGACATGGGGATGGGAAGGGAGAGGGATGACGGTGGGGAAGGGAGAGGTGAACAGGGAGGGGAGGGGAGGGGAGAGGTGAACAGGGAGGGGAGGGGAGAGGTGGGACACGGGGAGGAGGAGAGAAGAGACATGGGGATGGGAAGGGAGAGGTGAACAGGGAGGGGAGGGGAGGGGAGAGGTGAACGGGGAGGGGAGGGGAGAGGTGGGACATAGGGAGGAGGAGAGAAGAGACATGGGGATGGGAAGAGAGAGGGATGATGGTGGAGAAGGGAGAGGTGAACAGGGAGGGGAGGGGAGAGGAGAGGTGGGACACGGGAAGGAGGAGAGAAGAGACATGGGGATGGGAAGGGAGAGGGATGATGGGGGGAAGGGAGAGGTGAACAGGGAGGGGAGGGGAGGGGAGAGGTGGGACACGGAGGAGGAGAAAGAGACATGGGGATGGGAAGGGAGAGGTGAACAGGGAGGGGAGGGGAGGGGAGAGGTGAACGGGGAGGGGAGGGGAGAGGTGGGACACAGGTAGGAGGAGAGAAGAGACATGGGGATGGGAAGAGAGAGGGATAATGGTGGAGAAGGGAGAGGTGAACAGGGAGGGGAGGGGAGAGGTGGGACACGGGAAGGAGGAGAGAAGAGACATGGGGATGGGAAGGGAGAGGGATGACGGTGGGGAAGGGAGAGGTGAACAGGGAGGGGTGGGGAGGGGAGAGGTGAACAGGGAGGGGAGGGGAGAGGTGGGACACGGGGAGGAGGAGAGAAGAGAAATGGGGATGGGAAGAGAGAGGGATGATGGTGGGGAAGGGAGAGGTGAACAGGGAGGGGAGGGGAGGGGAGAGGTGGGACACGGGGAGGAGCAGAGATGAGACATGGGGATATGAAGGGAGAGGGATGATGGTGGGGAAGGGAGAGGTGAACAGGGAGGGGAGGGGAGGGGAGAGGTGAACAGGGAGGGGAGGGGAGGGGAGAGGTGAAAAGGGAGGGGAGGAGAGAGGTGGGACAAGGGGAGTAGGAGAGAAGAGACATGGGGATGGGAGGGGAGAGGGATGACGGTGGGGAAGGGAGAGGTGAACAGGGAGGGGAGGGGAGGGGAGAGGTGGGACACAGGGAGGAGGAGAGAAGAGACATGGGGATGGGAGGGGAGAGGGATGATGGTGGGGAAGGGAGAGGTGAACAGGGAGGGGAGGGGAGAGGTGGGACACAGGGAGGAAGAGAGAAGAGACATGGGGATGGGAAGGGAGAGGGATGATGGTGGGGAAGGGAGAGGTGAACAGGGAGGGGACGGGAGGGGAGAGGTGGGACACGGGGAGGAGGAGAGAAGAGACATGGGGATGGGAAGGGAGAGGGATAATGGTGGGGAAGGGAGAGGTGAACAGGGAGGGGAGGGGAGAGGTGAGACCCGGGGAGGAAGAGAGAAGAGACATGGGGATGGGAAGGGAGAGGGATGACGGTGGGGAAGGGAGAGGTGAACAGGGAGGGGAGGGTAGGGGAGAGGTGGGACACAGGGAGGAGGAGAGAAGAGACATGGGGATGGGAGGGGAGAGGGATGATGGTGGGGAAGGGAGAGGTGAACAGGGGGGGAGGGGAGAGGTGGGACACAGGGAGGAAGAGAGAAGAGACATGTGGATGGGAAGAGAGAGGGATGATGGTGGGGAAGGGAGAGGTGAACAGGGAGGGGAGGGGAGAGGCGAGACACGGGGAGGAGGAGAGAAGAGACATGGGGATGGGAAGGGAGAGGGATGACGGTGGGGAAGGGAGAGGTGAACAGGGAGGGGAGGGGAGGGGAGAGGTGAACAGGGAGGGGAGGGGAGAGGTGGGACACGGGGAGGAGGAGAGAAGAGACATGGGGATGGGAAGGGAGAGGGATGACGGTGGGGAAGGGAGAGGTGAACAGGGAGGGGAGGGGAGGGGAGAGGTGAACAGGGAGGGGAGGGGAGAGGTGGGACACGGGGAGGAGTAGAGAAGAGAAATGGGGATGGGAAGAGAGAGGGATGACGGTGGGGAAGGGAGAGGTGAACAGGGAGGGGAGGGGAGAGGCGAGACACGGGGAAGGGTGGGGAGGTGGGGAGAAGATGGACTCAGCGATAGGAGGGGGAGTGAAGGAACACAGGGAGGAGAATGAGAGATGGGGAGATGAGACATGGGGGAGGGAAGGGAGAGGTATGACGGTGGGGAAGGGAGAGGTGAACAGGGAGGGGAGGGGAGAGGTGGGACACGGGGAGGAGGAGAGAAGAGACATGGGGATGGGAAGAGAGAGGGATGATGGTGGGGAAGGGAGAGGTGAACAGGGAGGGGAGGGGAGAGGTGAACAGGGAGGGGAGGGGAGAGGTGGGACACGGGGAGGAAGAGAGAAGAGACATGGGGATTTGAAGGGAGAGGGATGATGGTGGGGAGGGGAGAGGTGAACAGGGAGGGGAGGGGAGAGGTGGGACACGGGGAGGAGGAGAGAAGAGAAATGGGGATGGGAAGAGAGAGGGATGATGGTGGGGAAGGGAGAGGTGAACAGGGAGGGGAGGGGAGAGGTGAGACACGGGGAGGAAGAGAGAAGAGACATAGGGATGGGAAGGGAGAGGTATGACGGTGGGGAAGGGAGAGGTGAACGGGGAGTGGAGGGGAGAGGTGGGACACGGGGAGGAGGAGAAAGAGACATGAGGATGGGAGGGGAGAGGGATGATGGTGGGGAAGGGAGAGGTGAACAGGGAGGGAAAGGGAGAGGTGGGACACGGGGAGGAGGAGAGAAGAGACATGGGGATGGGAAGGGAGAGGGATGATGGTGGGGAAGGGAGAGGTGAACAAGGTGGGGAGGGGAGAGGTGGGACACGGGGAGGAGGAGAGAAGAGACATAGGGATGGGAAGAGAGAGGGATGATGGTGGGGAAGGGAGAGGTGAACAGGGAGGGGAGGGGAGAGGTGGGACACGGGGAGGAGGAGAGAAGAGACATGGGGATGGGAAGGGAGAGGGATGATGGTGGGGAAAGGAGAGGTGAACAGGGAGGGGAGGGGAGTGGTGGGACACAGGGAGGAGGAGAGAAGAGACATGGGGATGGGAAGGGAGAGGGATGATGGGGGGAAGGGAGAGGTGAACAGGGAGGGGAGGGGAGAGGTGGGACACAGGGAGGAGGAGAAAGAGACATGGGGATGGGAAGGGAGAGGTGAACAGGGAGGGGAGGGGAGGGGAGAGGTGGGACACAGGGAGGAGGAGAGAAGAGACATGAGGATGGGAAGGGAGAGGGATGATGGTGGGGAAGGGAGAGGTGAACAAGGAGGGGAGGGGAGAGGTGGGACACGGGGAGGAGGAGAGAAGAGACATAGGGATGGGAAGAGAGAGGGATGATGGTGGGGAAGGGAGAGGTGAACAGGGAGGGGAGGGGAGAGGTGGGACACGGGGAGGAGGAGAAAGAGACATGGGGATGGGAAGGGAGAGGTGAACAGGGAGGGGAGGGGTGGGGAGAGGTGAACGGGGAGGGGAGGGGAGAGGTGGGACATAGGGAGGAGGAGAGAAGAGACATGGGGATTGGAAGAGAGAGGGATGATGGTGGAGAAGGGAGAGGTGAACAGGGAGGGGAGGGGAGAGGTGGGACACGGGAAGGAGGAGAGAAGAGACATGGGGATGGGAAGGGAGAGGGATGATGGGGGGAAGGGAGAGGTGAACAGGGAGGGGAGGGGAGGGGAGAGGTGGGACACAGGGAGGAGGAGAAAGAGACATGGGGATGGGAAGGGAGAGGTGAACAGGGAGGGGAGGGGAGAGGTGAACGGGGAGGGGAGGGGAGAGGTGGGACACAGGGAGGAGGAGAGAAGAGACATGAGGATGGGAAGGGAGAGGGATGATGGTGGGGAAGGGAGAGGTGAACAAGGAGGGGAGGGGAGAGGTGGGACACGGGGAGGAGGAGAGAAGAGACATAGGGATGGGAAGAGAGAGGGATGATGGTGGGGAAGGGAGAGGTGAACAGGGAGGGAAAGGGAGAGGTGGGACACGGGGAGGAGGAGAGAAGAGACATGGGGATGGGAAGGGAGAGGGATGATGGTGGGGAAGGGAGAGGTGAACAAGGTGGGGAGGGGAGAGGTGGGACACGGGGAGGAGGAGAGAAGAGACATAGGGATGGGAAGAGAGAGGGATGATGGTGGGGAAGGGAGAGGTGAACAGGGAGGGGAGGGGAGAGGTGGGACACGGGGAGGAGGAGAGAAGAGACATGGGGATGGGAAGGGAGAGGGATGATGGTGGGGAAAGGAGAGGTGAACAGGGAGGGGAGGGGAGTGGTGGGACACAGGGAGGAGGAGAGAAGAGACATGGGGATGGGAAGGGAGAGGGATGATGGGGGGAAGGGAGAGGTGAACAGGGAGGGGAGGGGAGAGGTGGGACACAGGGAGGAGGAGAAAGAGACATGGGGATGGGAAGGGAGAGGTGAACAGGGAGGGGAGGGGAGGGGAGGGGAGAGGTGGGACACAGGGAGGAGGAGAGAAGAGACATGAGGATGGGAAGGGAGAGGGATGATGGTGGGGAAGGGAGAGGTGAACAAGGAGGGGAGGGGAGAGGTGGGACACGGGGAGGAGGAGAGAAGAGACATAGGGATGGGAAGAGAGAGGGATGATGGTGGGGAAGGGAAAGGTGAACAGGGAGGGGAGGGGAGAGGTGGGACACGGGGAGGAGGAGAAAGAGACATGGGGATGGGAAGGGAGAGGTGAACAGGGAGGGGAGGGGAGGGGAGAGGTGAACGGGGAGGGGAGGGGAGAGGTGGGACATAGGGAGGAGGAGAGAAGAGACATGGGGATGGGAAGAGAGAGGGATGATGGTGGAGAAGGGAGAGGTGAACAGGGAGGGGAGGGGAGAGGTGGGACACGGGAAGGAGGAGAGAAGAGACATGGGGATGGGAAGGGAGAGGGATGATGGGGGGAAGGGAGAGGTGAACAGGGAGGGGAGGGGAGGGGAGAGGTGGGACACAGGGAGGAGGAGAAAGAGACATGGGGATGGGAAGGGAGAGGTGAACAGGGAGGGGAGGGGAGGGGAGAGGTGAACGGGGAGGGGAGGGGAGAGGTGGGACACAGGGAGGAGGAGAGAAGAGACATGGGGATGGGAAGAGAGAGGGATGATGGTGGAGAAGGGAGAGGTGAACAGGGAGGGGAGGGGAGAGGTGGGACACGGGAAGGAGGAGAGAAGAGACATGGGGATGGGAAGGGAGAGGGATGACGGTGGGGAAGGGAGAGGTGAACAGGGAGGGGTGGGGAGGGGAGAGGTGAACAGGGAGCGGAGGGGAGGGGAGAGGTGGGACACGAGGAGGAGGAGAGAAGAGACATGGGGATGGGAAGAGAGACGGATGACGGTGGGGAAGGGAGAGGTGAACAGGGAGGGGAGTGGAGGGGAGAGGTGAACAGGGAGGGGAGGGGAGAGGTGGGACAAGGGGAGTAGGAGAGAAGAGACATGGGGATTGGAGGGGAGAGGGATGACGGTGGGGAATGGAGAGGTGAACAGGGAGGGGAGGGGAGGGGAGAGGTGGGACACAGGGAGGAGGAGAGAAGAGACATGGGGATGGGAGGGGAGAGGGATGATGGTGGGGAAGGGAGAGGTGAACAGGGAGGGGAGGGGAGTGGTGGGACACAGGGAGGAAGAGAGAAGAGACATGGGGATGGGAAGGGAGAGGGATGATGGTGGGGAAGGGAGAGGAGAACAGGGAGGGGAGGGGAGGGGAGAGGTGGGACACGGGGAGGAGGAGAGAAGAGACATGGGGATATGAAGGGAGAGGGATGATGGTAGGGAAGGGAGAGGTGAACAGCGAGGGGAGGGGAGGGGAGAGGTGAACAGGGAGGGGAGGGGAGGGGAGAGGTGAAAAGGGAGGGGAGGAGAGAGGTGGGACAGGGGGAGTAGGAGAGAAGAGACATGGGGATGGGAGGGGAGAGGGATGACGGTGGGGAAGGGAGAGGTGAACAGGGAGGGGAGGGGAGAGGTGGGACAGGGAGGAAGAGAGAAGAGACATGGGGATGGGAAGGGAGAGGGATGATGGTGGGGAAGGGAGAGGTGAACAGGGAGGGGAGGGGAGGGGAGAGGTGGGACACGGGGAGGAGGAGAGAAGAGACATGGGGATGGGAAGGGAGAGGGATAATGGTGGGGAAGGGAGAGGTGAACAGGGAGAGGAGGGGAGGGGAGAGGTGGGACACAGGGAGGAGGAGAGAAGAGACATGGGGATGGGAGGGGAGAGGGATGATGGTGGGGAAGGGAGAGGTGAACAGGGAGGGGAGGGGAGAGGTGAGACCCGGGGAGGAAGAGAGAAGAGACATGGGGATGGGAAGGGAGAGGGATGACGGTGGGGAAGGGAGAGGTGAACAGGGTGGGGAGGGTAGGGGAGAGGTGGGACACAGGGAGGAGGAGAGAAGAGACATGGGGATGGGAGGGGAGAGGGATGATGGTGGGGAAGGGAGAGGTGAACAGGGGGGGAGGGGAGAGGTGGGACACAGGGAGGAAGAGAGAAGAGACATGTGGATGGGAAGAGAGAGGGATGATGGTGGGGAAGGGAGAGGTGAACAGGGAGGGGAGGGGAGAGGCGAGACACGGGGAGGAGGAGAGAAGAGACATGGGGATGGGAAGGGAGAGGGATGACGGTGGGGAAGGGAGAGGTGAACAGGGAGGGGAGGGGAGGGGAGAGGTGAACAGGGAGGGGAGGGGAGAGGTGGGACACGGGGAGGAGGAGAGAAGAGACATGGGGATGGGAAGGGAGAGGGATGACGGTGGGGAAGGGAGAGGTGAACAGGGAGGGGAGGGGAGGGGAGAGGTGAACAGGGAGGGGAGGGGAGAGGTGGGACACGGGGAGGAGTAGAGAAGAGAAATGGGGATGGGAAGAGAGAGGGATGACGGTGGGGAAGGGAGAGGTGAACAGGGAGGGGAGGGCAGAGGCGAGACACGGGGAAGGGTGGGGAGGTGGGGAGAAGATGGACTCAGCGATAGGAGGGGGAGTGAAGGAACACAGGGAGGAGAATGAGAGATGGGGAGATGAGACATGGGGGAGGGAAGGGAGAGGTATGACGGTGGGGAAGGGAGAGGTGAACAGGGAGGGGAGGGGAGAGGTGGGACACGGGGAGGAGGAGAGAAGAGACATGGGGATGGGAAGAGAGAGGGATGATGGTGGGGAAGGGAGAGGTGAACAGGGAGGGGAGGGGAGAGGTGAACAGGGAGGGGAGGGGAGAGGTGGGACACGGGGAGGAAGAGAGAAGAGACATGGGGATTTGAAGGGAGAGGGATGATGGTGGGGAGGGGAGAGGTGAACAGGGAGGGGAGGGGAGAGGTGGGACACGGGGAGGAGGAGAGAAGAGAAATGGGGATGGGAAGAGAGAGGGATGATGGTGGGGAAGGGAGAGGTGAACAGGGAGGGGAGGGGAGAGGTGAGACACGGGGAGGAAGAGAGAAGAGACATAGGGATGGGAAGGGAGAGGTATGACGGTGGGGAAGGGAGAGGTGAACGGGGAGTGGAGGGGAGAGGTGGGACACGGGGAGGAGGAGAAAGAGACATGAGGATGGGAGGGGAGAGGGATGATGGTGGGGAAGGGAGAGGTGAACAGGGAGGGAAAGGGAGAGGTGGGACACGGGGAGGAGGAGAGAAGAGACATGGGGATGGGAAGGGAGAGGGATGATGGTGGGGAAGGGAGAGGTGAACAAGGTGGGGAGGGGAGAGGTGGGACACGGGGAGGAGGAGAGAAGAGACATAGGGATGGGAAGAGAGAGGGATGATGGTGGGGAAGGGAGAGGTGAACAGGGAGGGGAGGGGAGAGGTGGGACACGGGGAGGAGGAGAGAAGAGACATGGGGATGGGAAGGGAGAGGGATGATGGTGGGGAAAGGAGAGGTGAACAGGGAGGGGAGGGGAGTGGTGGGACACAGGGAGGAGGAGAGAAGAGACATGGGGATGGGAAGGGAGAGGGATGATGGGGGGAAGGGAGAGGTGAACAGGGAGGGGAGGGGAGAGGTGGGACACAGGGAGGAGGAGAAAGAGACATGGGGATGGGAAGGGAGAGGTGAACAGGGAGGGGAGGGGAGGGGAGAGGTGGGACACAGGGAGGAGGAGAGAAGAGACATGAGGATGGGAAGGGAGAGGGATGATGGTGGGGAAGGGAGAGGTGAACAAGGAGGGGAGGGGAGAGGTGGGACACGGGGAGGAGGAGAGAAGAGACATAGGGATGGGAAGAGAGAGGGATGATGGTGGGGAAGGGAGAGGTGAACAGGGAGGGGAGGGGAGAGGTGGGACACGGGGAGGAGGAGAAAGAGACATGGGGATGGGAAGGGAGAGGTGAACAGGGAGGGGAGGGGTGGGGAGAGGTGAACGGGGAGGGGAGGGGAGAGGTGGGACATAGGGAGGAGGAGAGAAGAGACATGGGGATTGGAAGAGAGAGGGATGATGGTGGAGAAGGGAGAGGTGAACAGGGAGGGGAGGGGAGAGGTGGGACACGGGAAGGAGGAGAGAAGAGACATGGGGATGGGAAGGGAGAGGGATGATGGGGGGAAGGGAGAGGTGAACAGGGAGGGGAGGGGAGGGGAGAGGTGGGACACAGGGAGGAGGAGAAAGAGACATGGGGATGGGAAGGGAGAGGTGAACAGGGAGGGGAGGGGAGAGGTGAACGGGGAGGGGAGGGGAGAGGTGGGACACAGGGAGGAGGAGAGAAGAGACATGAGGATGGGAAGGGAGAGGGATGATGGTGGGGAAGGGAGAGGTGAACAAGGAGGGGAGGGGAGAGGTGGAACACGGGGAGGAGGAGAGAAGAGACATAGGGATGGGAAGAGAGAGGGATGATGGTGGGGAAGGGAGAGGTGAACAGGGAGGGAAAGGGAGAGGTGGGACACGGGGAGGAGGAGAGAAGAGACATGGGGATGGGAAGGGAGAGGGATGATGGTGGGGAAGGGAGAGGTGAACAAGGTGGGGAGGGGAGAGGTGGGACACGGGGAGGAGGAGAGAAGAGACATAGGGATGGGAAGAGAGAGGGATGATGGTGGGGAAGGGAGAGGTGAACAGGGAGGGGAGGGGAGAGGTGGGACACGGGGAGGAGGAGAGAAGAGACATAGGGATGGGAAGAGAGAGGGATGATGGTGGGGAAGGGAGAGGTGAACAGGGAGGGGAGGGGAGAGGTGGGACACGGGGAGGAGGAGAGAAGAGACATGGGGATGGGAAGGGAGAGGGATGATGGTGGGGAAAGGAGAGGTGAACAGGGAGGGGAGGGGAGTGGTGGGACACAGGGAGGAGGAGAGAAGAGACATGGGGATGGGAAGGGAGAGGGATGATGGGGGGAAGGGAGAGGTGAACAGGGAGGGGAGGGGAGAGGTGGGACACAGGGAGGAGGAGAAAGAGACATGGGGATGGGAAGGGAGAGGTGAACAGGGAGGGGAGGGGAGGGGAGGGGAGAGGTGGGACACAGGGAGGAGGAGAGAAGAGACATGAGGATGGGAAGGGAGAGGGATGATGGTGGGGAAGGGAGAGGTGAACAAGGAGGGGAGGGGAGAGGTGGGACACGGGGAGGAGGAGAGAAGAGACATAGGGATGGGAAGAGAGAGGGATGATGGTGGGGAAGGGAGAGGTGAACAGGGAGGGGAGGGGAGAGGTGGGACACGGGGAGGAGGAGAAAGAGACATGGGGATGGGAAGGGAGAGGTGAACAGGGAGGGGAGGGGAGGGGAGAGGTGAACGGGGAGGGGAGGGGAGAGGTGGGACATAGGGAGGAGGAGAGAAGAGACATGGGGATGGGAAGAGAGAGGGATGATGGTGGAGAAGGGAGAGGTGAACAGGGAGGGGAGGGGAGAGGTGGGACACGGGAAGGAGGAGAGAAGAGACATGGGGATGGGAAGGGAGAGGGATGATGGGGGGAAGGGAGAGGTGAACAGGGAGGGGAGGGGAGGGGAGAGGTGGGACACAGGGAGGAGGAGAAAGAGACATGGGGATGGGAAGGGAGAGGTGAACAGGGAGGGGAGGGGAGGGGAGAGGTGAACGGGGAGGGGAGGGGAGAGGTGGGACACAGGGAGGAGGAGAGAAGAGACATGGGGATGGGAAGAGAGAGGGATGATGGTGGAGAAGGGAGAGGTGAACAGGGAGGGGAGGGGAGAGGTGGGACACGGGAAGGAGGAGAGAAGAGACATGGGGATGGGAAGGGAGAGGGATGACGGTGGGGAAGGGAGAGGTGAACAGGGAGGGGTGGGGAGGGGAGAGGTGAACAGGGAGCGGAGGGGAGGGGAGAGGTGGGACACAGGGAGGAGGAGAGAAGAGACATGGGGATGGGAGGGGAGAGGGATGATGGTGGGGAAGGGAGAGGTGAACAGGGAGGGGAGGGGAGTGGTGGGACACAGGGAGGAAGAGAGAAGAGACATGGGGATGGGAAGGGAGAGGGATGATGGTGGGGAAGGGAGAGGAGAACAGGGAGGGGAGGGGAGGGGAGAGGTGGGACACGGGGAGGAGGAGAGAAGAGACATGGGGATATGAAGGGAGAGGGATGATGGTAGGGAAGGGAGAGGTGAACAGCGAGGGGAGGGGAGGGGAGAGGTGAACAGGGAGGGGAGGGGAGGGGAGAGGTGAAAAGGGAGGGGAGGAGAGAGGTGGGACAGGGGGAGTAGGAGAGAAGAGACATGGGGATGGGAGGGGAGAGGGATGACGGTGGGGAAGGGAGAGGTGAACAGGGAGGGGAGGGGAGAGGTGGGACAGGGAGGAAGAGAGAAGAGACATGGGGATGGGAAGGGAGAGGGATGATGGTGGGGAAGGGAGAGGTGAACAGGGAGGGGAGGGGAGGGGAGAGGTGGGACACGGGGAGGAGGAGAGAAGAGACATGGGGATGGGAAGGGAGAGGGATAATGGTGGGGAAGGGAGAGGTGAACAGGGAGAGGAGGGGAGGGGAGAGGTGGGACACAGGGAGGAGGAGAGAAGAGACATGGGGATGGGAGGGGAGAGGGATGATGGTGGGGAAGGGAGAGGTGAACAGGGAGGGGAGGGGAGAGGTGAGACCCGGGGAGGAAGAGAGAAGAGACATGGGGATGGGAAGGGAGAGGGATGACGGTGGGGAAGGGAGAGGTGAACAGGGTGGGGAGGGTAGGGGAGAGGTGGGACACAGGGAGGAGTAGAGAAGAGACATGGGGATGGGAGGGGAGAGGGATGATGGTGGGGAAGGGACAGGTGAACAGGGAGGGGAGGGGAGAGGTGGGACACAGTGAGGAAGAGAGAAGAGACATGGGGATGGGAAGAGAGAGGGATGATGGTGGGGAAGGGAGAGGTGAACAGGGAGGGGAGGGGAGAGGCGAGACGGGGAGGAGGAGAGAAGAGACGTGGGGATGGGAAGGGAGAGGGATGACGGTGGGGAAGGGAGAGGTGAACAGGGAGGGGAGGGGAGGGGAGAGGTGAACAGGGAGGGGAGGGGAGAGGTGGGACACGGGGAGGAGGAGAGAAGAGACATGGGGATGGGAAGGGAGAGGGATGACGGTGGGGAAGGGAGAGGTGAACAGGGAGGGGAGGGGATGGGAGAGGTGAACAGGGAGGGGAGGGGAGAGGTGGGACACGGGGAGGAGGAGAGAAGAGAAATGGGGATGGGAAGAGAGAGGGATGACGGTGGGGAAGGGAGAGGTGAACAGGGAGGGGAGGGGAGAGGCGAGACACGGGGAAGGGTGGGGAGGTGGGGAGAAGATGGACTCAGCGATAGGAGGGGGAGTGAAGGAACACAGGGAGGAGAATGAGAGATGGGGAGATGAGACATGGGGGTGGGAAGGGAGAGGTATGACGGTGGGGAAGGGAGAGGTGAACAGGGAGGGGAGGGGAGAGGTGGGACACGGGGAGGAGGAGAGAAGAGACATGGGGATGGGAAGAGAGAGGGATGATGGTGGGGAAGGGAGAGGTGAACAGGGAGGGGAGGGGAGAGGTGAACAGGGAGGGGAGAGGAGAGGTGGGACACGGGGAGGAAGAGAGAAGAGACATGGGGATTTGAAGGGAGAGGGATGATGGTGGGGAGGGGAGAGGTGAACAGGGAGGGGAGGGGAGAGGTGGGACACGGGGAGGAGGAGAGAAGAGAAATGGGGATGGGAAGAGAGAGGGATGATGGTGGGGAAGGGAGAGGTGAACAGGGAGGGGAGTGGAGTGGTGGGACACAGGGAGGAAGAGAGAAGAGACATGGGGATGGGAAGGGAGAGGGATGATGGTGGGGAAGGGAGAGGTGAACAGGGAGGGGAGGGGAGGGGAGAGGTGGGACACGGGGAGGAGGAGAGATGAGACATGGGGATATGAAGGGAGAGGGATGATGGTGGGGAAGGGAGAGGTGAACAGGGAGGGGAGGGGAGGGGAGAGGTGAACAGGGAGGGGAGGGGAGGGGAGAGGTGAAAAGGGAGGGGAGGAGAGAGGTGGGACAAGGGGAGTAGGAGAGAAGAGACATGGGGATGGGTGGGGAGAGGGATGACGGTGGGGAAGGGAGAGGTGAACAGGGAGGGGAGGGGAGGGGAGAGGTGGGACACAGGGAGGAGGAGAGAAGAGACATGGGGATGGGAGGGGAGAGGGATGATGGTGGGGAAGGGAGAGGTGAACAGGGAGGGGAGGGGAGAGGTGGGACACAGGGAGGAAGAGAGAAGAGACATGGGGATGGGAAGGGAGAGGGATGATGGTGGGGAAGGGAGAGGTGAACAGGGAGGGGAGGGGAGGGGAGAGGTGGGACACGGGGAGGAGGAGAGAAGAGAAATGGGGATGGGAAGGGAGAGGGATAATGGTGGGGAAGGGAGAGGTGAACAGGGAGAGGAGGGGAGGGGAGAGGTGGGACAGGGAGGAGGAGAGAAGAGACATGGGGATGGGAGGGGAGAGGGATGATGGTGGGGAAGGGAGAGGTGAACAGGGAGGGGAGGGGAGAGGTGAGACCCGGGGAGGAACAGAGAAGAGACATGGGGATGGGAAGGGAGAGGGATGACGGTGGGGAAGGGAGAGGTGAACAGGGAGGGGAGGGTAGGGGAGAGTTGGGACACAGGGAGGAGGAGAGAAGAGACATGGGGATGGGAGGGGAGAGGGATGATGGTGGGGAAGGGAGAGGTGAACAGGGAGGGGAGGGGAGAGGTGGGACACAGGGAGGAAGAGAGAAGAGACATGGGGATGGGAAGAGAGAGGGATGATGGTGGGGAAGGGAGAGGTGAACAGGGAGGGGAGGGGAGAGGTGAGACCCGGGGAGGAAGAGAGAAGAGACATGGGGATGGGAAGGGAGAGGGATGACGGTGGGGAAGGGAGAGGTGAACAGGGAGGGGAGGGTAGGGGAGAGGTGGGACACAGGGAGGAAGAGAGAAGAGACATGGGGATGGGAAGAGAGAGGGATGATGGTGGGGAAGGGAGAGGTGAACAGGGAGGGGAGGGGAGGGGAGAGGTGAACAGGGAGGGGAGGGGAGAGGTGGGACACAGGGAGGAGGAGAGAAGAGACATGGGGATGGGAAGGGAGAGGGATGACGGTGGGGAAGGGAGAGGTGAACAGGGAGGGGAGGGGATGGGAGAGGTGAACAGGGAGGGGAGGGGAGAGGTGGGACACGGGGAGGAGGAGAGAAGAGAAATGGGGATGGGAAGAGAGAGGGATGACGGTGGGGAAGGGAGAGGTGAACAGGGAGGGGAGGGGAGAGGCGAGACACGGGGAAGGGTGGGGAGGTGGGGAGAAGATGGACTCAGCGATAGGAGGTGGAGTGAAGGAAGACAGGGAGGAGAATGAGAGATGGGGAGATGAGACATGGGGGTGGGAAGGGAGAGGTATGACGGTGGGGAAGGGAGAGGTGAACAGGGAGGGGAGGGGAGAGGTGGGACACGGGGAGGAGGAGAGAAGAGACATGGGGATGGGAAGAGAGAGGGATGATGGTGGGGAAGGGAGAGGTGAACAGGGAGGGGAGGGGAGAGGTGGGACACGGGGAGGAGGAGAGAAGAGACATGGGGATGGGAAGAGAGAGGGATGATGGTGGGGAAGGGAGAGGTGAACAGGGAGGGGAGGGGAGAGGTGAACAGGGAGGGGAGGGGAGAGGTGGGACACGGGGAGGAAGAGAGAAGAGACATGGGGATTTGAAGGGAGAGGGATGATGGTGGGGAGGGGAGAGGTGAACAGGGAGGGGAGGGGAGAGATGGGACACGGGGAGGAGGAGAGAAGAGAAATGGGGATGGGAAGAGAGAGGGATGATGGTGGGGAAGGGAGAGGTGAACAGGGAGGGGAGGGGAGGGGAGAGGTGGGACACGGGGAGGAGGAGAGATGAGACATGGGGATATGAAGGGAGAGGGATGATGGTGGGGAAGGGAGAGGTGAACAGGGAGGGGAGGGGAGGGGAGAGGTGAACAGGGAGGGGAGGGGAGGGGAGAGGTGAAAAGGGAGGGGAGGAGAGAGGTGGGACAAGGGGAGTAGGAGAGAAGAGACATGGGGATGGGAGGGGAGAGGGATGACGGTGGGGACGGGAGAGGTGAACAGGGAGGGGAGGGGAGAGGTGGGACACAGGGAGGAAGAGAGAAGAGACATGGGGATGGGAAGGGAGAGGGATGATGGTGGGGAAGGGAGAGGTGAACAGGGAGGGGAGGGGAGGGGAGAGGTGGGACACGGGGAGGAGGAGAGAAGAGACATGGGGATGGGAAGGGAGAGGGATAATGGTGGGGAAGGGAGAGGTAAACAGGGAGATGAGGGGAGGGGAGAGGTGGGACAGGGAGGAGGAGAGAAGAGACATGGGGATGGGAGGGGAGAGGGATGATGGTGGGGAAGGGAGAGGTGAACAGGGAGGGGAGGGGAGAGGTGAGACCCGGGGAGGAAGAGAGAAAAGACATGGGGATGGGAAGGGAGAGGGATGACGGTGGGGAAGGGAGAGGTGAACAGGGAGGGGAGGGTAGGGGAGAGGTGGGACACAGGGAGGAGGAGAGAAGAGACATGGGGATGGGAGGGGAGAGGTATGATGGTGGGGAAGGGAGAGGTGAACAGGGAGGGGAGGGGAGAGGTGGGACACAGGGAGGAAGAGAGAAGAGACATGGGGATGGGAAGAGAGAGGGATGATGGTGGGGAAGGGAGAGGTGAACAGGGAGGGGAGGGGAGAGGCGAGACACGGGGAGGAGGAGAGAAGAGACATGGGGATGGGAAGGGAGAGGGATGACGGTGGGGAAGGGAGAGGTGAACAGGGAGGGGAGGGGAGGGGAGAGGTGAACAGGGAGGGGAGGGGAGAGGTGGGACACGGGGAGGAGGAGAGAAGAGACATGGGGATGGGAAGGGAGAGGGATGACGGTGGGGAAGGGAGAGGTGAACAGGGAGGGGAGGGGAGGGGAGAGGTGAACAGGGAGGGGAGGGGAGAGGTTGGACACGGGGAGGAGGAGAGAAGAGAAATGGGGATGGGAAGAGAGAGGGATGACGGTGGGGAAGGGAGAGGTGAACAGGGAGGTGAGGGGAGAGGCGAGACACGGGAAGGGTGGGGAGGTGGGGAGAAGATGGACTCAGCGATAGGAGGGGGAGTGAAGGAACACAGGGAGGAGAATGAGAGATGGGGAGATGAGACATGGGGGAGGGAAGGGAGAGGTATGACGGTGGGGAAGGGAGAGGTGAACAGGGAGGGGAGGGGAGAGGTGGGACACGGGGAGGAGGAGAGAAGAGACATGTGGATGGGAAGAGAGAGGGATGATGGTGGGGAAGGGAGAGGTGAACAGGGAGGGGAGGGGAGAGGTGAACAGGGAGGGGAGGGGAGAGGTGGGACACGGGGAGGAAGAGAGAAGAGACATGGGGATTTGAAGGGAGAGGGATGATGGTGGGGAGGGGAGAGGTGAACAGGGAGGGAGGGGAGAGGTGGGACACGGGGAGGAGGAGAGAAGAGAAATGGGGATGGGAAGAGAGAGCGATGATGGTGGGGAAGGGAGAGGTGAACAGGGAGGGGAGGGGAGAGGTGGGACACGGGGAGGAGGAGAAAGACACATGAGGATGGGAGGGGAGAGGGATGATGGTGGGGAAGGGAGAGGTGAACAGGGAGGGGAAGGGAGAGGTGGGACACGGGGAGGAGGAGAAAGAGACATGAGGATGGGAAGGGAGAGGGATGATGGTGGGGAAGGGAGAGGTGAACAAGGAGGGGAGGGGAGAGGTGGGACACGGGGAGGAGGAGAGAAGAGACATAGGGATGGGAAGAGAGAGGGATGATGGTGGGGAAGGGAGAGGTGAACAGGGAGGGGAGGGGAGAGGTGGGACACGGGGAGGAGGAGAGAAGAGACATGGGGATGGGAAGGGAGAGGGATGATGGTGGGGAAGGGAGAGGTGAACAGGGAGGGGAGGGGAGAGGTGGGACACAGGGAGGAGGAGAAAGAGACATGGGGATGGGAAGGGAGAGGTGAACAGGGAGGGGAGGGGTGGGGAGAGGTGAACGGGGAGGGGAGGGGAGAGGTGGGACACAGGGAGGAGGAGAGAAGAGACATGAGGATGGGAAGGGAGAGGGATGATGGTGGGGAAGGGAGAGGTGAACAAGGAGGGGAGGGGAGAGGTGGGACACGGGGAGGAGGAGAGAAGAGACATGGGGATGGGAAGGGAGAGGTGAACAGGGAGGGGAGGGGAGGGGAGAGGTGAACGGGGAGGGGAGGGGAGAGGTGGGACACAGGGAGGAGGAGAGAAGAGACATGAGGATGGGAAGGGAGAGGGATGATGGTGGGGAAGGGAGAGGTGAACAGGGAGGGGAGGGGATAGGTGGGACACAGGGAGGAAGAGAGAAGAGACATGGGGATGGGAAGGGAGAGGTGAACAGGGAGGGGAGGGGAGGGGAGAGGTGAACGGGGAGGGGAGGGGAGAGGTGGGACACAGGGAGGAGGAGAGAAGAGACATGAGGATGGGAAGGGAGAGGGATGATGGTGGGGAAGGGAGAGGTGAACAGGGAGGGGAGGGGATAGGTGGGACACAGGGAGGAAGAGAGAAGAGACATGGGGATGGGAAGGGAGAGGGATGATGGTGGGGAAGGGAGAGGTGAACAGGGAGGGGAGGGGAGGGGAGAGGTGGGACACGGGGAGGAGGAGAAAGAGACATGGGGATGGGAAGGGAGAGGTGAACAGGGAGGGGAGGGGAGGAGAGAGGTGAACGGGGAGGGGAGGGGAGAGGTGGGACATAGGGAGGAGGAGAGAAGAGACATGGGGATGGGAAGAGAGAGGGATGATGGTGGAGAAGGGAGAGGTGAACAGGGAGGGGAGGGGAGAGGTGGGACACGGGAATGAGGAGAGAAGAGACATGGGGATGGGAAGGGAGAGGGATGATGGGGGGAAAGGAGAGGTGAACAGGGAGGGGAGGGGAGGGGAGAGGTGGGACACAGGGAGGAGGAGAAAGAGACATGGGGATGGGAAGGGAGAGGTGAACAGGGAGGGGAGGGGAGGGGAGAGGTGAACGGGGAGGGGAGGGGAGAGGTGGGACACGGGGAGGAGGAGAGAAGAGACATGGGGATGGGAAGGGAGAGGGATGATGGTGGGGAAGGGAGAGGTGAACAGGGAGGGGAGGGGAGGGGAGAGGTGGGACACAGGGAGGAGGAGAGAAGAGACATGGGGATGGGAAGAGAGAGGGATGATGGTGGAGAAGGGAGAGGTGAACAGGGAGGGGAGGGGAGAGGTGGGACACGGGAAGGAGGAGAGAAGAGACATGGGGATGGGAAGGGAGAGGGATGACGGTGGGGAAGGGAGAGGTGAACAGGGAGGGGAGGGGAGGGGAGAGGTGAACAGGGAGCGGAGGGGAGGGGAGAGATGGGACACGGGGAGGAGGAGAGAAGAGACATGGGGATGGGAAGAGAGAGGGATGATGGTGGAGAAGGGAGAGGTGAACAGGGAGGGGAGGGGAGAGGTGGGACACGGGAAGGAGGAGAGAAGAGACATGGGGATGGGAAGGGAGAGGGATGACGGAGGGGAAGGGAGAGGTGAACAGGGAGGGGAGGGGAGGGGAGAGGTGAACAGGGAGGGGAGGGGAGGGGAGAGGTGAACAGGGAGGGGAGGGGAGAGGTGGGACACAGGGAGGAAGAGAGAAGAGACATGGGGATGGGAAGGGAGAGGTGAACAGGGAGGGGAGGGGAGGGGAGAGGTGAACGGGGAGGGGAGGGGAGAGGTGGGACACAGGGAGGAGGAGAGAAGAGACATGAGGATGGGAAGGGAGAGGGATGATGGTGGGGAAGGGAGAGGTGAACAGGGAGGGGAGGGGATAGGTGGGACACAGGGAGGAAGAGAGAAGAGACATGGGGATGGGAAGGGAGAGGGATGATGGTGGGGAAGGGAGAGGTGAACAGGGAGGGGAGGGGAGGGGAGAGGTGGGACACGGGGAGGAGGAGAAAGAGACATGGGGATGGGAAGGGAGAGGTGAACAGGGAGGGGAGGGGAGGAGAGAGGTGAACGGGGAGGGGAGGGGAGAGGTGGGACATAGGGAGGAGGAGAGAAGAGACATGGGGATGGGAAGAGAGAGGGATGATGGTGGAGAAGGGAGAGGTGAACAGGGAGGGGAGGGGAGAGGTGGGACACGGGAATGAGGAGAGAAGAGACATGGGGATGGGAAGGGAGAGGGATGATGGGGGGAAAGGAGAGGTGAACAGGGAGGGGAGGGGAGGGGAGAGGTGGGACACAGGGAGGAGGAGAAAGAGACATGGGGATGGGAAGGGAGAGGTGAACAGGGAGGGGAGGGGAGGGGAGAGGTGAACGGGGAGGGGAGGGGAGAGGTGGGACACGGGGAGGAGGAGAGAAGAGACATGGGGATGGGAAGGGAGAGGGATGATGGTGGGGAAGGGAGAGGTGAACAGGGAGGGGAGGGGAGGGGAGAGGTGGGACACAGGGAGGAGGAGAGAAGAGACATGGGGATGGGAAGAGAGAGGGATGATGGTGGAGAAGGGAGAGGTGAACAGGGAGGGGAGGGGAGAGGTGGGACACGGGAAGGAGGAGAGAAGAGACATGGGGATGGGAAGGGAGAGGGATGACGGTGGGGAAGGGAGAGGTGAACAGGGAGGGGAGGGGAGGGGAGAGGTGAACAGGGAGCGGAGGGGAGGGGAGAGATGGGACACGGGGAGGAGGAGAGAAGAGACATGGGGATGGGAAGAGAGAGGGATGATGGTGGAGAAGGGAGAGGTGAACAGGGAGGGGAGGGGAGAGGTGGGACACGGGAAGGAGGAGAGAAGAGACATGGGGATGGGAAGGGAGAGGGATGACGGAGGGGAAGGGAGAGGTGAACAGGGAGGGGAGGGGAGGGGAGAGGTGAACAGGGAGGGGAGGGGAGGGGAGAGGTGAACAGGGAGGGGAGGGGAGAGGTGGGACAAGGGGAGTAGGAGAGAAGAGACATGGGGATTGGAGGGGAGAGGGATGACGGTGGGGAATGGAGAGGTGAACAGGGAGGGGAGGGGAGGGGAGAGGTGGGACACAGGGAGGAGGAGAGAAGAGACATGGGGATGGGAGGGGAGAGGGATGATGGTGGGGAAGGGAGAGGTGAACAGGGAGGGGAGGGGAGTGGTGGGACACAGGGAGGAAGAGAGAAGAGACATGGGGATGGGAAGGGAGAGGGATGATGGTGGGGAAGGGAGAGGTGAACAGGGAGGGGAGGGGAGGGGAGAGGTGGGACACGGGGAGGAGGAGAGAAGAGACATGGGGATATGAAGGGAGAGGGATGATGGTGGGGAAGGGAGAGGTGAACAGGGAGGGGAGGGGAGGGGAGAGGTGAACAGGGAGGGGAGGGGAGGGGAGAGGTGAAAAGGGAGGGGAGGAGAGAGGTGGGACAAGGGGAGTAGGACAGAAGAGACATGGGGATGGGAGGGGAGAGGGGTGACGGTGGGGAAGGGAGAGGTGAACAGGGAGGGGAGGGGAGAGGTGGGACACAGGGAGGAGGAGAGAAGAGACATGGGGATGGGAAGAGAGAGGGATGATGGTGGAGAAGGGAGAGGTGAACAGGGAGGGGAGGGGAGAGGTGGGACACGGGAAGGAGGAGAGAAGAGACATGGGGATGGGAAGGGAGAGGGATGACGGTGGGGAAGGGAGAGGTGAACAGGGAGGGGAGGGGAGGGGAGAGGTGAACAGGGAGCGGAGGGGAGGGGAGAGATGGGACACGGGGAGGAGGAGAGAAGAGACATGGGGATGGGAAGGGAGAGGGATGATGGTGGGGAAGGGAGAGGTGAACAGGGAGGGGAGGGGAGGGGAGAGGTGGGACACGGGGAGGAGGAGAGAAGAGACATGGGGATGGGAAGGGAGAGGGATAATGGTGGGGAAGGGAGAGGTGAACAGGGAGAGGAGGGGAGGGGAGAGGTGGGACACAGGGAGGAGGAGAGAAGAGACATGGGGATGGGAGGGGAGAGGGATGATGGTGGGGAAGGGAGAGGTGAACAGGGAGGGGAGGGGAGAGGTGAGACCCGGGGAGGAAGAGAGAAGAGACATGGGGATGGGAAGGGAGAGGGATGACGGTGGGGAAGGGAGAGGTGAACAGGGAGGGGAGGGTAGGGGAGAGGTGGGACACAGGGAGGAGTAGAGAAGAGACATGGGGATGGGAGGGGAGAGGGATGCTGGTGGGGAAGGGACAGGTGAACAGGGAGGAGAGGGGAGAGGTGGGACACGGGGAGGAGGAGAGAAGAGAAATGGGGATGGGAAGAGAGAGGGATGACGGTGGGGAAGGGAGAGGTGAACAGGGAGGGGAGGGGAGAGGCGAGACACGGGGAAGGGTGGGGAGGTGGGGAGAAGATGGACTCAGCGATAGGAGGGGGAGTGAAGGAACACAGGGAGGAGAATGAGAGATGGGGAGATGAGACTTGGGGGTGGGAAGGGAGAGGTATGACGGTGGGGAAGGGAGAGGTGAACAGGGAGGGGAGGGGAGAGGTGGGACACGGGGAGGAGGAGAGAAGAGACATGGGGATGGGAAGAGAGAGGGATGATGGTGGGGAAGGGAGAGGTGAACAGGGAGGGGAGGGGAGAGGTGAACAGGGAGGGGAGGGGAGAGGTGGGACACGGGGAGGAAGAGAGAAGAGACATGGGGATTTGAAGGGAGAGGGATGATGGTGGGGAGGGGAGAGGTGAACAGGGAGGGGAGGGGAGAGGTGGGACACGGGGAGGAGGAGAGAAGAGAAATGGGGATGGGAAGAGAGAGGGATGATGGTGGGGAAGGGAGAGGTGAACAGGGAGGAGAGGGGAGTGGTGGGACACAGGGAGGAAGAGAGAAGAGACATGGGGATGGGAAGGGAGAGGGATGATGGTGGGGAAGGGAGAGGTGAACAGGGAGGGGAGGGGAGGGGAGAGGTGGGACACGGGGAGGAGGAGAGATGAGACATGGGGATATGAAGGGAGAGGGATGATGGTGGGGAAGGGAGAGGTGAACAGGGAGGGGAGGGGAGTGGAGAGGTGAACAGGGAGGGGAGAGGAGGGGAGAGGTGAAAAGGGAGGGGAGGAGAGAGGTGGGACAAGGGGAGTAGGAGAGAAGAGACATGGGGATGGGAGGGGAGAGGGATGATGGTGGGGAAGGGAGAGGTGTACAGGGAGGGGAGGGGAGAGGTGGGACACAGGGAGGAAGAGAGAAGAGACATGGGGATGGGAAGGGAGAGGGATGATGGTGGGGAAGGGAGAGGTGAACAGGGAGGGGAGGGGAGGGGAGAGGTGGGACACGGGGAGGAGGAGAGAAGAGAAATGGGGATGGAAATGGAGAGGGACAATGGTGGGGAAGGGAGAGGTGAACAGGGAGAGGAGGGGAGGGGAGAGGTGGGACAGGGAGGAGGAGAGAAGAGACATGGGGATGGGAGGGGAGAGGGATGATGGTGGGGAAGGGAGAGGTGAACAGGGAGGGGAGGGGAGAGGTGAGACCCGGGGAGGAAGAGAGAAGAGACATGGGGATGGGAAGGGAGAGGGATGACGGTGGGGAAGGGAGAGGTGAACAGGGAGGGTAGGGTAGGGGAGAGGTGGGACACAGGGAGGAGGAGAGAAGAGACATGGGGATGGGAGGGGAGAGGGATGATGGTGGGGAAGGGAGAGGTGAACAGGGAGGGGAGGGGAGAGGTGGGACACAGGGAGGAGGAGAGAAGAGACATGGGGATATGAAGGGAGAGGGATGATGGTGGGGAAGGGAGAGGTGAACAGGGAGAGGAGGGGAGTGGAGAGGTGAACAGGGAGGGGAGAGGAGGGGAGAGGTGAAAAGGGAGGGGAGGAGAGAGGTGGGACAAGGGGAGTAGGAGAGAAGAGACATGGGGATGGGAGGGGAGAGGGATGATGGTGGGGAAGGGAGAGGTGTACAGGGAGGGGAGGGGAGAGGTGGGACACAGGGAGGAAGAGAGAAGAGACATGGGGATGGGAAGGGAGAGGGATGATGGTGGGGAAGGGAGAGGTGAACAGGGAGGGGAGTGGAGGGGAGAGGTGGGACACGGGGAGGAGGAGAGAAGAGAAATGGGGATGGGAAGGGAGAGGGATAATGGTGGGGAAGGGAGAGGTGAACAGGGAGAGGAGGGGAGGGGAGAGGTGGGACAGGGAGGAGGAGAGAAGAGACATGGGGATGGGAGGGGAGAGGGATGATGGTGGGGAAGGGAGAGGTGAACAGGGAGGGGAGGGGAGAGGTGAGACCCGGGGAGGAAGAGAGAAGAGACATGGGGATGGGAAGGGAGAGGGATGACGGTGGGGAAGGGAGAGGTGAACAGGGAGGGGAGGGTAGGGGAGAGGTGGGACACAGGGAGGAGGAGAGAAGAGACATGGGGATGGGAGGGGAGAGGGATGATGGTGGGGAAGGGAGAGGTGAACAGGGAGGGGAGGGGAGAGGTGGGACACAGGGAGGAAGAGAGAAGAGACATGGGGATGGGAAGAGAGAGGGATGATGGTGGGGAAGGGAGAGGTGAACAGGGAGGGGAGGGGAGAGGCGAGACACGGGGAGGAGGAGAGAAGAGACATGGGGATGGGAAGGGAGAGGGATGACGGTGGGGAAGGGAGAGGTGAACAGGGAGGGGAGGGGAGGGGAGAGGTGAACAGGGAGGGGAGGGGAGAGGTGGGACACGGGGAGGAGGAGAGAAGAGAAATGGGGATGGGAAGAAAGAGGGATGACGGTGGGGAAGGGAGAGGTGAACAGGGAGGGGAGGGGAGAGGCGAGACACGGGGAAAGGTGGGGAGGTGGGGAGAAGATGGACTCAGCGATAGGAGGGGGAGTGAAGGAACACAGGGAGGAGAATGAGAGATGGGGAGATGAGACATGGGGGAGGGAAGGGAGAGGTATGACGGTGGGGAAGGGAGAGGTGAACAGGGAGGGGAGGGGAGAGGTGGGACACGGGGAGGAGGAGAGAAGAGACATGGGGATGGGAAGAGAGAGGGATGATGGTGGGGAAGGGAGAGGTGAACAGGGAGGGGAGGGGAGCGGTGAACAGGGAGGGGAGGGGAGAGGTGGGACACGGGGAGGAAGAGAGAAGAGACATGGGGATTTGAAGGGAGAGGGATGATGGTGGGGAGGGGAGAGGTGAACAGGGAGGGGAGGGGAGAGGTGGGACACGGGGAGGATGAGAGAAGAGAAATGGGGATGGGAAGAGAGAGGGATGATGGTGGGGAAGGGAGAGGTGAACAGGGAGGGGAGGGTAGGGGAGAGGTGGGACACGGGGAGGTGGAGAGAAGAGACATAGGGATGGGAAGGGAGAGGGATGATGGTGGGGATGGGAGAGGTGAACAGGGAGTGGAGGGGAGAGGTGGGACACGGGGAGGAGGAGAGAAGAGACATGGGGATGGGAAGGGAGACGGATGATGGTGGGGAAGGGAGAGGTGAACAGGGAGGGGAGGAGAGGGGAGAGGTGAACAGGGAGGGGAGGGGAGGGGAGAGGTGGGACAAGGGGAGGAGGAGAGAAGAGACATGGGGCTGGGAAGAGAGAGGGATGATGGTGGAGAAGGGAGAGGTGAACAGGGAGGGGAGGGGAGATGTGGGACACGGGGAGGAGGAGAGAAGAGACATGGGGGTGGGAATGGAGAGGGATGACGGTGGGGATGGGAGAGGTGAACAGGGAGGGGAGGGGAGGGCAGAGGTGGGACACGGGGAGGAGGAGAGAAGAGACATGGGGATGGGAAGAGAGAGGGATGATGGTGGAGAAGGGAGAGGTGAACAGGGAGGGGAGGGGAGAGGAGGGACACGGGAAGGAGGAGAGAAGAGACATGGGGATGGGAAGGGAGAGGGATGACGGTGGGGAAGGGAGAGGTGAACAGGGAGGGGAGGGGAGGGGAGAGGTGAACAGGGAGGGGAGGGGAGGGGAGAGGTGGGACACGGGGAGTAGGAGAGAAGAGACATGGGGATGGGTAGAGAGAGGGATGACGGTGGGGAAGGGAGAGGTGAACACGGAGGGGAGGGGAGGGGAGAGGTGAACAGGGAGGGGAGGGGAGAGGTGGGACAAGGGGAGTAGGAGAGAAGAGACAATGGGATGGGAGGGGAGAGGGATGACGGTGGGGAAGGGAGAGGTGAACAGGGAGGGGAGGGGAGGGGAGAGGTGGGACACAGGGAGCAGGAGAGAAGAGACATGGGGATGGGAGGGGAGAGGGATGATGGTGGGGAAGGGAGAGGTGAACAGGGAGGGGAGGGGAGTGGTGGGACACAGGGAGGAAGAGCGAAGAGACATGGGGAAGGGAAGGGAGAGGGATGATGGTGGGGAAGGGAGAGGTGAACAGGGAGGGGAGGGGAGGGGAGAGGTGGGACACGGGTAGGAGGAGAGAAGAGACATGGGGATATGAAGGGAGAGGGATGATGGTGGGGAAGGGAGAGGTGAACAGGGAGGGGAGGGGAGGGGAGAGGTGAACAGGGAGGGGAGGGGAGGGGAGTGATGAAAAGGGAGGGGAGGAGAGAGGTGGGACAAGGGGAGTAGGAGAGAAGAGACATGGGGATGGGAGGGGAGAGGGATGACGGTGGGGAAGGGAGAGGTGAACAGGGAGGGGAGGGGGAGGGGAGAGGTGGGACACAGGGAGGAGGAGAGAAGAGACATGGGGATGGGAGGGGAGAGGGATGATGGTGGGGAAGGGAGAGGTGAACAGGGAGGGGAGGGGAGAGGTGGGACACAGGGAGGAAGAGAGAAGAGACATGGGGATGGGAAGGGAGAGGGATGATGGTGGGGAAGGGAGAGGTGAACAGGGAGGGGAGGGAGGGGAGAGGTGGGACACGGGGAGGAGGAGAGAAGAGACATGGGGATGGGAAGGGAGAGGGATAATGGTGGGGAAGGGAGAGGTGAACAGGGAGAGGAGGGGAGGGGAGAGGTGGGACACAGGGAGGAGGAGAGAAGAGACATGGGGATGGGAGGGGAGAGGGATGATGGTGGGGAAGGGAGAGGTGAACAGGGAGGGGAGGGGAGAGGTGAGACCCGGGGAGGAAGAGAGAAGAGACATGGGGATGGGAACGGAGAGGGATGACGGTGGGGAAGGGAGAGGTGAACAGGGAGGGGAGGGTAGGGGAGAGGTGGGACACAGGGAGGAGTAGAGAAGAGACATGGGGATGGGAGGGGAGAGGGATGATGGTGGGGAAGGGAGAGGTGAACAGGGAGGGGAGGGGAGAGGTGGGACACAGGGAGGAAGAGAGAAGAGACATGGGGATGGGAAGAGAGAGGGATGATGGTGGGGAAGGGAGAGGTGAACAGGGAGGGGAGGGGAGAGGCGAGACACGGGGAGGAGGAGAGAAGAGACATGGGGATGGGAAGGGAGAGGGATGACGGTGGGGAAGGGAGAGGTGAACAGGGAGGGGAGGGGAGGGGAGAGGTGAACAGGGAGGGGAGGGGAGAGGTGGGACACGGGGAGGAGGAGAGAAGAGACATGGGGATGGGAATGGAGAGGGATGACGGTGGGGAAGGGAGAGGTGAACAGGGAGGGGAGGGGAGTGGAGAGGTGAACAGGGAGGGGAGGGGAGAGGTGGGACACGGGGAGGAGGAGAGAAGAGAAATGGGAATGGGAAGAGAGAGGGATGACGGTGGGGAAGGGAGAGGTGAACAGGGAGGGGAGGGGAGAGGTGAGACACGGGGAGGAGGAGAGAAGAGACATGGGGATGGGAAGGGAGAGGGATGACGGTGGGGAAGGGAGAGGTGAACAGCGAGGGGAGGGGAGGGGAGAGGTGAACAGGGAGGGGAGGGGAGAGGTGGGACACGGGGAGGAGGAGAGAAGAGACATGGGGATGGGAAGGGAGAGGGATGACGGTGGGGAAGGGAGAGGTGAACAGGGAGGGGAGGGGAGGGGAGAGGTGAACAGGGAGGGGAGGGGAGAGGTGGGACACGGGGAGGAGGAGAGAAGAGAAATGGGGATGGGAAGAGAGAGGGATGACGGTGGGGAAGGGAGGTGAACAGGGAGGGGAGGGGAGAGGCGAGACACGGGGAAGGGTGGGGAGGTGGGGAGAAGATGGACTCAGCGATAGGAGGGGGAGTGAAGGAACACAGGGAGGAGAATGAGAGATGGGGAGATGAGACATGGGGGAGGGAAGGGAGAGGTATGACGGTGGGGAAGGGAGAGGTGAACAGGGAGGGGAGGGGAGAGGTGGGACACGGGGAGGAGGAGAGAAGAGACATGTGGATGGGAAGAGAGAGGGATGATGGTGGGGAAGGGAGAGGTGAACAGGGAGGGGAGGGGAGAGGTGGGACACGGGGAGGAAGAGAGAAGAGACATGGGGATTTGAAGGGAGAGGGATGATGGTGGGGAGGGGAGAGGTGAACAGGGAGGGGAGGGGAGAGGTGGGACACGGGGAGGAGGAGAGAAGAGAAATGGTGATGGGAAGAGAGAGGGATGATGGTGGGGAAGGGAGAGGTGAACAGGGAGGGGAGGGGAGAGGTGAGACACGGGGAGGAAGAGAGAAGAGACATAGGGATGGGAAGGGAGAGGTATGACGGTGGGGAAGGGAGAGGTGAACGGGGAGCGGAGGGGAGAGGTGGGACACGGGGAGGAGGAGAAAGACACATGAGGATGGGAGGGGAGAGGGATGATGGTGGGGAAGGGAGAGGTGAACAGGGAGGGGAAGGGAGAGGTGGGACACGGGGAGGAGGAGAAAGAGACATGAGGATGGGAAGGGAGAGGGATGATGGTGGGGAAGGGAGAGGTGAACAAGGAGGGGAGGGGAGAGGTGGGACACGGGGAGGAGGAGAGAAGAGACATAGGGATGGGAAGAGAGAGGGATGATGGTGGGGAAGGGAGAGGTGAACAGGGAGGCGAGGGGAGAGGTGGGACACAAGGAGGAGGAGAGAAGAGACATGGGGATGGGAAGGGAGAGGGATGATGGTGGGGAAGGGAGAGGTGAACAGGGAGGGGAGGGGAGAGGTGGGACACAGGGAGGAGGAGAGAAGAGACATGGGGATGGGAAGGGAGAGGGATGATGGGGGGAAGGGAGAGGTGAACAGGGAGGGGAGGGGAGAGGTGGGACACAGGGAGGAGGAGAAAGAGACATGGGGATGGGAAGGGAGAGGTGAACAGGGAGGGGAGGGGAGAGGTGAACGGGGAGGGGAGGGGAGAGGTGGGACACAGGGAGGAGGAGAGAAGAGACATGAGGATGGGAAGGGAGAGGGATGATGGTGGGGAAGGGAGAGGTGAACAAGGAGGGGAGGGGAGAGGTGGGACACGGGGAGGAGGAGAGAAGAGACATAGGGATGGGAAGAGAGAGGGATGATGGTGGGGAAGGGAGAGGTGAACAGGGAGGGGAGGGGGAGAGGTGGGACACGGGGAGGAGGAGAAAGAGACATGGGGATGGGAAGGGAGAGGTGAACAGGGAGGGGAGGGGAGGGGAGAGGTGAACGGGGAGGGGAGGGGAGAGGTGGGACATAGGGAGGAGGAGAGAAGAGACATGGGGATGGGAAGGGAGAGGTGAACAGGGAGGGGAGGGGAGGGGAGAGGTGAACAGGGAGGGGAGGGGAGAGGCGAGACACGGGGAAGGGTGGGGAGGTGGGGAGAAGATGGACTCAGCGATAGGAGGGGGAGTGAAGGAACACAGGGAGGAGAATGAGAGATGGGGAGATGAGACTTGGGGGTGGGAAGGGAGAGGTATGACGGTGGGGAAGGGAGAGGTGAACAGGGAGGGGAGGGGAGAGGTGGGACACGGGGAGGAGGAGAGAAGAGACATGGGGATGGGAAGAGAGAGGGATGATGGTGGGGAAGGGAGAGGTGAACAGGGAGGGGAGGGGAGAGGTGAACAGGGAGGGGAGGGGAGAGGTGGGACACGGGGAGGAAGAGAGAAGAGACATGGGGATTTGAAGGGAGAGGGATGATGGTGGGGAGGGGAGAGGTGAACAGGGAGGGGAGGGGAGAGGTGGGACACGGGGAGGAGGAGAGAAGAGAAATGGGGATGGGAAGAGAGAGGGATGATGGTGGGGAAGGGAGAGGTGAACAGGGAGGGGAGGGGAGTGGTGGGACACAGGGAGGAAGAGAGAAGAGACATGGGGATGGGAAGGGAGAGGGATGATGGTGGGGAAGGGAGAGGTGAACAGGGAGGGGAGGGGAGGGGAGAGGTGGGAAACGGGGAGGAGGAGAGATGAGACATGGGGATATGAAGGGAGAGGGATGATGGTGGGGAAGGGAGAGGTGAACAGGGAGGGGAGGGGAGTGGAGAGGTGAACAGGGAGTGGAGAGGAGGGGAGAGGTGAAAAGGGAGGGGAGGAGAGAGGTGGGACAAGGGGAGTAGGAGAGAAGAGACATGGGGATGGGAGGGGAGAGGGATGATGGTGGGGAAGGGAGAGGTGTACAGGGAGGGGAGGGGAGAGGTGGGACACAGGGAGGAAGAGAGAAGAGACATGGGGATGGGAAGGGAGAGGGATGATGGTGGGGAAGGGAGAGGTGAACAGGGAGGGGAGGGGAGGGGAGAGGTGGGACACGGGGAGGAGGAGAGAAGAGAAATGGGGATGGAAATGGAGAGGGACAATGGTGGGGAAGGGAGAGGTGAACAGGGAGAGGAGGGGAGGGGAGAGGTGGGACAGGGAGGAGGAGGAGAAGAGACATGGGGATGGGAGGGGAGAGGGATGATGGTGGGGAAGGGAGAGGTGAACAGGGAGGGGAGGGGAGAGGTGAGACCCGGGGAGGAAGAGAGAAGAGACATGGGGATGGGAAGGGAGAGGGATGACGGTGGGGAAGTGAGAGGTGAACAGGGAGGGTAGGGTACGGGAGAGGTGGGACACAGGGAGGAGGAGAGAAGAGACATGGGGATGGGAGGGGAGAGGGATGATGGTGGGGAAGGGAGAGGTGAACAGGGAGGGGAGGGGAGAGGTGGGACACAGGGAGGAGGAGAGAAGAGACATGGGGATATGAAGGGAGAGGGATGATGGTGGGGAAGGGAGAGGTGAACAGGGAGAGGAGGGGAGTGGAGAGGTGAACAGGGAGGGGAGAGGAGGGGAGAGGTGAAAAGGGAGGGGAGGAGAGAGGTGGGACAAGGGGAGTAGGAGAGAAGAGACATGGGGATGGGAGGGGAGAGGGATGATGGTGGGGAAGGGAGAGGTGTACAGGGAGGGGAGGGGAGAGGTGGGACACAGGGAGGAAGAGAGAAGAGACATGGGGATGGGAAGGGAGAGGGATGATGGTGGGGAAGGGAGAGGTGAACAGGGAGGGGAGTGGAGGGGAGAGGTGGGACACGGGGAGGAGGAGAGAAGAGAAATGGGATGGGAAGGGAGAGGGATAATGGTGGGGAAGGGAGAGGTGAACAGGGGAGAGGAGGGGAGGGGAGAGGTGGGACAGGGAGGAGGAGAGAAGAGACATGGGGATGGGAGGGGAGAGGGATGATGGTGGGGAAGGGAGAGGTGAACAGGGAGGGGAGGGGAGAGGTGAGACCCGGGGAGGAAGAGAGAAGAGACATGGGGATGGGAAGGGAGAGGGATGACGGTGGGGAAGGGAGAGGTGAACAGGGAGGGGAGGGTAGGGTAGAGGTGGGACACAGGGAGGAGGAGAGAAGAGACATGGGGATGGGAGGGGAGAGGGATGATGGTGGGGGAAGGGAGAGGTGAACAGGGAGGGGGAGGGGAGAGGTGGGACACAGGGAGGAAGAGAGAAGAGACATGGGGATGGGAAGAGAGAGGGATGATGGTGGGAAGGGAGAGGTGAACAGGGAGGGGAGGGGAGAGGCGAGACACGGGGAGGAGGAGAGAAGAGACATGGGGATGGGAAGGGAGAGGGATGACGGTGGGGAAGGGAGAGGTGAACAGGAGGGGAGGGGGGAGGGGAGAGGTGAACAGGGAGGGGAGGGGAGAGGTGGGACACGGGGAGGAGGAGGAGAAGAGAAATGGGGATGGGAAGAAAGAGGGATGACGGTGGGGGAAGGGAGAGGTGAACAGGGAGGGGAGGGGAGAGGCGAGACACGGGGAAAGGTGGGGAGGTGGGGAGAAGATGGACTCAGCGATAGGGGGGGGAGTGAAGGAACACAGGGAGGAGAATGAGAGATGGGGAGATGAGACATGGGGGAGGGAAGGGAGAGGTATGACGGTGGGGAAGGGAGAGGTGAACAGGGAGGGGAGGGGAGAGGTGGGACACGGGGAGGAGGAGAGAAGAGACATGGGGATGGGAAGAGAGAGGGATGATGGTGGGGAAGGGAGAGGTGAACAGGGGAGGGGGAGGGGAGCGGTGAACAGGGAGGGGAGGGGAGAGGTGGGACACGGGGAGGAAGAGAGAAGAGACATGGGGATTTGAAGGGAGAGGGATGATGGTGGGGAGGGGAGAGGTGAACAGGGAGGGGAGGGGAGAGGTGGGACACGGGGAGGATGAGAGAAGAGAAATGGGGATGGGAAGAGAGAGGGATGATGGTGGGGAAGGGAGAGGTGAACAGGGAGGGGAGGGTAGGGGAGAGGTGGGACACGGGGAGGTGGAGAGAAGAGACATAGGGATGGGAAGGGAGAGGGATGATGGTGGGGATGGGAGAGGTGAACAGGGAGTGGAGGGGAGAGGTGGGACACGGGGAGGAGGAGAGAAGAGACATGGGGATGGGAAGGGAGACGGATGATGGTGGGGAAGGGAGAGGTGAACAGGGAGGGGAGGAGAGGGGAGAGGTGAACAGGGAGGGGAGGGGAGGGGAGAGGTGGGACAAGGGGAGGAGGAGAGAAGAGACATGGGGCTGGGAAGAGAGAGGGATGATGGTGGAGAAGGGAGAGGTGAACAGGGAGGGGAGGGGAGTGGTGGGACACGGGGAGGAGGAGAGAAGAGACATGGGGGTGGGAATGGAGAGGGATGACGGTGGGGATGGGAGAGGTGAACAGGGAGGGGAGGGGAGGGCAGAGGTGGGACACGGGGAGGAGGAGAGAAGAGACATGGGGATGGGAAGAGAGAGGGATGATGGTGCAGAAGGGAGAGGTGAACAGGGAGGGGAGGGGAGAGGAGGGACACGGGAAGGAGGAGAGAAGAGACATGGGGATGGGAAGGGAGAGGGATGACGGTGGGGAAGGGAGAGGTGAACAGGGAGGGGAGGGGAGGGGGAGAGGTGAACAGGGAGGGGAGGGGAGGGGAGAGGTGGGACACGGGGAGGAGGAGAGAAGAGACATGGGGATGGGTAGAGAGAGGGATGACGGTGGGGAAGGGGAGAGGTGAACACGGAGGGGAGGGGAGGGGAGAGGGTGAACAGGGAGGGGAGGGGAGAGGTGGGACAAGGGGAGTAGGAGAGAAGAGACATGGGGATGGGAGGGGAGAGGGATGACGGTGGGGAAGGGAGAGGTGAACAGGGAGGGGAGGGGAGGGGAGAGGTGGGACACAGGGAGCAGGAGAGAAGAGACATGGGGATGGGAGGGGAGAGGGATGATGGTGGGGGAAGGGAGAGGTGAACAGGGAGGGGGAGGGGAGTGGTGGGACACAGGGAGGAAGAGAGAAGAGACATGGGGAAGGGAAGGGAGAGGATGATGGTGGGGAAGGGAGAGGTGAACAGGGAGGGGAGGGGAGGGGAGAGGTGGGACACGGGTAGGAGGAGAGAAGAGACATGGGGATATGAAGGGAGAGGGATGATGGTGGGGAAGGGAGAGGTGAACAGGGAGGGGAGGGGAGGGGAGAGGTGAACAGGGAGTGGAGGGGAGGGGAGTGGTGAAAAGGGAGGGGAGGAGAGAGGTGGGACAAGGGGAGTAGGAGAGAAGAGACATGGGGATGGGAGGGGGAGAGGGATGACGGTGGGGAAGGGAGAGGTGAACAGGGAGGGGAGGGGAGGGGAGAGGTGGGACACAGGGAGGAGGAGAGAAGAGACATGGGGATGGGAGGGGAGAGGGATGATGGTGGGGAAGGGAGAGGTGAACAGGGAGGGGAGGGGAGAGGTGGGACACAGGGAGGAAGAGAGAAGAGACATGGGGATGGGAAGGGAGAGGGATGATGGTGGGGAAGGGAGAGGTGAACAGGGAGGGGAGGGGAGGGGAGAGGTGGGACACGGGGAGGAGGAGAGAAGAGACATGGGGATGGGAAGGGAGAGGGATAATGGTGGGGAAGGGAGAGGTGAACAGGGAGAGGAGGGGAGGGGAGAGGTGGGACACAGGGAGGAGGAGAGAAGAGACATGGGGATGGGAGGGGAGAGGGATGATGGTGGGGAAGGGAGAGGTGAACAGGGAGGGGAGGGGAGAGGTGAGACCCGGGGAGGAAGAGAGAAGAGACATGGGGATGGGAACGGAGAGGGATGACGGTGGGGAAGGGAGAGGTGAACAGGGAGGGGAGGGTAGGGGAGAGGTGGGACACAGGGAGGAGTAGAGAAGAGACATTGGGATGGGAGGGGAGAGGGGTGATGGTGGGGAAGGGAGAGGTGAACAGGGAGGGGAGGGGAGAGGTGGGACACAGGGAGGAAGAGAGAAGAGACATGGGGATGGAAGAGAGAGGGATGATGGTGGGGAAGGGAGAGGTGAACAGGGAGGGGAGGGGAGAGGCGAGACACGGGGAGGAGGAGAGAAGAGACATGGGGATGGGAAGGGAGAGGGATGACGGTGGGGAAGGGAGAGGTGAACAGGGAGGGGAGGGGAGGGGAGAGGTGAACAGGGAGGGGAGGGGAGAGGTGGGACACGGGGAGGAGGAGAGAAGAGACATGGGGATGGGAATGGAGAGGGATGACGGTGGGGAAGGGAGAGGTGAACAGGGAGGGGAGGGGAGTGGAGAAGTGAACAGGGAGGGGAGGGGAGAGGTGGGACACGGGGAGGAGGAGAGAAGAGAAATGGGAATGGGAAGAGAGAGGGATGACGGTGGGGAAGGGAGAGGTGAACAGGGAGGGGAGGGGAGAGGTGAGACACGGGGAGGAGGAGAGAAGAGACATGGGGATGGAAGGGAGAGGGATGACGGTGGGGGAAGGGAGAGGTGAACAGCGAGGGGAGGGGAGGGGAGAGGTGAACAGGGAGGGGAGGGGAGAGGTGGGACACGGGGAGGAGGAGAGAAGAGACATGGGGATGGGAAGGGAGAGGGATGACGATGGGGAAGGGAGAGTGTGAACAGGGAGGGGAGGGGAGGGGAGAGGTGAACAGGGAGGGGAGGGGAGAGGTGGGACACGGGGAGGAGGAGAGAAGAGAAATGGGGATGGGAAGAGAGAGGGATGACGGTGGGGAAGGGAGAGGTGAACAGGGAGGGGAGGGGAGAGGCGAGACACGGGGAAGGGTGGGGAGGTGGGGAGAAGATGGACTCAGCGATAGGAGGGGGAGTGAAGGAACACAGGGAGGAGAATGAGAGATGGGGAGATGAGACATGGGGGGAGGGAAGGGAGAGGTATGACGGTGGGGAAGGGAGAGGTGAACAGGGAGGGGAGGGGAGAGGTGGGACACGGGGAGGAGGAGAGAAGAGACATGTGGATGGGAAGAGAGAGGGATGATGGTGGGGAAGGGAGAGGTGAACAGGGAGGGGAGGGGAGAGGTGAACAGGGAGGGGAGGGGAGAAGAGACATAGGGATGGGAAGGGAGAGGTATGACGGTGGGGAAGGGAGAGGTGAACGGGGGAGCGGAGGGGAGAGGTGGGACACGGGGAGGAGGAGAAAGACACATGAGGATGGGAGGGGAGAGGGATGATGGTGGGGAAGGGAGAGGTGAAGAGGGAGGGGAAGGGAGGAGGTGGGACACGGGGAGGAGGAGAAAGAGACATGAGGATGGGAAGGGAGAGGGATGATGGTGGGGAAGGGAGAGGTGAACAAGGAGGGGAGGGGAGAGGTGGGACACGGGGAGGAGGAGAGAAGAGACATAGGGATGGGAAGAGAGAGGGATGATGGTGGGGAAGGGAGAGGTGAACAGGGAGGCGAGGGGAGAGGTGGGACACGGGGCGGAGGAGGAGAGAAGAGACATGGGGATGGGAAGGGAGAGGGAT